>NW_017805834.1:117579-117859 GCF_001891065.2 Hippocampus comes | reverse complement strand
TATACACACACAGTAAATATTCCCATCCCCGGAATTCTATGAAAAGGAATATCCTTCAGTCTGTGCATTAACATTTTGACTACGATATTACATGTTACCGGAATTTACGTAAGCGGAAATTGCACTACCCGTAACCCGGATTGAGACGTCATGCCGCGGAGCTAAAATACACGCAACGCCCACACGATGCTACGGAGCAACGACACCGAGACACATTTTCACTTCGCGATTTTCGATCATCAGATTCGAAACGACGACGTGTAAGTGAGTTTTTATTGGC
>NW_017805834.1:112024-116833 GCF_001891065.2 Hippocampus comes | reverse complement strand
AGATTCTTTCGTTCATTTTCCGATTTGCTTATCCTCACAAGGTTTGCAGGGGGTGCTGGAGCCTACCCAAGCCGTCTTCGGGCAGTAGGGCGGTGGTCACCCTGAACCGGTTGCCAGCCAATCGCAGGGCACACACAGACGAACCACCATCCACGCTCACACTCACACCTATGGACAATTTTGAGGGTTCAGTCAGCCTGCCATACATGTTTTTGGAATGTGGGAGGAAACCGGAGTACCCGGAGAAAACCCACGCAGGCCCGTGGAGAACATGCAAATTCCACACAGGGGGGCCGGACCTGGAATTGAACCCGGTACCTCTGCACTGTGAGGTCGACGCGCTAACCACGGACCCACGGGCTGCCATATATATATATAAAATCCTCATCTCACCCCTCGGGTCCATCCCCCATTCAGCTTGGGTCCTCTACCAGAGGCCAGGAAGCTTGAGGGTTCTGCGCAGTATTCTTGCTGTTCCCAGCCCTGAGCTTTTCTGGACTGAGAGGTCCGATGTTGTTCCTGGGATCTGTTGCAACCACTCATCTACTTTGGGGGTCACTGCCCCGAGTGCTCCGAACACCACAGGCACAACTGTCACTTTTATCTTCCAGGCTCTTTCCAGCGCCTCTCTGAGCCCTTGGTATTTCTCTAGTTTGGGGTTGGCAGTCCATACTCCGCACAGATGTTTCAGTAGACTATGCCAGCCACCTGGTTATGGCGTTCCATGTAAGCTTTCCCTGCCAGCATTTTACACCTTGCAGTTGTGTTGGATCATCTCAGGTGCCTCTTTGCACAACCTACGCCTTGGGTCTTGTCTGGTGTGGTATATCTGGGCCTCAATTGCTCTGGTGCTCAGGGCCTGCTCCTGAGCAGCCAGGATGAGTTCCTCTGTGCTGTCCTTTAGGCCATCCCCCTCGAACCACTGAGAGACAGCCACTTCAGTTATGGTCCTGTGGTACATCCCGTGTAGGGGCTTGTCGTCCCATGATGGTCCCTCTTCCAGCACCTCATCCTCTGTCCCCATTGTCTGAGACATTCTCTGAGTACGTCATCCGTTGGACAGAGCTTTCTCCTTGATGTATTCATGGAGCTCGTGATGTTTCATCCTGGACAGTGGGTCTCACACTCACTAGTCCCTGACTCAGGTGCATGGTTAGGAGCTTTGGGTCTTAACATCCGTGGTCTGAATCTTTTCCTTTGGCCACCTTATTATTCCTGCAGGGTATCTGATCACTGGCAGGGCACAGCTGTTTTTTGCCCGGGTCTTGTTCTTGCCATTGAACTGGCTTTGAACTGGCTTCTTAGGACTTGCCTCACACGCTGAAGGTATTTAGCCATAGCCGCTCTCCTTTTTGCCAGTTCGAGGTAAGCCGTTGGCTTGTGGTATACCGAGGTACTTGTAGCTGTCCTCAATGTCTGCTTTTGTTCTTTCAGGGACTGAGACCCCTTCAGTGTGGACTACCTTGCCTCTCTTAGTCACCATCTGGCTGCATTTCTCAAGCCCGAATGATGTCTCGATGTCACTGCTGTAGATCCTGGTTGTGTCGATCAGGGAGTCGATCAGGGAGTCTCTGCCCCTTTCGCTCTTAACATACAGCTTTAAGTCATCCATTTAGAGGAGGTGAATGATCGTAGCTCCGTTTCTTAGGCGGTATCCATCGCCAGTCTTGGCGATTACTTGGCTGATGTGATTCAGTCCTATGCACAACAGCAGTGGGGAGAGTCCATCACCTTGGTATATGCCACATTTGATGGACACTTGGGTGAGTGGCTTGCCATTGGATTCAAGTGTGGGTTTCCACATCCTCATCGAGTTCGCAACGAAGGCTCCAAGCATTCAGTGATCCATGTATAGTATGTGGCATCGAGTCATAGGCTTTCTTGTAATCAATCCAGGCTGCGCACAGGTTGGTATGTCGGGACCTGCAGTCTTGTGCGACTATTCTGTCAAACGTGAGCTAATGTTTGGCTCCTCTGGTATCTCTGCCAATGCGCTTCGCTCATGTATTGATCCATGTGTCCACTTATTTTAAACGCAATGATGCCTGATATGAGCTTCCATGTTGTGGAGAGACAGGTTATTAGCCGATAGTTGGATGGGACTGCACCCTTTGAGGGGTCCTTAATGATCAGGATCGTTCTCCCTTCGGTTAGTCATCCTGGGTGAGTCCCATCCCTCAGCAACCAGTTAATTTGTGCTCTTGGAGTGCTGTGAGTTCCTTTAGCCAGTAGGTGTAGACCCTGGTGCTGTCCAGTTTTTCATATCTGAGACTCTTTCCTGTACATCTGCCACTGTTATGGTGACTGAGTTCTGTTCAGGGAGGTTTCTTTGCTCCTCTCTCAGAGTCACCAGCCATTGTGCACTGCTGTTGTGTGCGACCTCCTTCTCCCATATGCCTTTCCAGTACCTTTCAGTTTCCAGTCTTGGTGGGTCTGCTCTTCTGTTAGAACCCTGCCACTGAGCGTACACTTTCGCAGGTTGTGTTGCGAACAGCCTGTTTATTCGTCTGGCCTCATTCTCTTTCGAAACTGTGGTGTTTTCGAAATATAATAATAAACACAAGGAGCGTCTAATCTGGTCGCAACACTCTTATCGCTCTGGTAATGTTTAATGCCTTCAAAATACGATACAACGCAAATTCAAAGTGCATGAAAATGACGACTCACCACAGCCCCGAGCTTGATTTTCTGCAATCAGACAGTCCCATCTCGGGGTAATAGGAGACAATGACACCTCAAGTGTGTGGTTTATGTCCAGTCTACTTCGTAATTTTGTTTTAGTCGCTGTTGCTGCAGAAACTCCCCACCTCATACAGGTAGGATGTCGGAAATAGCAACAGTACTATTGTGGCGATCTCAGAGTATTCAGCCATAACTTTAATCCAGTTGTCTCAAACGTACTTTTAAGGCCGCCGTCATTTGCGATCTCCAAGCAGCTTTTTGACTCATTTTGCGGGCTTCAGCGTTTTGTTTATGAGCGTCATTGGTCACGTGACCGAAAAGTGTGGCTTGACGTGAGTCAAGCATGACACAGACGGATGTAACAGAGAATCCGGTAATTTTTCAAAATAAAACATATTCGTATTCCGAAATAAATAAAACGTAAATAAGGCAAGTTCTTTCTGTGCGGCCCGGTACCAAATGCCCTGCGGACCGGTACCGGTCCACGGACCGGTGGTTGGGGACCCCTGCGGTATGGTCATCTGGATGTACCTTTCAGGTTTCGGCCTTTTCATCACACCTGTCTGGGTCTCTGTCAGTTGCTCACATCTTTCCGAGCCACCTTGATATTAGCCTCCAACCATCTTTTCCATGGTGGATAACGTATCTGGTTGCTCTTATTGCCAAGCATCTCACGGGTCACTGATGCTGAAGCATATATCAGCTCCTTGGTTTACGTGATTGTTACGGTAGGGATCGCCCTCAGTGCTGTATTCACAGTTTCCATGAGACTTTCAGGTGGTACTCCACATAGCCGTTGTAATCGGTTTCTAGGTTGCCCAGCTTTCATTCTTGCCATGATCTTAGCTTTCAGCTCAGTTGCTGCCTCGCTCAGCATTTCATTCATTGGGGCTGGCCTCCCAATCTTATCATCTCTGGTATAACCTCCTCCTCTGATCTGACAGCCTGGGGCCCTTCACCGTGGACCCTGCGTTATACCTCATCAATCTCAAGTTGTGATAGCAATTGCCGTTTGTGGATATTGGAACACCGAGCTACTCGTTGTTTCGTGGTCAACCGTGATTGTGGGTTTCAAATTAACCATCATCACCACATTCTCCTCATGTAACCCCTCTGACTAGGATTGCTTGAGTAGTATCACTCCAACAGAGACATGTTATCGTATCTCGCCCATCTCCGCTTCGTTCCAGTAGCCCATTTTTCGTCAAGGTGCTCTGGTTCCCCAGCACCTGGCGCAGACCTTGTTTGGCCGGGCGACGTCTGAGCCGGCATGTCATTCGTTTTATTGTCTCTCATCATTGAATGACGTAGGCATGAGCGTGAAGGGTCTTGCCCAAGGACCCACACTGGATGGTGTTGTGTGCTCATCTTGCCCCAAGCGGGATTCGAGCCTCCCGTCTCCTGTACGCCGAACCGGTGCCTTACCAACTGAGCTATCCAGCCGCGCTACATATATATATATATAAAATCCTCGTCTCACCCCTCGGGTGGTGTCCGTCCCTCATTCAGCTCGGGTCCTCTACCAGAAGCCAGGAAGCTTGAGGGTTCTGCGCAGTATCCTTGCTGTTCCCAGCACTGCACATTTCTGGACTGAGATGTCTGATGTTGTTCCCGGGACCTGTTGCAACCACTCATCTAGTTTGGGGGTCACTGCCCCGAGTGCTCCGACCACCACAGGCACGACTGTCACCTTTACCTTCCAGGCTCTCTCCAGCTCCTCTCTAAGCCCTTAGTATTTCTCGAGTTTCTCGTGTTCCTTCTTTCTGATGTTTCCATCACTTGGGACCGCTACATCCACTACAACGGCTTTCCTCTGCCCTTTATCTATGATCACGATATCTGGTTGGTTCACCATTACCATCTTGTCAGTCTGGATCTGGAAGTCCCACAGGATCTTCGCTCTGTCATTCTCCACCACCTTCGGAGGTATTTCCCATTTTGACCTTGGGATTTCCAGTCCATACTCCGCACAGATGTTTCGGTAGACTATGCCAGCCACCTGGTTATGGCGTTCCATGTCGGCTTTCCCTGCCAGTATCTTACACCCTGCAGTTATGTGTTGGATCGTCTCGGTTCCCTCTTTGCACAACCTACACCTTGGGTCTTGTCTGGTGTGGTATATCTGGG
>NW_017805834.1:109129-111524 GCF_001891065.2 Hippocampus comes | reverse complement strand
ATGTATTGATCCATGTGTCCACTTATCTTAGCCGCAATGATGCCTGACATGAGCTTCCATGTTGTGGAGAGACAGGTTATTGGCCGATAGTTGGATATATATATATATATATATTATTTTTTTTAAATCTCCCCGCACTGTCACACACTTTTCCCAACTGTGCACAAGCTTCCTTAAATTCCCTCAGTGTAAAAATCTTTGGACTGATGTCTCAGCCAGTCGCTCACAGCACTGAAAAACATCAAGAACAAACGCAGGGGTCATCAGTCAGAAGGAGTCATCTTGCATCATGAATCATGACAACGCAAGGCCTCACACAGCAGCCCAAATGTTGTAGACAATCAACGAGCTCGTCTTGGAACTCTATCTTTTTTACAGATACCATTAAGAAATAAAACAAAAATGGATGCTAATCTACTGTTTAAAAAAAAAAAAAAAAAAAAAGCATCGCTAAGAGAATCGATAAAGAATATAATTGTTTAACTGAATTGATAAGCGAATCGGATTTGTAAATTCTGATCAATTGCCATCCCTAGTTATCAAGCTTTACCAAGTACCATAAATGTAGCCACACTTCACTCCTCCTTCCACTCCTGACGTCTCTGGCTAAAGCCATACCCCTCAATCGCATGAATGTGAATTAACTATTTTTATTTTGATAAATATTGACTATAAATGGATCCAGACTATATGTAGCCAAAGTATGTGCTACATATTGAATATTTGGCATTGAATTGATGGTTTTTATGAATGAAATGTGATACAGGTGCTACTAAGAGGTCGATTCGGTCTGGTGAATCATTGCTGAAGGCCTTTGGGCCCTCACTGAATAATTTTGTTTTCAGTAGTTTGCCGTGGCACATCAGTGCATCTCGCATGCTGTGTTGACCTGTGCTTCCTACAGGGGGCGGCGGAGGATGCCACACACAAGAAGGAGAAAGGGGAGAAGAACAACGAGAACTATCAGAACGTCAAAGAGGTCAGCGATTGTCGTTTTGTGTCAATCACTCAGTGTGGGCAGGGTTTGCTGGCAAAATGCTTGTTTTTGTTTTTGGCTTCCGACGCTGCGACCATTGTGGGTCTGTTTGAAACCTTGCTTCTGCTTCAAAACACTCAAATCACATTTTCACTGCAGAATAGCAGCTCTACTTGGCTGGACTTGTCCCAAATGTTTTTTTTAATTGAATGGAGGACTCCAGGTAAATCCAAAACCACATCCGCACACCACCAAGGAAAATGCAGGTCTTCTGTGTTAAGCATTTCATTTGAGACGAGATGTTCGCCAACAGTAAAACTGAAGGCTGCTGCAAAATGGAGACTCCGCAGTGTTGTCCTTGCATGATCCCGAGTGTATATGCGTGTTTAGCTTTTGTCCATTGTTGCTGGGCATTCACCAACTTTACAATTAGCAATCTATTCGACAAATCAGTGCAGATTAGCACTTGACATCGCCCATTGGTATCTGGTTTGACGTATCTGCTTTGACCAATGCAAATGCAATGATGAGAGGCTTGCCATGTCAAGTTGGTACCCTGCAATGGGAAATTTTTAAAGGTCACTTTTTTCCCACTATTTTATGAATATTCTGGGTCAGATTTAGTCCCTGAGTTCTCTTTCAAATGCCCTCTGGGAGACTACCAGGCCAAATGACATCACTATGAAGGTGGATTTTAAAAAATAAATAAATAAATAAGAGTACAACTGAGAACCAACTTGGAACCGTGGCTTTGGACTGGTCAGTTTGCCTTAGAGTGCTCACTAGGTGGCCACGAGATCGCCGGGAGTTACCAAGAAGTTTGCCTTTGTTCCCGGGGACCGGTGCATTCCACTGCACTAGCCACTTCAAACTGCACCCTGCTGGGCAACAATTCCACAGACAGAGCCAACACAATGAAGAAACATGGTAGCTACAAGATGCTGACATATCGGCAGCGACCAGTCAAAGGATTTTCCTATCAAATTAAAGAGAACCATGACCCAAACAGAGCAACGCTTATTTACCTATTAAATATTGAAGAGAAATTTCAACTGTCTTACGTGCTGGCCATTTTAGTGCCCTGAGCATAAATGCTCTGTGGTGCCCCCACCCCTATCCCCCACATCCTTCGCACCACCCCTGACAGAAATGAATAATATCTGAGTATTTGTCAGTTTTGCTTTATTTTACAACATAACTTGTTCATATTAACGTTTCAAAACTTTCACCAAAAAAGAGATAAATAATAATAAGTGTTTATAAAACACCAAGAATGGCACCAAATAGTCAAATAAATAAAATTAAAAATTAAAAAAAAAAAAAAATGCCACTAGTAGAAGTCCAAGATGGCGCCCGAGTAGGCAGCCATCTGCAAGTGCTCTCATGAGCCTTGCTTTTTTTGTTGTTTTTCTGTTTGTT
>NW_017805834.1:104764-108781 GCF_001891065.2 Hippocampus comes | reverse complement strand
GAACTAATCTCTTTTTGTCAATGGACGCTACAGCTTCGTGTTTGCTTTCAAAACTTAGCTTGTAGCAGACGTGCACTTTTTCAGCATGACGTCTCTGATCCACTGGTAAAAGGACACTTTGATCCTCTCCTCTTTCATCTATAACTGCTTCAGACAACAAAGTGTATGCAGGAAAGTGGTGAAGATTGCACGACTGTCTGTGTCCTATGTGTTGTGTTGTGTTATTTTTGTTATTTTGACTTCAAGATGGCGCCGCGTGAGTGGCTGACTTTCCAGCAGCTCCTATATTTTGTTGTTCTACTTCTTCCATTCATAACTTTGCTGCTGTGAATTGGGAATTTCTCCATTGCGAGACTAATAAAGGTTATCTTATCTTATCTTATCTTATCTTATCTTAGTATTAACAGTGAAATATAGTTTTGAAACATGGTACAAATATTTTCAAAATTAATTATGTTATTATGTAGGCCTATATTTAAAACACAGGTACATGAAAATTTCAATGTTCTACCTTTATAGACAAGTACTGATAGGGCACTATCTTAATATCCTGGACATCATGTGAAAACAGTGAATGTGAAAGAGAGAACGCGACACAGGATGATCGATTTTTTTTTTCCAAATTAAGTTTGACCAATAGATGTCGCTCTTGGCCTATGAACCTTTGCAAAATGTCGGCATATTTGTTGCACATCAAACAACTTTCTGTCGTGACATCCCATTTTATTTTCATAGCGTAATCAATGTGCAGCTCACAGCTTTTCCACAATAGCATTTTGGGTTGTTTTGGGCGAGCTTGTATCACGCAGTGCGTGATCAGTGTATGCCAAGCGCCGTGCCTGATGACAGCCATTTAAGACTAGTTAATATAGCCAAAAAATGTCGTCATGGACATTTCCAACCCAAATTATCTCAAACCCGACAAAAGGACAAAAAACAAAAATAAAAATTGAGGCATGGAATCTTTAACAGTTTGGGTAAGAAAATCTGTTTTACATTGAATTTGATTGTTTTTCTTTTGTGGATTCGTTTTTGTTCACATTTGACACCGTATCAACAAGTTGGCCAAATTTTCCCACTTTGAATATTTTGCTTTTATGATGTGATTTCACTCCTCAAGCAACCTTCACATACTTAACCCCGTGTAGCTCTTTACTGAATCACAATCTTTTTATTGTGTTACAGAATCTCATCCACTGCTAGTATTATCTGTAAAACCTCTATTACGTGGTCAGGTATTTTTTCTGAAATATTTTAACTTCTTTGCTTGCCAGTGAAGTGTAAAAAGGTGTAATGGGTGTGTTGCATTACCTAAATTGTTGTACAAGGATGAAAAATAGTTAAAGAATTTTTAAAGGTTTAAAAAGTAAGATTCCATTTAAATGACAAAGTTCTAATGTGGTTCATTACTTTTAACATTCTTACTTGCCATCACGTTTTAAAAAGAATTGACGCAATGTTGGATTCAGTCAGATTCAGAATCACTCCGAGTGGCCAAGTATGTTTAAACACACACGGGACCAAACATCATTACCGGTTATTGGAGCCACCACTCTCGTACTCAAGAAAAAACAACCACGATAACAAAATGTACATTAAGGTCATAACCTGTTCCAAGTAGAGAGAGTCTCAAAGCAATATATAATGTGAAGTGGTCCGGTGATACTGATCAGTCACATGATGCAGTCTTAACGCAATATAAAGTGTCCAGTACTCTGGAAATATTGATCAGCAGATGTGCAAATGGCGCAGTCATTAAACAAGATAAAGCGGACAGTGTGATACTGTCCGCTTACTATACTGATAATACTGATCAATCACTGTGCAAATGATGCAGTGCAATGAAGCTACTGCGATGAATGTCGGAATAATGGCATTAGAGCCACATGTAGAGTGTCCATGTACTGTATCACTCTGAATTATGTCCAAAATGTTTATGGCAAGTGGAAAGAAGCTGCTGAAATATCTGCTGGTTTGGGTCATTGTTCAATAACACCTACCAGGGGGAAGGACCTGGAAAAGGTGTTGACATGAGTGGTTACAAAACCTACATGGTAACTCTGATGGTAATGATGGAGGGTATGTTAGAAGTGAATTAGAAGTTTTTTCATTTGGAGTGTGCGCAACATACTTGTTGTAAAACACTGTGCTGCATTGTGGTGTTTTGTCGTAGATCCTTGAGAGGCTGAACAAGATGTGCAGCAGTGGTGTGTGGAAGAAGCAGCAGAGGTTGCTTAAGAACATGGGTGCACATAAAGTCATGCTGGACCTGCTGCAGGTCTCCTACGACCAGGTGAGACCAACATTCACATACGTGATTTCCATTGCCATGCAGATGATATCCAGGCTTCTGTTCCCTGAAATCAGAAGGAACGCTACTCCTTGTACAATGTCTGTTGAAGAAGAAAAGCGGATGAAATCTCTTCATGAATTTTATTTCAGTTTGAATGCATGGCTATTTAGGACCACTGGAATCACTTAAGGCAGGGGTGTCCAAACTCAGCTTTAGCTTCAGCTGAGACTCTAAATTGCCTGTAGGTGTGTAGGTGAGTGTAAATCAGCTGGCTATCAGGCCAGGATGTACAAAGTACTTTGCTAGTCGACGTATTACCGTAATGGCCACACAAAAGACGCACCGGATTTAAAGGTGCTCGGTGAGCTTTTAAGAAAATTGAAGACTTTTTGGTGCGCCCTATAGTGCGGAAAATACGGTAATGGATGGATGTTTTTATTCATGTTCTTATGTGTTTTTTTTTCTTTTGCTCTTGTTCCTATTTGATCCCTGACGTCTGAATCTTTTGACTCCTGCTCAGCACTATAGAAGTGCAAATCACACCACAAAAATCTGCTTGACACCAACTTAAAGTGCAACCAAGCCAAGAGCAATAAAAACAAAACAGGAACTAAAAGCCTACCCAAAGGTTGTAACAGTGCTAGTCATTCTTCTTTTCTTCCCCTTTTTGGTCTGTAGAACGACGTGAAGATGCAAGAGATCATCAGATACACACACCTGTTTCTGCAGAAGTTCTGCATGGGCAACCAGGAGAATCAGGCTTTGCTGCACAAGAACCTTAGTCTCTTCCTCAATCCAGGGGTAGGCGGCTCATTATTCAGTTTCCCACGAAGATATCGACTTAGTTTAACTTTGAAAAAAAATAAGGAGACAGCATGGTGCCACAAGGTATCCGGCCTGCTGGACTCAAGATACATATATGAAATACAGACAGAATAAAAGAAGCTCGCTAGGTGTTTAGCTGAAGCTACAGCAACACAACTTACAGAGATGAAAGTCCTCCAGATTTTCCCGGAATTCCGGATTTTCAAATTTTAATGAAAATTTCCCTGGAGAATTGAGGAAAAATTGCCTAAAATTAATCCGGATATTAGTTGACAACATTGAACGAACACGCGTTTGAATTCGTTGTTTTGCTTTCACGAGCGTAGCCATGTTGAAGCACTAACACTAGTAACAGTAAAGAGATTTTCGTCTCTTTATAAACACACTTGCTAAACCCCAGTGAAACGAATAAAATACGCCGTGGACAAGACAGTTGTTGTCGTAAAAGATATATTTGGACAAAAAGGGAAACACACAGATTGGCAGAAAAACGTGTCCATCTGACGAGTGTCGTCTCGGCTAGCTTAGCTTAGTTTAGCTGTTGTCGTGTGTGACGTCGGTTGCGTCGGCACTGATTGGTTGAAATCAAACGACACGCTTGCGTACGTGTTCGCGCTGACACACGCACAACAGAGAGCAGCAGACTATCTACTGCTGAGGCGCGCTTCGCTCGAGTGGCGTCGCCACAACAGTAATACCCTCGCCTCACATTCTCATGGCCTCGCCATATCTCGGAGATTTCGAAATTTCGGTGGGAACGGAAGCCACAAAGGGTGTACATGTGCACACAAAAGGAAGATTAATCATTGAATGTCGAGTATTTGAATAGCGTTTTGTGTCAACTAATGCATGCGTAATCGGCCAGATGTGTGTGTGTGTACATGACATGTCAGGGTTGC
>NW_017805834.1:87333-104754 GCF_001891065.2 Hippocampus comes | reverse complement strand
ATATATATATATATATACACACACACACACACACACACACACACACACACATATATATATATTTTTTTTTTTTCCGGGAATTTTCAGGAAAGTCCACTTTCATCTCTGAACTTAGCAACTCTAGTTCTGTAACTAGCCACATTTCCAATCCCTCTAGTCCGGTGAATGTGTTTTGAAAAAACATCTCGACCCTTTTGGTGGTTATATTGGAAAATCATGGACCCTTGGAGACTCCCTTCAAAGCAGATATTGAAAATTGTTTACACAGTAACCCCCTGCTTGACATTGGTCATAATACACCAATTTTTTTGATGTCAGTCATGATGTTGGGCTTTTGTAGTTAATTTAGCTTCTGCGTTCAAACTGGCTGCCTAAATTTGAGATGTGCAATCTGTGACTCGCTCCGTTTCTGTGCAGCTGCTGGAGGCGGAGACTGTGCAGCACATCTTCAACAACAACTACCAGCTATGCACAGAGATATCGGAAAGTGTCCTGCAGCACTTCATCCACTGCTTGGCCACACATGGACGCCATGTTCACTACCTCAGCTTCCTGCACACCATCATCAAAGCCGAGGGCAAGTACGTCAAGAAGTGCCAGGACATGGTCATGACTGAGGTGAGGGTCCAGCTGAGGGTGTTTCGGCGTGGACATGGCCTCTTATGTGACCAAGAGTGTGTCTCTGCAGCTGACCAATGCCGGTGAGGATGTAGTTGTCTTCTACAACGACAAGGCATCTTTCAATGTCATGCTGGAGCTGATGGCCGAGAGCAGGGAGGGCATTGGTGAAAACAGCCCGCTCAGGTAAATACAGCAGCAGCATCATGTGGAAAAAGGTCATGTATAAGATGGCACTGTGGTGTACAGGTACCACATCTCACTGGTGGAATTGCTGGCGGCGTGTGCAGAGGGCAAGAACGTCTACACGGAGATCAAGTGCACTTCGCTGCTGCCACTGGAGGACGTTGTCCGTGTGGTGACGCATGAGGACTGCATCACCGAGGTTGGCAGTATTTGAGTGTTTGTGTGTGCATGCTGGGAGATCACAGTATATGGTCGTAATTGCTGTAGCCTACGTATCTTTGTGAGAATGCTCGGCAGCATGGTAGCGCAGCGGAATGGTAAATGTGTGTCATAAACTTGTGGTTGGTTCGCATTCATACTTTACTGCTCTGTGGCTCTGCCGTTCGGCCATTTTGTCTACGTTCAGGTAAAAGTCGCTTACGTCAACTTCGTCAATCACTGCTACGTGGACACGGAAGTGGAGATGAAGGAGATTTACACGTCCAACCACATATGGAACCTCTTTGAGGACTTCACAGTGGACATGGCCCGAGTGAGCAGAAGAGTTTTGTTGTCTTACCATTGACCTGTGATTGCTAAAGCGGTGTGTGCTCCTCGCAGGTCTGCAACAAGCGAGACAAGCGACTTTCCGACCAAGTCTTGGAGAAGTATATAATCAACGTGGTCTTTGACACCATCAATGCCTTCTTTAGCTCGCCCTTCTCTGAGAACAGCACCTCGCTGCAGGTCAGCTCAAGCTTTGCCTCTGCAGTGGTGTGCTTTGTCTTGTCCTCGGCTTTGACTTTGCCACATCTCCTCTAATTGTTAGAGTCATCACACCATCGTTACACAGCTGCTGCAATCATCCGTTCGCCTGCTGGACTGTCCCTGGTTGCAGCAGCAGCACCGGAACCAGGTGGAGACCTGCATCAAGACCCTTGCGGTCACAGGTGACCCTTCGTTCAGGATGAGACATCTTGTTGCTCACTTTAATTTAGAACACTACTTTTGAGCAGAGGAAAAGGTTTTTATATGCGATGAAACTAGTATTGGAGAAATCTGATCTCTTTTGTTCTAGTTTGATTCAGCATTTTTTTTTTGAGCAGTTTGTTGCTGGAGCAGCCTGCTAAATGGGCGTGACACAAAAGGTCATGATGACATAGATCCAGTCAAAGACATGACATTTACATATAAAGGGTATTTATGATTCTCATTTCACTTTATCTCCTGATTTAATGTTATTATCATACTTTGGAATACAAGAAAAACATGAGAATAACTATTCATAAACTGCAGGCATTACGTTGCTGTTGAAAAAATAATTTCTTGATTATAATCATAATTTTAGTTGACCTGTTGACTATACCTCTCCACAATGACGATCAATCACCGATCACCTGTTTTGGCAATTAGGCTTGGAGAATAATGGAACATATGTACCAGCGTTCCTTATGTTATAGACAAAAACATTTAACTGTATTCATTATGGTTTATGAAAAAAAACAACATCACGTAATCAGATTACAGGTATAATTATTTAAAATGGTTATTATTTCACAGAATGGCAATTTCCACATGTACTTACATACACCATTGTTTAAAACCCTGAGAGTCCTTACAAGTGGACAAATTAAGAAAATTGTCATGTAGCTCTATGGGCCATCCGACTCCCCGTTTGCAGTAGTTCTGAGCAAATGGGTCCACAGTCAAAGGGAGGCAGAGGAGCTGGGTGTGATGTGTCCGCCAAACATTTTTAAAAGCATTATGGAAGAAAGGAGGAAGCAGTGAGAGGTGTTAATGATGTCATAATTGGTGTCACATGTCTCTTATGTCACCCATGTTATCAACAATGTAATTGGTGATGAGGTCACTGATTAACGTCAATGATGCCATCAATATTATCATTGATGTCATCGATGGTGTCATATTATTTATTATGTCGTTGATGTCACCGGTGATCTCACTGATGTCATATGATGCCATGCATGTTGTTATGTCATGAGAAAAATAAAAGTGGGATAATTGTCTCCTCCCAGCCAAGAGTCGCTCCATTGCTCTCCCTCTTGACCTGGAGGCTCAGATTAGCGCCATGTTGTCCACCAGCGCTCTTAACTCGCTGTCACGCTCCAGCACCAGCTACAAGTCGACAACGCGCTCCTCGCGGCCTATTGCCCCCAGCAACCCGTGGGACTACAAGAATATCATCGAGAAACTGCAGGATGTCATCAATACACTGGAGGAGCGCCTCAAACCACTTGTCAATGCAGAGCTCTCCGTCCTAGTTGACGTTCTCCATCAACCAGAGCTTCTCTTTCTGGAGGGAACAGATGCACGCCACCGCTGCGAGTCTGGCGGATTCATCTCCAAGTGAGAGGGATCATCTCATCGATTTGTGATGACTTTCGTAGCAAGTGTCAGGATCATTCATAAATTCATGTCCGTTTGTCTATGTGTGTTTGTGTTGGTAAACAGGCTGATCCAGCACACAAAGGCACTGATGTCCTCAGAGGAGAAATTATGCATCAAAGTTCTGAGAACCCTGCAGGAGATGTTGATCAGAACACTGGACTTTGATGAAAAGGTGACGAACACAGATTTCTTCTTGTCATGATTTATACAGAAATATTTACATTTTTCCTTTGTGGCTTTCTAGGGAATTTCACTGCGCAAGGTTCTACTGCAGAACTACTTGTTTCCTAACAGGAAGAACAACCCGAAGAATGACTTAGTGGAACTCGGAGCGGCAGGTCCCAAATGTTTATTCTGCGAAAAAACAAACACCAGATTTCCTCATTTGGTGGCTTTTTTTACTCAAGTTTAGCAAGTAACAATCGATTTGTACAGTTCAGCATTTATTTCTCAGTGTAATATTATTCAGAAAATGTTTAATGCTCAAATTTAGCTCTACAGATGCCACATACTGTGCAGGTACTGCTGTAAAGACGTCATGTGGTGACATCATAATAAAGGTTGTTAATAGTGCCGATGTTTACATGCAGCCACTCACCCTTTTAAAACCCGAATATTAAGGTTCTTAAAGGCCAGGTAGCCGGCGCTATTCGATTACTTCCCACGACAACTAAAAGTTGAGTTCATTATTTTATCAATATATTTGTCTCCATGTAAGCCTAAATCTTGATGTTTTTCTCTTAAATCTTGGTCGAATTATTCTTTGGAATAATTTTGTGGTATGCTCAATTCTGGTTTAGGGTCACGTATGATGTGTGGTATGAAGGAGTCAGACAGAGAGATTGCGAGAGAGTGACAACAGCATCATGTCGTGTGGTGGACTTGAACTTCAATTTATTTATTATTAGTTTACAAGTTGCACACGGTATGTTGTCTTTTGTCGATTTATTGAGTGTTTGTGTCGAATAAAAAAGATGCTTTCTCACCGAGGCCACTTTTATCCTGTTTAGCAGAAATCAAGACCTGGATAGCTCTGCATTTCGTTAATTTCATTGAAAAGAAAACAGAAGTGATGGTGTTTGGTCCCAGCGGCTCTTGTACTTCCCCATTCTGCTGACTTGGGCTCCTTGCCTCTTTATCTAAAGCCAACAGTCTCGAAATTGGGTCTTCAACTGGACAGTGATTTTAAATTGGACCGGCAAATTGGTGCTGTTGTCAAATCCAGCTTCTTTCATCTCAGTCAGCTGTCTCAAGTAAAGCCTCTCCTTTCTTAAGAGCAGATTAAAACAGTAATTCGTGTCTTTGCCACATCTCTGCTGGATGACTGGAACACACTTTACTTTGGAGTTAGCCAATCCTCCATTAAGCGTCTCCAGTTGATCCAGAATGCTGCTGCTCGCCTCTTGACTGGTACTCGTAAGAGGCAGCACATACAGTACTGTCACTCCTACTCTGGCATCCCTTCATTGGATCCTTATCCATTTTAGAGCTCTCTTTAAAGATTCTATTATTTGTTTTCAAATCTTTGAATGGTGTCGCCCCACCTTACCTCTGTGTGCCCCTCTGACCCTCTGCCTGGTGCCTCAGATCTGCAGACCAGACACTATTAGAGGTACGTAGGACAAAGCGGAGGCTCAGAGAGGATCAAACCTTTTCTGTTGCTGGTAGCGCTTTCGAATCTCGCGCTGAACGTTAGTCAAGTGCGCTTGCTGTCCATTTTTAAAACTCATCTTAAAACTCCATTTTTTTTCTTTGGCTTTTGACTCATAATAAGACTTGATTTAAGTTTTACTGTTTTTGTGTTTTCTAGTGTCTTTGTTATTAATTTATTGTTTATTGTTATATTGATTAATTTTGCTCTACGTACAGCACGTTGTATACAGCGGTGGTTGTTCTAAAGTGCTTTATAAATACAGTTGAGTTGAGTAAATATTGATTGTTAATACGTGGGAAGGCTTTTTAGTTTTCATGGTGTTCCATAATGGAAGTGCAATACAAGGTTTGGTTATTGACCGGAGTACTGTAGATACACACAATATGCTCTTATTTGGGTTTTCAAAAACCTGGATTTCATCCCTGGTTTACCCCTTTTCCAACCCGAATATATGGTCATATAAATGTGAATTGGAATACCTCCATCCAAAAGGATATTGGTTTGTGTTCAGCAGATGCTCTTACTCTCTCGGTAAGGCATCTTGGTTTTTGTAGTGCAGTAAATTGTATGCTTTTATGCAGGCGTCATCGCCCTAACACCCCTAACTTTAATCCGTTGATTTCTCTTTCACATTATTTTCTGTCTACGGCGAAAAAGACGGTGTATTCAGACACACATATACATGCGTGCAACTCGCCCAAAATAAACAAGCAGACGTAAACAGTCATGGCGAAACCTTCTGAGACAGGAGGAAAATGGCTGCTTTATTCCTGTGGTGAGCGGCAAGAATAGAATGGATTTTATTGACAGGAGAGAGTAACAAGTAGAAATCATGTCTATTTGGATCAAGACGTTAATGTGTTGCCATTTAAATCGAGCAATATGCTCTTATTTGGGTTTTCAAAAACCTGGATGTTGTGTTGCCATTTAAATCGATTCATTCAAATGCGGCAGTAATTCTTTCCACTAACACATGCAAACTGATTATCCCAAATATTTCAGAACCCGGCATTTTGACCTTAACCCGAACATCACTGGCAACACTACTAGTTTGATTTGCAGTATGACACTCCCGCTAATGAATTCATCACTGTCTGAGGAAATCTGAAATTATCGTAGCAGGTTTTTTCATGGAAACTACGGATCAAAAGGTTTGAAATACAGTATGAAGCCATGACATGCTTTGCATGACCACCAGGCGCTGAGCAAGAGCGCGACTGGGCAGCGGTGGCAGCGGTTCAGTGTCGTCTGGATCGGGAAGGTGGGAGCAAACTTTTTACAGACCTGGTGATGTGCACCAAGAATGAGAAAATCTTCCAGGAGAGTATCCAGCTGGCCATTTGTCTGCTGGAGGGAGGAAACACAGAGATACAGGTCACTTGCGGCCACCTTGTAGACATGAACATCATGTGCTCATGTGGCTGAATCCGAGTCCAGACGTTTCATTTTTGAGAGGCCTTCTTCTGTTTTCTCAATCCTGTAGAACTCGTTCTACAAGCTGATGATGGGGGACAACAAGTCGGAAAAGTTCTTTAAAGTTCTTCACGACAGGATGAAAGAGGCACAGATGGACATCAAAGCCACCGTGTCGGTGAACGTCGGCGAGATGTCACACAAAGCCAACGAGAAGGACCTGGACAATGGTGAGGTCACCAGGAACACACTTCGTGAAGACGTCTTCTCAACACGCATGTTGTTCACTGAAAGGCTCTTCTTCACCACTTGGACTTCCTGCCACCGACGAACATTCCCAACTGGTCCAGGGCCAGGGCGGCAGCCCCTCTTCCCTGCAGGCTCATTCAACAGCGGAGCAGAAGGAGGTGGAAACAGAGATGGGCCCAGCCGTCCTCATCATGAAGCCCATCCTGAGGTTTCTACAGCTTCTTTGCGAGAACCATAACCAGGATCTTCAAGTGAGTGCTGGACCCATCTGGCCAACACTGGAATACACAAATTTTCTATTTCCTTTGAAATTCTCATTTGTCGTGCTCTTCCAGAATTTCCTGCGCTGCCAGAACAACAAAACCAACTACAACCTAGTGTGTGAGACACTGCAGTTCTTGGACATCATGTGTGGAAGCACCACAGGTGGCCTGGGCCTACTGGGCCTCTACATTAACGAGTCAAATGTTCACCTCATCACACAAACCCTGGAGACCCTCACAGAGTACTGCCAGGGCCCGTGTCAGGAGAACCAGGTAGGAAAACGTGCTTCTCCATCACACGAAGGTTCCGCGTAGGAGATTTTTGTGTCTGCTTGTTTCAGACGTGCATTGTGACACACGAATGCAATGGCATAGACATCATCACGGCGCTCATCCTCAATGACATCAGCCCGCTGTGCCGTTACCGGACAGACATGGTGCTGCAGCTTAAGGTGCGCTCCTCTCACATCATGTGATATTATGATGTTACACGGCATCATGTAATGTCGTTTCCTTCCCTGTGACCAGGACAACGCCTCTAAGCTGCTGCTGGCGCTCATGGAAAGTCGTCATGACAGTGAGAATGCAGAGAGAATCCTGTTCAACCTCCGCCCCCGAGAACTAGTAAGATCTCCTTTTGTTCAGTGTGTCAGTGAAGAGGCTCATCTACTGACAGTGTGCGCGTGTGTGTGCGTGCGTGCGTGCGTGCGTGCGTGCGTGCGTGCGTGTGTGTGTGTGTGTGTGCGTGTGTGTGTCTGTGCGTGCGCGTGTGTGCGTGTGTGCGCGTGTGTGTGTGTGTGTGTGTCTGTGCGTGCGCGTGTGTGCGCGTGTGTGCAGGTCGACGTGATTAAGAAGGCCTACCATCAGGAGACTGAGTGTGAGAGTGGGGAAGTGTCACCCCGTGAGGTGGGACACAACATCTATATACTAGCGCAGCAGGTGAGCCACTGTGCCATCGTCAGTGGCAGATAGGATCCCATAGCCAGTGTTGTCCAGACTAATGACCCCTCTCTTACCTTTGACTGCCATGCCTCCCACCTACCCATTGCAGAGTCAGGTGCAACTGGGATCAAGCTGACAAATAGTGTTTGTTAATTTCACACTACAAGACCATTAATTGTAACAGAAACTTGATATTTTAGCTGAGTATGAGTTTGTAAGAGTTTAGTATGAGACTAGTCTTTAAGTTTGTAGTGTCTTCATCGAGAGTGATAGTGACATCTATTGATATTAGGGGTTGAACCAACATGTCAACTTTACCACTCAGCAAATGTTATTGCGAGAGGTTGATTAATTGACAAGCATGTGTTACGGCAAGAACACGGACACCAGATTAACAGGGGGTCGAGTTGCGCAGCAAATTTGGAGCAGTGCCTCAAGCTTGTGCCAATATTTTATGAAAAATGAGACGAGAATATGAAAATGTGGCTCAGTAAAATATGCAAGTTGCTAACACAAGCTGACAAAGAGCCTCACTAATCACACCAGTCCTCAGCAAATTCACCAAACGCCCTCCTGCAATAGTGAAAAAACTGATTATCTACTGTCGAGGTCAAAAATATCTTATGTAAAAACGAACGGGTAATGTTGAATGAAACGAGCGATTCTTTCAACTGTCATCTCCCTCTTTGCACTCTGCCCATCCCCCCAAGTCAGTCATCTCGGCTCCGGCCTTCCTGTGTGGAGTTTGCATGTCCTCCCCGGGCCTGCGTGGGTTTTCTCCGGGTAATCCGGTTTCCTCCCAGATTCCAAAAACATGCATGGCAAGCTGATTGAACACTCTAATTGTCCCTCAGTGTGAGTGTGAGTTCGTCGATGTGCGCCCTGCGATGGGCTGGGAACCGCTTCAGGGTGTCCCCCGCCTACTGCCCAAAGACAGCTGGGATAGGCTCCAGCACCCCCCGCTAGCCTTGTGAGGATAAAGCGGATCAGAACATGCATGGATGGATGGATGGATGGATTTTTTTTGTACTGTAGCACTGCAGTCATGTTGTTAGAATTTTACAAGTTCTGACTGATTATGAGGCCATGACGGTATCTGAATTTTATTGGATAAATGAATTTGTGCACGCAATTAGATACTACAGAGAACAGTAGTGGGCGGGTGAGCAGGCTTGTTTTTGGAGGCTCCCACAAGTTGACAACTACAAAAAAATAAAATAAAATCAATGAGGTAATTGATTAGTTGATGTTGACTCAATTATCATCACTTCAGCGGCGACTACAAATATCTGAAGTTGGTCAATCCATGATTGGTATACTGATATTATTTTACAAATCTTTAGTTTTTTTTTTTGGTTTTTTAATTAATGTTGCCTGTTCTGTCCTGTGTTCTGCCTTTTGTAAGAAAGGTGATGTATAAATCAAGTATTGAATGAGATTATCATTTTGTTGGTGGTGAGCAACAATGTGTCATGTTTGTTTGCAGCTGGCCCGCCACAACAAGGTGTTGCAGAATCTTCTGAAGCCTCCAAAGAAGAGCAAAGAGGGCAAGGAAGGCATCTCCTCCATGGTCAACTAACTACCCCTTACATACTGTCAACATAGATCGACTTTGTTAAATAACTGATTATTTTTTGTTTTGCCAGTTAAACTTGAACAATCGGCCGCTGTCGCAAATGTTGAAGTCATCAATACCGACTGCCATTGTGGAACAAGACCCGCTGGAGTACTACGACATGCTCACTTCTCAAATAGAGGTACCCTTTATGCAAATTATAATGCAAATACTGATTCATGTACTACAACCTACCCACTTCTCTGATAGAGGTAGTTGTGATTCTATAGCTTTTCTCCTGTATCAGTTGTAATCATAATAATAATAATAATAATAACAATTTCAACAAAAACAATAAAGACCTAGCCGCAGTCACTGCTCGGGCCCGAACTGGAGCTGTGAAATCGATTAAAAGCTATTTTTATTAAATATGACCTCTGCAAAAGGCCCAAAATGAGGCAGAATATGAAAGGTAATTAAAAATCCGCAACTTCCTTTTGAGTTTGAGTAGGGCTCCAGAGACTTTTTTGAGGTCTTGGGCTGTTATACGTGCCTTCAACTTTTGGTAGGTCGTGGTAAAATGTTCACGAAGGGCTGTTTCTTTAAACATTTGTAGAGGACGCAACTAAATCATTTGTCTTTTTTAAACCACAAATGAATCAAGTTTCATATGTTTTCACAATTTGCATAGTTTTTCTTGGGAAATGGTGCGTCCTCACGGCAATAGCATTGGGCAAAATAAAAAGCATTGTTTTTCCTGATTGTCTTGAACATCTTCGGATGAAACACCCACAGTTTCAAGACAATTGGGTAAAAGTATTTTTTAACAATGTATATAAAAGGCCAAAAATGGGTCTATTATTGGTGTTACATTTTCATTGATCTTGGTCACATGTACAACCTGAGCTGCTTCTCTAAAAATTTGTAAACGGCGTTGTTGAGCCATTTAAAAAAAAAAAAAAAAAATTACACGATAAGCTAATTAAAGATTGATACTGTTGCTAGGCCTAATGTGTTTGCAAACTTTAAGTTTTCATACATGTTTAGCCCCTCAAAAATAAAATTTATATCTACAAACTTCATGTAACAACATCATGAAGACCCAAACACTCTTCCGAGCAAATATGACATAAATCTGGTTAATCCACTGGTAGAAAAACTTGAAGGAGTAAAACATATATTGCCTCCAGCCAGAAAGTGGTGCGACCACTACAATAAAAATAAGTTCGTCAATGTCTTCAGGCATCAAATGTGGCAAATATTGACAAGATATGATCATGTGGGTCAAGTTACAGGAGCTTTTGTAGTCAAGGCAATGCCGAATTTACAAGTAAATTCTAACGAGTGGACTGCCTGTTAGGTTTAGCATATTGCTCCAAGAGACTTTTTTGTTGGTCTTTGGTAGTTACATACAAACAAACAAACAAACAAACAAACAAACATATACCACCAATTTTTTTGTTGCTCTAGGTCAGTGATTCTCAAATAGTGAACTGGGGGGGCGCGAGGCTCCATCAAGGGGGGCGCGTTTGACCTCAGGGAACATGCTTTTTATTTTTTTTACTTTTTTACTGTCCTAAAATAACGTGCAGTTGCACCTCCACTACATTAGGGGGCAGTGGCGCTCTCATTGGCAGAGTTTTCGCAGGGAGCATTCTCAGGGAGGAAATATGACAAGGCGTATGTAGCGCTTGGCTTCAATGTGACTGCGGTGGCAGACGAGGAAAGATCGATGTGCTTACAGTGTCTAAAAATTTTGGTAGAGGACAGCATGAAGCTAACTAAATTAAGCGTCACTTAAAGACATTACACCCCAAATCACGCTGATAAGCTGCTTGATTTTTTTTCAGCAAAAACGTGCCGAATATTGCCAACAATCATGCCGCTTTGTGACTGCTACTTCAGTAAACTAAAATACAGGTCGCGGCTACACATTGAGCAGGACCGAGAGTGGCTGTGTCCTGCTTCAAACCTTGCTTCGAAAAGCTGTGTATTGCAAAACGTGCTCATTTGTAGCCATTAATCCAGACATCATCTTTGATTTAAAAAAAAAAAAAGAACAAATTCTTTTATATATTTTTGTTTTGCTGGTTAAATTTTTTTTAATATTGTGCTCCTGACATAATGTTGGTGATTAGTTTGAATGCATTATTAGTTATTAATTATTTGTAATTTTATTTTTCAGTATCGTATGGTTTGACATGGTCAGTCAAAAAATATTTATTGTTAAATTAAGGATTTAATGTTATTTTTGAATTTCAGATGCACTTTAAATCGTTTCTGTTCCAGTTACTAAAGCTATTCTTTGTTGTAAGTTGGTCCATAAAGTTGGTCCATATTTCTTTCTTTTTTTATTCTCTTATACGCTAATAAGGATACAGTGTTATGCAAAGGTGTACTTATAACAATTTTATAGACAAATGATACTATTTATGGTCGTGCGGGGGGCGCGAGATGTTTTCCTCTTCCTTGGGGGGGCATGACAGAAAATAATTGAGAACCACTGCTCTAGGTGAAACATAGAACCAGGGTTTATTTGTGAAAAAATTCTAGGGGCTGCAAAGAATAAGACTTATTTCCACTAGCCAGTAGGTGGCACTACCACTGTAATGAAAAATTAGTTCATAGAAGTCTTCAGGCCTTCACTCATCAAATGTTTGACATTTTGACGAGACGTGGGTCAAGTTACAGCAGCTTTTATAATCATGGCGATGATGAATGTTAATGTTTGTAAATTAAAATGGAGGACTTCCTGTTAGATTAAGCATATGGCTGCAAGAGACTTCTTTGTAGGTCTTGGGCGGATTCATACACCACAAAAGTTTTGTGAATCTGGGAGAAATTTAAAACCAGTTCTTAAAAAAATATATATTTGGGGCGCCTGTGAGGCTTTCTGAATAAATTGCCCAATAAACTAATAAAATATCGATGGTTTTTCCAGCCCTGATGTGAATGCATAGTTTCATGAGTTTTTGTGCATGTTTAGGCCCTGAAGGACAGCGTTGTTTACTGGGAGAAGTGAGCGTTGTTACCGCGACGTTTCATAAAAATTCACAAATTTGGGGTTTTTTATATTTTTTCTCAAATGCTAAAACAAAAGCCAATCCTCTCAACCAAATGACCAGTTGTCTCAACACATTTACCTTATCTGGCCATCATTTCCCAACACCATAAACAATGATGATGTGGATCCATCTGATGTACGGTAGTTGTTCAAGGGTGTTTAAGAAATTCTGGAAGACTTTCCACATCTTAATGAAGCCCTGCGTCAAGATGTGATAACATTAATAAAGTCTCATCCTTGTCTGTTTGCCGATGTGCCCTCTACAACTCATCTGCTTCACCATAACGGTGACAAAGAGAATTATCTGCCGCCTCTAGGGTTAACTTCAACAAGCACCATTGGTTACAGGAGTAGGTTGTATGCTGAAGAACGGCATTGCAGATCTCCTAGCTGGTAAATCTGATGGCTCAGACCGTTTTTGTACAGACTTCTGCAAAATGAACAGCATAACCAAGCCAGACTGTTATAGTCTTCCTCGAGTTGATGATTGTGTCGATCTTGTTGGGGATGCCAAATTAGTAACAAAGCTAGACCTTTTGAAAGGATATTGGTGTGCATAATGCACCTGCAACCTTCCAGCACTTGGTGAACGCTTTTCTTGCGGGATTGTCGGATTGTGAGAATTACCTGGATGACATTATGGTCTACTCCCAGTCATCGGAGGATCGTATCGAGCAACTTTACGCTGTGTCTGGCAGGCTGTGTGATGCAAACCTCACACTGAACTTGGCGAAGTGTGATGTTGGCCACGCCACCTAACTTATTTGGGCAAGGCATGGCCAGGTCAAACCTGTGCAAGTTCAAGTTGAGGCAGTTCTGTCTTTCTCAGCTCCTCTTTCTCAGCATGACCTCCACCAGTTTTTGGGGATGATGGGATATTTTTGGTCCAGCCATCCCACCAGCACCACATCATCTTCAAAAAGCAGAGATACAAAACTGAGGCCACCAAACCGGATGCCCTCGATGACATGGCTGCGCCTTTAAATTGTGTCCATAAAGGTTATGAACAGAATCGATGACAAAGGGCAGCCTTGGCGTAGTCCAACCCTCACTGAAAACGGATTCAACTTACTGGCAATGCGAACCAAACTCTGATATCGGTGATATAGGGACCAACCAGCCCGTATCATGGGGCTCGGCACACCATACCCCCGAAGGACCCCCAGCAGAACCCCCCGAGGGACACGGTCTAATGCAGTGGTGTCAAACATACGGCCCGCGGGCCGGAACCGGCCCCCAAGGAGATTTGATCCGGCCCGCGGGATGATTTAAAAGTGAAAAAAAAATGCATGAAAGACACAGAATGAATATTTTAAATAAAATGCAATTCGTGGATTATCCGCTAGGGGGCACACTGATTTGATCACAGTAAAAGACAACATTGTTTTGATCGGGGAAGAAAACAGCAGTCTCAGTCTGTCACCGAGATAGACCCAACGCAGCAAATGATATGAAAGCGCCAATCAATGCTTCTTGAGACCAAAACAAAGGAAAGATGATATTTTGGTGATTCATAGCACAGTTTGGTATAATGTTAATGGTCCGGCCCACTTGACATCTACCGAGTCCGTATGTGGCCCACAATGTGAAATGAGTTTGACACCCCTGGTCTAATGCCTTCTCCACGTCCACAAAGCACATGTAGAATGGTCGGGCAAACTCCCATGCACCCTTGACAACCCTGCCAAGGGTGTAGAGCTGGTCCACTGTTCCACGGCCAGGACGAAAACCACACTGCACCTCCTGAATCTGAGACTCGACTTCCCAACAGACCCTCTTCTCCTGCACCTCCGGATAAGCCTTACCCGGGGAGGCTGAGGAGTGTGATCCCTCTGTAGTCGGAAAACACCCTCTGGTCCCCCTTCTTACAAAGAGGGACCATCACCCTAGTCTGCCAATCCAGATGCACTCTCCCTGATGACTATGCGATGCTGCAGAGGCATGTCTACCAGGACCGCCCACCAATATTCAGAGCCTTGAGGAACTTCGGACGGATCTCATCCACCCCCCGGGGCTTTGCCACTGAGGAGCTTTTTAACCACCCCAGTGACTAAAACCCCAGAGATAGGAGAGCCCAACTCAGAATACCCAGACTCTACTTCCTCTAAGGAAGTCATGTTGGTGGAGTTGAGCAGGTCTTCGAAGTATTCTGCCCACTGACTGACAATGTCCCGACTTGAGGTCAGCAGTGTCCCATCTCTACTATACAGTGTTAATAGTGCACTGCTTCTTCTTCCAAAGATGTCGGATGGTGGACCAGAATTTCCTTGAAGCCGTCCGGAAGTCAGCTTGCACGGCCTCACCGAACTTCACCCACGACTGCATTTTTGCCTCAACGACTGCTGAAACTGCATTCCACTTGGCCAGCCCGTATCCCTCAGCTGCCTCCAAAGTCCCACAGGCTATAAAGGACTTTTTCTTGACAGCATCCCTTACTGCCGGTGTCCACCAGCGGGTTTGGGGATGCCGTTACGACAGGCACCAAGCACCTTACGGCCACAACTCCGATTGGCCGCCTCAACAATAGAGGTGCGAAACATGGTCCACTGGAACTCAATGTCCCCGGAGGGTTGAAGCTTCTTCTGATGGGGGATTCCGTCAGACACTCCCAGCAAACCCTCACAATACGTTTGGGTTTGCCAGGTCGAACTGGTATCTTCCCCCACCATCGGAGCCAACTCACCACCCGGCGGTGAGCAGTTGACAGCTCCACCCCTCTCTTCACCTGAATGTCCAAAACAACCGCCACCGCAAATCAGATGATACGACCACAAAATCAGTCGTCGAAACTCGGCCATGGATGTCCTGGTGCCAAGTCCACATATGGACACTCTTATGTTTGAACATCTGGCAGAGAAGTCCAATAACAGAACACAACTCAGGTCCTGATCGGGGGAGCTGTTCCCCCCAATCACGCATCAATTCCTACTAAAACAATAGCTGAGCTCGCAGTGGTCGCTGCTCAGGGCCTCATGATATTAATCATTATCATAATTCCTCCAAAAACAATAGGAATATTGCAGCGGTTGCTGCTAGGGCCCGAATAATAATAATTTCCACAAAAACAATCGGGACTTTGCAGCAAAATTCTTTCAGATCACGAGCAGCTTTGTGGAACCGCATTTTCGGATCTGATCTGTGTGCTTTTGAATGATGGATGATGCAGTGATAAACAAACCATTGTGCGCTTTCGAGAGGTAGTGTTGGGGGCATAGTTTTCGCTGAACATAAAAATAATGCCACTTTAGTAGTGGCACTGCAAAAAATTATTCATAAACACCAAAATGTCAAAATATGTATCTTACTTCACACAGTGATTGGATGCTCCCTAAATTTGGATGCAACGTGTGGGCACGTCCCTGATCTATTCTTTTGCCACTCCATCTCTCAATGCGGGAGATTAATTAGTTGGGCCCTGTTTTTTTTTTTTTTTTTTTTTTTTTTTTTATTACCGCTTTCTCACAAAAAGCGTGTGCATGTGTGTGTGCAGATTGTGCGAGAGGATCGCAGCATGGAGCAGATCGTGTTTCCAGTCCATCCCATATGTGAATTTCTGACCGAGGAATCTAAGTTACGTGTGTTCAACACGACGGAGCAGGATGAGCAGGGCTCCAAGGTGACACACTTCTTCGAGCAGACGTCCTTCCTGCATGGAGAGATGGAGTGGCAAAAGAAGCTGCGGAGTGAGTCTCAGGGGCCATCGGTGACTTAATTCAGAATCTCACACACCCTTATGAAATTTTCTCACGACTGAAGTTTTTTCAAAGACACTGTTGAATTGCTCTCATAATCATGATCCAAATGCTTCCAGCTTGACGGCTGAGACGCTCTCATGTCACCACCGAAACACACGCTTCCATTTGCCCTAGCTGCTAAAAACTAACTTTACTAAAGCACTCTCACACACAACTAAAACACTCTCACGTGTACTACTGAGTGCTCGAACAAACAACTGAATATTTATTAGCTCACAAATAATATTGGTTTGCTCTGACATGTACTACAAAAAAATTATTCACTTACACACACGACTGAAACACTCATATTCTGAAAAGATCTCACACGCCCTACTGAAGAGCTCTCACATGCAGTACGAAATGCTTTCAGATGCTATTTAAACACACACAACTGGAACTTATCTCTCAAAACCACAAAATATGCTTGAGCCACATTGGTCCCCAACCCCCAGGCTTTGGACCGGTACCGTTCCATGGGTCATTTGGTGCCAGGCCACACAGAAAGACGAAATGACTTACATTACTTCAGTTTTATTCATTTCAGAATCTGAAAGATGTTTTATTTTGAAAAATTACCGGATTCTCTGTGACATCCATCTACAGCAGGGGTGCCCAACCAGTCCACCTCGACCGCGACTGATCCCAAGTCGGTCACGAGATGCGTTGGGGGGAGATTTTTTGTTTTTGTTTTTGTTTTGTTTTTCAATGACATGACATGACAGGAAGTCATTGTTGCTATAGCAGTACACATATTTACTTATATCTTTAATTATAAAACCTTATACAGTAATTAACATTCATCAGCATTGTCTTGATGCGGATGTGACAGTGTAGCCTCCATTCGCCTCAAGAGAGCTGCTGGCCAGCTATCCCATGGCAATTAAGGAGAAGCCCAACCACCCGCTCTCTCTATATATATATCTATATATATATCCTCGTCTCACCCCTCGGGTGGTGTCCGTCCCCCATTCAGCTCGGGTCCTCTACCAGAGGCCAGGAAGCTTGAGGGTTCTGCGCAGTATCCTTGCTGTTCCCAGCACTGCACATTTCTGGACTGAGATGTCCGATGTTGTTCCGGGATCTGTTGCAACGACTCATCTAGTTTGGGGGTCACTGCCCCGAGTGCTCCGACTACCAGCTCCGACCACCACAGGCACGACTGTCACCTTTACCTTCCAGGCTCTCTCCAGCTCCTCTCTGAGCCCTTGGTATTTATCGAGTTTCTCGTGTTCCTTCTTTCTGATGTTTCCATCACTTGGGACCGCTAGATCCACTACAACGGCTTTCCTCTGCCCTTTATCTATGATCAGGATATCCGGTTGGTTCGCCATAACCATCTTGTCAGTCTGGAT
>NW_017805834.1:66953-84525 GCF_001891065.2 Hippocampus comes | reverse complement strand
GTTCACACGTACAAAGCCGCTGAGCGTGTGAACCCCGGTGCAGCCCCGCCGCAGCCCCACTTGAGTTCACACGGCAGTTTCTGCAGCGGTGCAAAACAAAGAGCTGTCGTGTTGGTTCTTTTTAAAACATACACAACTCAAGCAACTACTACACAGGCATGTCCTTCTCCTTCTCGAGAGGCTTTCAATGACCGCCCCCGAAAACGTAAATCAACGATGACTTCAATGACACTCAGAAAAGCAAACATATAATGAGCCAAACAGAAAATCAAGAGAGACAATCACAAAATAAATTCTATGGAGGCGTTGTGAACACACAACAGAGGAACAAACTACACAAACAACTCCGAGACAGTCCAGTCTCCTACAAGAGGAAAGATGACGTAAGTACAACAGAGCACGAAAGCAACACATTCTAGCCGTACGTAATCAACCCTTCTCATGCGTAGCGAGGCTACCCCCCCTCCCGCACACGAGCATTTGCTCCGGAGCAAATTGTAGCGTTCACACGTACCATTTTACATAGGTGCTGCCCCGCAAATGAGCATTTGCTCCTGAGCAAATTTTTAACCACCTCCTTGAGCAAGTTTAAATTTGCTCCGGTTTAAGCTTTTTTCAGGGGCTACATTGGTGTAACTTTGCACGTGTGAACGCTCTATTGGGGCAGCCACGACACTGCACCGGAGCAAATGTTGCCGTGTGAACACCCCTTTACTCTCTCTCTCTTGTGCGCTTCCCCCAGCCACACTCTCTCTCTCTCACACACACACACACACACACACACACACACACACGCACGCACGCACCCCCCCCCCACACACACACACTAACACGTGTAGTAAACACAAAACTGATCTAGGCAAGCACTGGATTAGACCTGATCAAAGAGTAACCCACGTGACAGAAGGGAGGGTGCTGGGCGGTGCTGAGAAATGCACAGCCAATCAACATGGCTGTGCATCATGGGGTAGATCCACTCGTGCTGTCATTGGTCGACGTCGGCGCCGGGAAACAATCAAGTTACAGCCATGCACAAAACCTCTGAGTCATTCGGCATTTTTTCTGAATACAGTACTTTGGGAAAAAAACCCCGTGATGCACCGAGGCCCCGAAAATCAAAGTGTGAAATACCGAGGGATCACTGTAGTGTTCTGGAAACTACTGGTGGCAGAGAAGTATCCCAATCTCAGATGTGCTTTGAACCTGACAGCTCTTTTTTGATCAACCTATTTGTGCGAGTCTGCTTTCTCGCACATGAACATCATCAAGTCCAATCCAAACAGAAATCTACCAGTTTCGTAGCTGTTTTTTTTTTCTGTTTGGTTCATATTAAGGTCAGTAATGGCTATTGCTCATCATGCAGATTCGCACTATAAGTCCCAGGATTTTCTTACCCCTCCAGAACACCCAGAGGACCAACAACAAAACCAACAAGTCAACGATCCATTTTGTCAACATTGTTCTGTAAATGCAGCAAGGTGAGGCGCTTCCCCCACCTTGTTCAAATGAAATGTGGTGGTTTTCTTCACGTTAGCATGCGAATGGCCATTTCTGAGTTGTGTTGTTCACACCAGAGTTTTCCTCATTTGCAGATCAATGGTAAAACAAATCCAGCCAGTTGGCTGCCCTTTGGGCATTCTATGTAGGAAAGCCAATTGGCTTGGCCCTGGGACTTTTAGTTTAGAACTGGTAGCTCTCCAGAGGTTGGTTTCTTGAAAAGTAGCCCTTGGGACAAAAAAGGTTGGGCACCCCTGGTCTACAGCCTTGACGCAGGTCAAGACACGCTTCTCGGTCACGTGATGGGTTACTGTTAAAAGGAAACCCAGGAGCAAGCAAAAAGAGTAAAAAACTTTGGAAAGTAGACCAAACAGGAGCCTACGACTTTCAAGAAAAAGAAGGCTACATTTAATAGACAGTATCAAGAGGCCTACTTTATGGATTTATCTCAACAAAAAATTTCCATGCACCAAACCCGAGCTGCATAATATGCGGCGATGGTGAGTCGTATTTTTCATGCACTTTTATTTGTAGTGTATCTTATTTTGAAGGCACGTTTCAATGTTACCATGGTGACCAGAGAGTGTTGCTGCCAGATAGGACGTTTCTCGTGTCATGATTCGTGTTTAATATTATGTTTATGAAATACCACAGTTTTCATGCAGGTCATTTCGTTGTATTTATCCGGTCTAAAAGACCAGTCCCTGAAATTATTGTCTGACATTAAACCAGTCCGTGGGACAAAAAAGGTTGGGAACCGCTGCTTTAGCACATTTCCGAAAAATCTTTTGCTCACACACACTACTGGAATGTTGTCATGTGCTTCCAAAAAAGTTTTACTCACACTACTGAAACAGACACTACTGAAACACTCACTCACATTACAAAAAAATTCTCTCACAGGCATTACTAAAACACTCTCAACACATTCCACTGAAACACTGTCACATGCAATACAGAAATAATCTATTTTGGTTCTGTTTAATGAAAAAGCAATAGAGGCCAGGCCGGGCCAAAAGAGGCCGGTGCAGTCTGGTGTCAGGCCATTTTTCTAGAACCTGTAATGCAGTGGTCCCCAAACTACGGCCCGCGTTTGTTCCGGCCCCCCTGAACAATACCAGAGAGTATTTTGATTATTATTCATCAATGTGTATTTGTATTTGATCATAAAGTTGGGCCTTTGCAATAAAGTGTTCCTTAGTTCTGAACTATTTTCATTATTAACTATTAATTAGTAACTATTTCATAAACTCATATAACGCGACATTTGTTCCTCTTTTTGCGGTCTGCGCCATTATCTGGCAACCCCAGAAAAAATCCTAAATCCGCCCCTCTCAAAAAGAACATAATCATGGCGAAAAGGTTAGTTAAGAGAAAAAAATGTTTTAGAATACAGGGTATTCAACCCAAAGTGGAGAAACTATTATTTTTTTGTTCAATGCAAAGAAAAGGCTGTCTGTCTTATCTGTCAGGAGGCGGTGGCGATATTCAAAGAGTACAATCGGCGGAGACATGATGAATTCCGTCACAAAGACAAGTACGATGGCCAAATGCAAGCAGACAAACTGTCAAAGCTAAAAAGAGGAATGTGAGCTCAGCAAAATACATTTGTATGCCAAGGTCAACTGAACCAGCCATCTGTTCAGGCTAGCTTTCAGGTGGCTCAACTGATAGCAAGCATCGGTAAACCTTATATTAATAGAGAGTTTGTCAAGAAATGCATGAATGCTGTCGCGGAGGTGTGTCCTGAAAAGAAAGACGTCTTTAATACCGCAAGTCTATCAGCGAATACAATCACCAGCCGTATCGAATAAATCACTGGTAATGTATGTGCCCAGCTGCAGCAAAAGACGAAAGAATTTGAATTATTTTCAATAGCACTGGATGACACCATGGACGTGCAGGACACAGCACAACTGCAAATTTGTATTCGTGGAGTTAGTGCAAACTTTGAGATGTGCGAGGAGCTGGCAGCCCTCCAAAATCTCAAAGTGACCAAGATGGGGGAGGATATTTTTGGTGAAGTGCACCAAACTATGGAAGAGTTAGACCTGGACTGGTCAACGCTGGCCAGCAACACAATTGACGGGGCTCCGAGTATGGTGTGCGTGTCTCGGGGGTCTAATAGGACGCATGAAGCGGGAAATGGAAGAACAGGGTTTCAAATTCACTGCCTAATACACCAGCAAGCACGCACTGTGCTGCAAAGTATTGACTTGGGATTCTGTCATCAAGGTTGTGGTGTCATGCATAAACTTCATCAGAGCAAAGGTGATTATTATTTATTTCATAAAAGGTGTAATTTATTTCCTGGCTTTTTTCTGTGAAGAACCTGTGGAGGGTTATTTAGTTATTATTTATTTCATTAATAGTGTTATTATTTATTTCCTGAATTTTGTTCTGCGAAAACTCTAGAAAAGGATATTTGATTTTGTGTGGGTTTCTGGAAAACAATACATTTTTACGTTTAGGTCCTCTTGCAGTCACACTTTTTCTATTTCAAAACTGACCACGGCCCCCCATCAGAGACGCGAAAAGTTATGTGGCCCTTACAGGAAAAAGTTTGGGGACCACTGCTGTAATGGAAAAGTGACTATTATCCCTTTAATATTCTTGCAATAATGTAATGTTGTGTTTAAATGACCCGGGGCGACATTGACATGCTCTCATATTCAGTTGTGTGGATGAGCGAGCTTCTCAGTGGTTAATGAGGGAGATAATCCTGATTAGGTCCGTGGCGCTCACTCTTAAACGAGCAGGCCTGCAATCACACACACATTCATGTACTCATACACACTTGAATGACCCAAATGTGTGGTAGGCATGCCAGTGCTCTACTGGTTCTCCAGGAGGATGACACTGTGGGGCACCATCTCCTTCAACCTGGCTGTCTTCATCAACCTCATCATCGCCTTCTTCTACCCCTATGACTCAGGACAAGGTACGAGTGAGCATACTCAGTTGATGTCACATGTCCAATGTGTTTAGTCAGCAAATTAACCCCCCCCCCCCTCCCCCCTACTACCAGCGGGAGCCATCGATGACTCTTTGCTACTGATGCTATTTTGGGTTCTGACCGGGCTCTCTGTGCTGGCCATGCTCTCCCAGCGCTATGGCCTTCAGCCGCTGACTTTGGCTCTCATCCTGAGGTCCATCTACCACTTGGGTATCAGGAACACACTCATCTTTCTGGGCACGCTCAATGTAAGACCAATCAAATCACCCAATATAAGACTGGAACATGTCTCTTAATGTTACTGTATACAGTCCACTTCAAAATTATTGGTGCAGCAGGGTCAAATACTTTGTTTTGTTTTTGTTATGTTTTGTTTTTTTGGTTACCGAAGACATTTTAGAATGAATTAAGTCCAGCTTTTATTTCATGGTATTTACACCCACATATGTGAAACAAACTCAGGACAGAGCACCTTTTGTTTGAACCCTAAGACTGTTCTAGTGAGCAAATGTATTGGAACATGTGACTGATGGGTGTTTGTAGTTGCTAAGGTGTTGCCTTTTGGATTGATTGCTTATAAATTAGATTGTACTTGTTTTTAACTTTGGGTTTCACCTGTGAAAACCGCATTGAAACATGAAGACCAGAGAGCTGTTTACAATATTGAAGTTGAGAGAAGAGATTAAATCGATTAAAGCTTTTTGGACAAACACTGGGCAGAGCCAATACAACAACTTGGAATATCCTTTAACAATAAATAAATAAACAAACAAACAAACAAACAAACAAACAAACAAATAAATAAATAAATAAATACTGGTGTACTGAGCAACAGACATCGAACGGGTCAAGGGCCAGCCAAAAGTATCAACAGCAGTTTATGACAGAACCATTGTGAGAGCCTTGAAGAACAGTCAGTGAGATCACTTTCAGCCACGACAGGACAGGGGCTGAAGCTATCACAATCCACTGTTCAAAGAAGACTTTGAGAAAAGAAATACACAGGCAATACCAGAAGATGTGAAGCGCTCATTAGCAAAAGGAATCGGAAGGGTGTGCATGATCAATCTTATCCTGATAAGATTGGATGTATTTTTATTTAAATTGCCAGTGAAATTTTTTGCAGATTTCAGAATGCATTCTGCTGTGACCATCATTAGTTACATCATTAATAAAGACTAGTGAGCCAGTTCTAAAAGCAGGCATGCAAACCCAAGCTATGACATGACCTCCACCATGTTTCCAATCATGAGAGTGTATTTTGCAAATAAGTACAGAAATGAGTCACAAAGGTTTTTCAAGTTTTATGGACTGACAAGACCAACCTTGACCTCTACCAATGGATGGATGGGCCAGATTATGGAGTGAGAAAGGATCTGCTTATGATCCAAAACACACACGCTCGTCTGTGAAGCACGGTGGAGGTAATGTCATGGCTTGGGGTTGCATGGCTTCTAGAATTCTCAAGTCTACAAAATCATTTTGTATGACAATTTATAGAGAAATGCATCCTTTTCGGGTTAGAAGCTTTGTCATGCAGCAAGATTTGTCGCAAAAACACTGCCAACATAACATTGGACTTCATCAAGAGAAAAAGTGGAAGTTCTTAAAATGGCAAAGTCAATCACCAGACCTATACCCAAGAGAGCCTGCATTTTACCTCTTGAAGAGGAGAATGAAGGGAGAAACCCCCAGCAACAAATAAGTACTGAAAGAGGCTGCGGTAAAGGCTGAGAAAAATATTTCAAAAGAAGAATGCAACAGTCTGATGAAGTCAATGGGTCGCAGCCTTGATGTAGTTATTGCAAGTAAGAGTAATGCCATCAAATATTACTTTGTAAATGTGATCCATTTAAAGCCCGATTTCACTGAACGGCGATGGTTTGCGAGTCCCTGCGCACAGCCCGAATGTTGGTTTTTCGTCAGGGTTCATTCAATATAGCAAAAGGTTGCAAAGATACTGTATGTGCCAATCAATGTTTGTTCCAGTACATTTGCTACTATTTTCTCTCTCTCCCTCTCTCTCTCTCTCTCTCTCTCTCTCTCTCTCTCTCTCTCTCTCTCTCTCTCTCTCTCTCTCTCTGTGTATTTGCGTGTGTGTGTGTGTTTGCGTGTGTGTGTGTGTGTGTGTGTGTGTGTGTGTGTGTGTGTGTGTGTGTGTGTGTGTGTGTGTGTGTGTGTGCGCACATGTATATGTATGTACAGTAATCCCTCGTTTTTCGTGGTTAATTGGTAATGGACCACCCCCACAAAAAGTGAACAGTAGGATTTGCCCCTCCTCCTAGGAATTTTCACGTTTATGTATGTGGATGTAATGTTTGCATACAGTTTGATGTGAATCAGGATTTCATGGCCGTTCCACAGTATGTTAGCGCCCTCTGTTAGTGAAGGTCTGGGGCTGCAGGCACTTGACAACAGACCAGTTACATGAATGTACATGCGGGAGTAAGCTCGATGGAAGAGCTGCTGTCCACGATGTTATTGTCTGTCTGATCATTTATGTTATTGCAAGCAAGAAACATCACAGGTACCAGCATGTTTAAAATATGTAAACAGTATTTATATTTTACATATCTGAAACAAAGATTACAACAGTGCACGTATTTATTTAGATCTTTATTTATACAACCTTATACAGTAATTACAAGCTATCAATGTTGCCTCTTCTGAAAGAGGCAAAGAGGTTTGTGTTGGTGGTGTAGAAGGCGGCGCTCTCTTGAATCTTAGGCTTTTGGTTCACTCGAGACTCTTCTGCTGGAGACGCTGACCGTGTAGCTGAGGTTTTTTGATTGGCGAAAAACATGGTGATTGTTAACGCTATGACATTATCTTGTGTTCTGATTAGTTGAAATAGGTTTAATGTTTCTTTTTTAACAGAAAATGGTCTTTTTTAGTAAAGAAAAAAAACTCTGACCGAACTGACAGTTTCGGTTGTCATTTCAGCCTGAGCTGTCAAATGTTTCTTTTTTAACAGAAAATGGTCTTTTTTAGGAAAGAAAAAAAACTTTCGGTTGTCATTTCAGCCTGAGCTGTCATTTTCTTCCTTGTGACGTGTCCAAAAAAAACAGCTGACCGGATTGGAAAAAATAAGCATACCCGGTCAAGGCTGGGAACCAACTTCCCACTGCCACCGTTGAAGCAATGTGTCCCTGTTGATGGTGTCATCTCAGACGAGTGGCCTTATACGCTCCCATACAGTCGGTACGCATTGCTGAAGCGTAGCTGGAAGAGGTATTTGGGAGAGTATGGGTGGTCCAAAAGCATTTCCCGTGCCCTTCCCTTGGTTCTTGCAGTGTGCAAGTCCTCGAGAGTGGGTCAGGCGGTGCCAAAGATTTTTTTCCACAGTCCGAACTGTCAGTTGCAGTCATATTTTGTCCTTTTTTTTTAATGATGGCCCCAAACCACACTGTGATGGAAGGATACAGGACTGATAAGATGACTGCTGTGTAGAACTGTCTCAGCACCTCCTGTGGCAGGCCATGCTTCCCCAGCAGACTCAGTGTTATGCGGCGAAACAGCAGGCCAGGTGAAAAAAGAATAAAAAGGCAATTCAGCCAGGATCCAGGAAGGAGATTTTCCAGTTTTCTGTATTTCCAGGCGTAACAGCTGACCAGTTGTTAGCAGACCACGTGTAGCACTGCTCTCCAAGTTGTCCGGTGCGCAGACTTCCTCATTCCTCTTTTAAAGGGAGTTCACTTGAGCTTCAGGCCCATCAGGTCCAAGCAACAATTGGCCATTTCTAGGTGGTAGCAATTACCTCTCCTGAAATAATTAGCGTTCTACAAAGTGCATTAAGTATCACACAATAACAGTGTTGGATGGAGAGAAATGTGCAACTTTCTTCCATCCAAAATCCACAAAAAAAACAATTTTTAATATATGTCTTTTGTCATCATGACATTTCTCACCCCCTCTCCCCCAGGTTCCGACAACCTTGACAAACAATCAGCAATAACGTTTGTCTTACCCTGACAATGCTCAATGGTGAACTGGTATGGCTGAAGGGCAAGACACCACCGCAGTATCCTGGCATTTTGGTGTTGCGTGGAGTGCATCCATTTCAGAGCTCGATGGTCAGTTTGTAATCTGAATTCTCTTCCAAGGAGGTAGTAATGATGGCAGTCCACAGCCCACTTGATGGCTAGAGCTTCCTTCTCAATGGTCGAGTATTTCTTCTCCCTTTCAAAAAGTTTCCTACTCAGGAACAGGATGGGTCTCTCCTCAAAAACACTGCCTTGCACCAGCACCGCACCAAGACCAACACGAGGAACTCCTTGGAAAAATCTGGACTCTGCAATACAGGAGCTTGACAGATGAAAAACTTCAAGGCCTTAAAAGCTTGTTCACAGTCTGCTGTCCATGGTAAAGGAGATTTAATGTTCTTCTTTGTGAAATCGGTTAAAGTAGCTGCTCATGTGGCAAAATGTGGAATAAACCTCCTATACCAACCAATCAGTCCAAGAAATGATCTCAGTTGCTTCTTGGTCTGGGGAATTGGTATCTTCTCTACAGCCTTCACTTTTTCCACCTGGGGCTTTATCTTCCCTTTCCCGATCAAATGCCCCAGGTAACTCACCTCTTCTTGTGCCCAGGCGCATTTCCTCTCATTAATGGTGAGACCAGCTGCCTGTATTTTCCCAAGGACAGTCTTAAGGTGCAGGAGATGGTCCTCCCAATTTTCACAGTAGATCACGACGTCATCGAGATAGGCAGCTGAAAAACTGGAAGAGTCCTTGAGGATAATGTCCATTAATCTTTGAAAGGTCGCAGGTGCTCCATGCAGACCAAATGGTAAAACTGTGAAGTGGAATAGCCCTAATCCCAGAATCCGAAAAACAGTGTATTCTTTACAGGTGGGGTCCAGCGGGACCTGCCAGTATTCTTTACATAGATCGAGAGTTGTGATGAATTTCCCTCTACCCAATCTTTCCACGAGCTCATCAATAGGAGGCATAGGGTAGGAGTCAAAACATGAGATACTATTGAGCTTCCTCATGTCTGAGCAGAATCGTAGTTGAGATGAGTCCTTTTTGGGTGCCAACACAATTGGGTTAGACCATTCACTTTTCGATGGTTCTATGATCCCCATATCGAGCATTGGTTGTCCCTCCTTTTTCAGTGGTTCCACCTGCCGCTCTGAAATCCTGTATGGCCTCAAACGCACAGGTTTATTTTCTTTGAGCACAATCTTGTGGGTGATGAGATCAGTTCCACCAGGTTTATCTTTGATTAACTACGAATATGATTCCTTTACCTCTGCCACCTGAATTTGTTGCTCTGGGCTCAGGTGTAACGGGGTCTCTTCAGGATTACTTCCTTCCCTCTTGGGTGTCATCTCAGCCTCATCCATCTCCTCTGTCTCAGTCACTGGAATTTCTCTGATGAAGACACTTTGGGAGCTGGGTGTCTCCGATTGTTTCTCGGCATATAGCTTCAGCAGATTCACGTGAAGAATCTGGTTCTTCTTTTGTTTGTCAGGGCAGAGAATCTCATACGTTATAGGTCCTATTTTCCTGGTCACAGTGTATGGGCCCTGCCATTTTGCCAGGAGCTTACTTGGTCCAGTAGGCAACAATATTAACACCTTCTGTCCAGGGTGCAAATCTCTCTCTCTGGCATGTTTATCATACCATACCTTTTGTTTTTTCTGACTCTCCTCCATATGTTTCTTTGCCATGTCTCTGAAATTCTCCAACTTGTCCCTCATTTGAAGAATATAGGAGATGACACTGTGTGAGGTCGCCTCTCCAGCCACCCAGTTCTCCTTCAGCATGTCCAGGGGTCCACGGACCTGTCTACCATAAAGCAACTCAAAAGGTGAAAACCCAGTTGACGCCTGGGGCACTTCTCGATAAGCAAATAACAGAAAAGGCAGCCATTTGTCTCAGTCTTTACCAGTGTCATGAATGAACTTTCTCAACATATGTTTTCACGTTCCATTAAATCTTTCAACAAGACCATCAGATTCAGGATGGTAAGGAGTGGTTCTTATTCCTTTAACTCCAAGCTGGATATATAGGCCTTTCATCAGGTGAGACATGAAGCTTGTGCCTTGGTCTGTTAATATTTCCTTAGCAATGTCTGTTCTCGAGAACAACTCAATCAAGCACCGCACTACATGTTTTACCTGCATAGAACCAAGTGGATAAACATCTGGATACCTGGTTGCATAGTCACAGATTACAACGGCATACTTGCATCCTGAGCTACTCTTTGGCAACGGACCGATAATGTCCATGGCTATCCTGTCATATGGAACACTCATGATGGGTAATGGCTGTAAATAACCCCTATCCGACTTTTTAGCTGGTGCAACCATCTGACAAGTGCAACATAGCCTGCAATATTCCTGCACGTCTTTGTATAGCCCTGGCCAATTGAATTGCTGACTAACTCTGTCATACGTTTTTGCCTGTCCGAGATGTGGTGCCCATGGAATAGTGTGTCCTAAATGTAGGATGAGCTGCCTGTACATGGTAGGAATGACCAATCGAGGTGTTGCTCTGACAATAAGTCATCTTTTAATATAAACGGGTCTCCAGTGATTCCTTGCAAGCTCTTTTTGCCACCCAATGGCAACCCATCAACTTCAAAAACCTTCTCAAACCGTGATTTCAAAGTTGGATCATTTTTCTGATGTTCTCTAAAATTCTCAGGAATCTGCCACTCAGGTTGAATGATTGGGCCCTCAATACCAGTCTGGGTTGAAAGGTTAGTAGGAACACTTGCCCGGTTCTTTTCCTGCCTACGCTGCCGTCTAGTTTTCTTTACCTTGCCTCCTGCTTAGACAAGTGTATCATCAAGATTAGGTAATGGTTCCAACCCTTTAGTTTGAGACCTTGTGACTGCCATGCATGTGCAATTTTTTGAGATTTTCTGGACAACATGGTCCAATATAGGTAAGTCATCTCCCAAAACAACATCATAAAATAAATTCTTCAATACTGGCTACCGATTCAGGGTGTCCCCCACCTACTGCCCGAAGACAGCTGGGATAGGCTCCCGCACCCCCGCGACCCTAGTGAGGATCAAGCGGTTCGGAAAATGAATGAATGAATACACCAAACTTAAGTGTGAAAAATTGGCCCTCAATCCCAAAAGTCATATTGGTCGTGGGATAATCCTGACTGTCACCATGAACACAAGTGATATTTACAACCTTCTCATAATTGAGCAAACCACTACTGACTAAACTGGCTTTAACTAATGTTTGATTGCTGCCTGTGTCAGCCAGTGCTTTTATCACTTGCCCATTTACAGTTACAGAGGTTGTATGTCTATGTCTACAATGATTTCCCTGTGGAAATATTTCTTGCCCCGCTCTAGGTACTGAACAAAATTTGACAGCTTTGGGTTTTCGTCCAGGACACACGGAAGCCTTATGGCCAGGTTGTAGACAATCAAAACAGATAAAGTCACCTTTTAGATGTAACTTTGCAAACTGTCTCCGAGCCCCAATGTCAGCATTACCCAAGTCTGCCGGTTGAATGGGTCGGTGTCCTTCGTACTTGAGCTTCACAGTTAGCCCCCTTCTTCCTGTAGGGCTCCCGGTGTGCTGCTATGTAGCGCTCTGCTAACTCCGCTGCTTCCTCTCCAGTCTTAGGGTTGTGCTCCTTTACCCAAATGCGGACCTCAGGTTGAAGAACTCTCAAGTACTGCTCCAGAATGACAACTTCTCCAATCTGGTCCTTGCTGCGATGGTCTGGGCCGGGGGTCGGCAACACGCGGCTCCAGAGCCACATGCGACTCTTTAGCGACATCTAGTGGCTCCCTGGAGCTTTATAAAAATGTTTGAAAATGGAGACAGATTTTGATAGTAGGCTAATGTAGCTCAAATAGATATTGATACATGTTGCAGCTCCGAAAAAGGAGAGCTGTGGTGTTGGTTTTTTAAAACGTACACTTTTATGCTTTTAACAGTCTCGACAAAAACAGACACGTCTGCGTCCGACTCCGTGCCTTCTCTCTTCTCGTTCAACTCGAGAGGCGTTCAAAGACAGCCTCCGAAAAACGGAAATTCATGATCACCTCACTGACACTAAGAAAAGCGAAAATAATGCACCAAAACAAGAAAATCAAGCGAGGAATCACAAAAAATCTATGTGGGTGTTTGTGAACACACAACAAAGGAATAAATAAACAATTCTGAGACAATCCAGTCTCCTACATACATACAGCATGTGTTTCCTTCATTGTGAGTTTTATAGAAGGCTTTTAATTTTTTGCGGCTCCAACAGTCATATTTGTTTTTTTTTTTTTTTGTTGTTGTTTTTGTCCGGCTCTTTCAACATTTTGGGTTGCCGACCCCTGGTCTGGGCACATCCACCTCCTGTACAGTCCTTTTAGTCGATTATAACTTTCTCTGACAGTCTCTCCCAAGGGAACGATGGTGCTGCGAAACCTCTGCCGATATGTTTCTTCAGTAACATTGTATTTGAGTAACACTGCTGCCCTAATAGCCTCATAGGACTCTGCCTGCTCTTCATCCATGCCAGCATATGCTTCAAGTGCCCTTCCAGTCAATAAGGTCACGACTCTGGCAGCCCACTCATCATACCTCCACCCCCAGATTTTAGATATTCTTTCAAACCTAACAAAAAAACTTTCTGCATCCTCACCCTCTTTAAGATCTGGAATTCTGGGTTCTGATTAACTGGGAATTGCAGTTTGACTTACAGTGGGAAACTGTGGAGAATGGGCATATGGTAGGTAACCCTAAGTTGGAGTTCCTTTTGCCGGAGGAAGGTTTGTCGGCGTCAATATTCGAGGGGCAGGGGTTTGGGCCTGTGATTTTGGAGGAGGATAATGTTGACTTGTTTGTCTATCGAATGTCCGGTCTTGCTTCCTGGTGTGCATCTGATCTCGTAACTCATTGATCTGTTCAATCAACATTTCCTCTCTATGCTTAGAATATTGCATGAAGTCTCTCATTTCTTTAACAATTCCCTCAGTTAGTGGATCGCTGGTTGTACTCACTGTCAAAGTCTTAGGCCGAACCACTGGTTCCATGTCACTTCGCTCAGCTCCACCCTGGGTTTGGGAACTGTCTGATGCATCAGGGGAAAAGGCAACAGTTTGTTTTCAGGGTAACTCAAGCTCCAGGCTTCCCCCAGCCTCTTCAGCGCTCTCCGGTTGAGTCTGGTTTGGCTGTGCTGCACGGCTTCTTCCTCTTCCCACATTCCTCATCTTGGCTTCCTCTTTTCTCTTCCACTTCACAGGGCGTATCGGTCCCACCACTGCCACCAATTGTTAGGCGGCGAAACAGCAGGCCAGGTGAAAAAAGAATAAAAAGACAATTCAGCCAGGCTCCAGGAAGGAGATTTTCCAGTTTTCTTTATTTCCAAGAGTAACAGTTGACCAGTTTTTAGCAGAACACGTGTAGCACTGCTCTCCAAGTTGTCCGGCGCGCAGTGACTTCCTCATTCCTCTTTTAAAGGGAGTTCACTTGAGGTTCAGGCCAATCAGGTCCAAGCAACAATTGGCCATTCCCAGGTGGTTGCAATTACCTCTCCTGAAATAATTAGCGTTCTACAAAGTGCATTAATGTGAGGTGCAGGTGTCGGGAAGGATGTTTCCTGAAGTCCACGATCATCTCTACAGTCTTGAACGTGGTCAGGTCAAGGTTGTGTTGGCTGCACCAGAGCGCCAACTGCTCCACTTCTTGTCGGTACGCAGACTTGTCTTTGATGAGGCCGATGACTGTGGTGTCATTGGTGAACTTTTTTAGTTTGACAGCTGCATAGGTTGTGGTGCAGTCCTTGTAGAGGGAGAAGAGCAGCAGAGAGAGGACACATCTTTGGGGGACACAGTGCTGTTGGTGCGTGTTGATGATGTCCTTCCAGCCTCACCTGTTGTGTCCTGCTCGTCAAGAAGCTGAGGATCCACTGGCAGATCATAGGGGACACAGTGAGCTGGAGAAGCTTGGAGGTGAGGAGTTGCAGGACAATGGTGTTGAACGCAGAGCTGAAGCCCACAAAAAGGATCCTTGCGTGGGTCCCTGTGCCGTCAAGGTGCTCCAAGATGTCTTGCAGCCCTATGTTGACTGCGTCATCCACAGATGCTATTGAAAAGACGGTCCTGAAAACCTGGACTCACCATCACTCACCAATTTTTAATATGCTTATATTTATATTTTATATTAATATTTATTGATATACTTTTTGTCTTCCACTTTCTCCCTTTGTTGTAAATTGGGAATTTTACCATTGTGAGACAAATAAAGGCTTTCTTATCTTATCAGCCAGTCCCTCATTGTTCACTGCTTGGTGGTGATGGTGTCCTGTAGTTTGTAACTGCTTTCGGGCCATTCCACACAGATGCAGAGTCGTTTGCAGAAAAATTGTTTTCTCAGCTTCTCTTTGCGATGTTCATTTCCTTTGTCAAATGGTTTTGGTGCGATCTCCACTTCTAAAGGTGGCCTCTTTCGCTTTTCTAACTTGCCTGAGTTTGGCAATGAACCATGGCTTGTTATTTTTGAAGGAGTGGAAGGACTTTGTTGGTATGCATATGTCCTCACAGAAACTGATGTATGATGTCACAGTCTCTGTGTATTCGTCCAGGCAGCCAGTGGAAGTTTCAAAGACACCCCAACAATTTATTGTTCACGATACATTTAATTGTTTCATTAGACATTATGTGTGCTCATTTTCACCCCAGAGTTCTTCTTGTGACATGTTGTCACTCATCTTGACACAGTACCAGCCATCTCGTTACCTCTGCGGCCTGCGTCCTAGAGGCATAATTTTCCCGCCAGACGCACAGTTCCAAATAATGTGCGTTTTTGGGACGCAAGGAAATTTCTTAGTAAAAAAAATAAAAAAACAACAACAAAACTACGGTAAATATTTTTTTCCAGCAACAAACGCAGTTTGAATCGCCGCCATTGTGTTTGCGTTTAGTAATCTCACGTTATGAGATTTCCGTTCTCGCGAGACGAGATTGGCGAGATCGGCCTTCACTTCGTGGAAAGCAGACGATCGCCAAGTTGTGTAATGTTCAAACAAGTGTTGCAAACAAGTGTTGCGAAGATATGAACTCAAAGACTGAACCACGGGATGAAATAAGAACCTATTTCTCAGCAAATCTTGTATGCCTGCATTTTTTACATTTTTGTAGCATTTGTTGATAAGAAATAAACCTATTATCAATGTATATTGTTGTTGTTTGTGTTATTATCATATGCAATTGAATAAGAATTTCAGAATTCGAAATTTGGGACTCTCTGAATGCATAATGGGACTCATACTTTTCTGATCAGCGATTCCCTGGGAATCGCAGGGCTCAAACTGTGAAATTATCAGTGAGTACATGTATTTCGTTGCTCCCCAAGCCTGCTCGTGGCACTCAAATGACATGATGGCTGCTGTCTTTCTTGCAGCTAATCAACAAGGTGGTGTTTGTGGTGAGCTTTGTGGGTAACAATGGGACGTTCATCATGGGCTACAAGGCCATGGTGATGGACGTGGAGTTCCTGTATCATCTGGGCTATGTGCTAACATCCACATTGGGCCTCTTTGTGCATGAACTATTCTACAGTATTTTGGTATGTAGCTAGTGAGATCCACCGATTTGCGAAGGCTTCCTACAGCTAACATGCATTTCCACGTTGTCAGCTCTTTGACCTGATTTACCGCGAGGAGACGTTGTTCAACGTGATCAAGAGTGTGACGCGCAACGGACGCTCCATCCTGCTGACTGCACTGCTCGCCCTCATCCTTGTCTACCTCTTCTCCATCGTGGGTTTCCTGTGCCTCAAGGAGGACTTCATCATGGAGGTGGACCCACTGCCACATATTGCCCCAGGTAATTCCAAGGTGTTTCCCCCCAAGATACAATCAACATCGTCTTACTACCCAATGATCATTTAAGCATTTGCTGTGTCAGGTCCTCAGCAGAGAAACGCGGCACAGGACTTCCTCAAGTCGTGTTCCGGAGATGGCATCCACTGTATGGCGGAGGGTGACATTGCAGCTGAGAGTGAGGACAGTGGTATGCATTCACTTTTGGTTCAGGTACTTTTTAGTATGCCATCAAAGTGATGACCAGAGTACGACACCCAACGTCATTCACTGGATCCTGATCATTTCATGTACAGTTGAATTACTACAAACTCAACTCAACTCAACTGTATGTGTAGAGCACTTTCAAACAGCCACTGCTGTATGCAAAGTGCTCTACATGGAGCAATCTTAGGCGATACCATCTAATACTCAGGGCAACCACATGGATCTTTTTTTTTTTGTTGAGATTTTGAAGTACAATACGACTGCGGCGGGGCATCAAAGTTTGCGTTTTATGTTTCTTTCACCACAAAGAAAGAAATGCTGAATGACTCCCCTGCACATCCTCCTAAAAATAGTCACATTCTGAAGACATCCACATGAGAATATTCTTTTATACAAATAGGGTGGCCCGGTGGTCCAGTGGTTAGCGCGTCGACCTCACAGTGCAGAGGTGCAGGGTTCAATTCCGGCTCAGGCCTCCTTGTGTGGAGTTTGCATGTTCTCCCCGTGCCTGCGTGGGTTTTCTCCAGGTACTCCAGTTTTCTCCCACATTCCAGAAACATGCATGGCAGACTGATTGAACACTCTAAATTGTCCCACTGGGTGTGAGTGTGGCTGGCAACCGGTTCAGGGTATCCACCGCCGACTGTCCGAAGACAGGTGAGATAAGCTCCAGCACTCCCTGTGACCCTTGTGTGGATGTGACTATGGCATATTTGTGTTTTACATGCTGTCACATTTATTTCATGTGTTTTAACAAAACTGGGATCCGATAGCTCAAAAACACGATAGAGAAAAACTGAGATCAGTTTTGGATTCCGCACCCAAAAATTTGTTAAAACAGCTGTCAGACCTAACTCAACAAAAATTGTGTTCCCCAGTGTTGGTGTTTTATTTCAGTTTTAGTAATCTTTTTCTTTTCATTTGATTGTTGTTTGTGAATAAATAGAGAGTGGTTTTCCGGAAAATTGTCATGTTTCCTTGCAATTTAAAAGGAAAGACACTACACTGTGTGCACGAGTGTGTGTGTGCGTGTGTGCGTGCGTGCGTGCGTGCGTGCGTGCGTGTGTACTGTCCGAAGACAGCTGGGATAAGCTCCACAACCCACACCCACCCC
>NW_017805834.1:65994-66459 GCF_001891065.2 Hippocampus comes | reverse complement strand
GGTCTTGTCTGGTGTGGTATATCTGGGCCTCAATGGCTCTGGTGCTCAGGGCCTGCTCCTGTGCAGCCAGGATGAGTGCCTCTGTGCTGTCCTTCGGGCCAGCCCTCTTTAGCCACTGATTGGACTTCTTGAGATCAGCCACTTCAGTTATGGTCCGGTGGTACATCCCGTGTAGGGGCTTGTCCTCCCATGATGGCCCCTCTTCCAGCACCTCCTCCTCTGTTCCCCATTGTCTGAGGCATTCTCTGAGTACGTCATCCGTTGGAGCCTTCTCCTTGATGTATATTTATGGAGCTTGGATGTTTCATTCTGGACAGTGGCTCTCCCACTCACCAGTCCCCAGCCTCCTTCCTTTCGGCTTGCGTACAGTCTCAAGGTGCTGGATTTGGGATGGAACCCTCCATGCATGGTTAGGAGCTTTCGGGTCTTAACATTCGTGGTCTGAATCTCTTCCTTTGGCCACCT
>NW_017805834.1:59773-64801 GCF_001891065.2 Hippocampus comes | reverse complement strand
AAGAAGTGTGAGGAACTAAATAGATTAAAAAAAAAATATATATATATATATATATATATATATATATATATATATATATATATATATATATATATAGTCATCATCATATAAATTTACCTGGAGTGGGATTGATTTTTTTTTCCAAAACGCATACCACAATTTGTGCATATCAAACATGAACCAGTTTTCATTTTGCTTTTGTTCTGCAGATGAGTTCAGCAGTGAGCGCGCCTGCGACACACTTTTGATGTGTATTGTGACGGTGTTGAATCATGGCCTGAGAAACGGTGGCGGAGTGGGCGACGTCCTCCGTCAGCCCTCCAAGAATGTAAGCACTTCATCCTGCTCATGTTTCCACTTTACATATTTTACAATTTTTGTTGTATTTTGTGTGTTGCCACTCTCGCCAGCAATGCCACACCGTGTCGCGGCACGTAGGGGAAATTTCTCCTGTCCAGGTTTAGTCAAATTCTTACGCACCTTTCCTGCGCAATTTAAGGTGTGACGATTCTTCCGTCTAAACAACCGAACCATACATAACTTGGAAAATCGTGTGCAACCACAAAAGACGCATGATTCGGCAAAGTCTGAGGGTGGCCCTAATTTTCAGATCATAGTTTTCCTGAGCTGTGACTTTGACTGTGTTCAAAGTTGACCATATTGCAAGCAATGTAATGTGCCTGGCGCACACAATCCAATTCAAAAAAATCTGAACTCACGGCAGATTATTTTGACTTTATTGTGTGTGATCTTCGCTTCAACTTCAACACCCATCATCATATAGAATTGTTCTACACAGGTGGAAAAAAATGATCCGCAGGCACGGATCATTTTTTTTCCCCACCAATCAATGATATAATGTTGACATTCAGCTGTCGTTACAATGTTGAAGTGACATATATACAGCCGTTGGACAGTTTGTGTATGGGTGCGCCCCCCTCCCCCACCAAAAAGTGCGCTGCAGCTCACCGACTTAAGCACACAGAAGAATATGCTGTTCAGTTCACATGCGAGAAACCATCAATGCACACACACTATAGAAACACTCACACATACTGCTAAAATGCCATAATTTAAACCAGTAGTCACAAAAGTTTTTTTCTGCCCTGGATCGAGAAATACACTCCATCTGTGCGACCAAGATAGGTCCAAGTGGTTGGGGGACCACAGTACACTACTGAAAGTGTGTTGGAATGTTGTAATTTTTATGACTGATGTTGGGCAAACACTGGTGGAGTGATCAAGAAAAGTCATTAATGAAGCGGGCATTATAGTTGAAAAATTTGAAGTTTTAAAAGATTTATTATCACATTCAGAAGTGTGTGTGTCAGATTATTTAGTAATGTGTATGAGAGCATTTCAGCAGTGAATGTGAGTGCAGCTCGGGAGGGTGCATCAGGGTTAGTATAATGTATTCAATGAAAATGAGCAAAATAACTAAAACGTAAATTGAAAAAACATTTTCATTGGCAAAATGGAATTTTAAAAAAATGCTTTTAAAAAAAAGCTCCAGCTAACTCAAACTACAGCTGTTTATAAAAGTAACTAAAACAAGCGCTGATTATACTAAAAATGTCATTTGTTTTGTCAATTAATATGAGTTTTGGGGTACATATATATATATATATATATGTATATATATGAGGAAAAGACAGAGCATAGATGAAGATGTTGAGGTTCTCTTTGGGAGTGACCAGGTTGGATAGAATCAGGAATGAGAAGATCAGAGGGACAACTCATATTAGAGGTTTTGGAGAGAAAGTCAGAGAAGCCAGACTGAGATGGTTTGGACATGTCCAGAGGAGAGAGAGTGAAAATATTGGGAGAAGGATGCTGAGTGTTGAACTGCCAGGCAGGAGGCCGAGAGGAAGACCAAAGAGGAGGTTTATGGATGGAGGGAAAGAGGACATGTAGGTAGCTGGTGTGGGAGGACTACTTGAGACACTCCTTGAGGACTACTTTGAGAGGACATTTGAGGACTACTTTGAGAGGCTGACATCGTAAATTCAGCCTCTCATCAGTGGATTGAAAATGAATGTGAAGCAGAGACCAGATAACTCAAATGGAAAATGTTTTAATGTAATCATTATTAGATTTTTGTTTTTTTTTTAACTCTTCACATGGAGTGTAGGGGAGACTGCATGTAACTGCCCCTTCATATGCTTCTGCATGTGTGTGTAGGAGCCGCTGTTTCCTGCCCGTGTGGTCTATGACTTGTTGTTCTACTTCATTGTCATCATCATTGTCCTCAACCTCATTTTCGGAGTCATCATCGACACCTTCGCTGACCTCAGGAGTGAGAAGCAGAAGAAGGAGGAGATCCTGAAGACCACCTGTTTCATCTGCTGTCAGTCCACGCCGTGCATCCAGTCATATTACTCACATTTATACAATAGTACAGTCTATTCTTTGATCACAATACATGAAGTCATACATCACATTTATTCAAAAGTAAATGTATACCATACTTTGAGTTTACAATGAAGTTGGGACATTGTGTAAAGTTTAGATAAAATACGATTTGCACATCCTTTTCAACCTATAGACAGTTGAATACACTAGAAAACAAGAAATTTCATGTCCAAACTGATAAACGTTAGTTTTGTTTGTCTCTCATTTGATGACTGCCGAAAAAAAGCTGAGACCGGCAACCAAATACAGTGATCCCTCACTTATCGCGGTTAATGGGGACCAGAACACCCCGCGAAAGACGGCGAAGTTTGGGTTTGCCCGCCCCCGGCCCCTAGGAATTTTTGTGTAAGGGTTTGTGGGAACCAGCATGTTTAAAATATGTAAACAGGATTTATTTTTTACATATTTGAGACAAAGACGATATCAGTACACATATTTACTTAAATCTTTAATTATAAAACCTTATACAGGAATTAACATTCATCAGCATTGCCTTTATTCCGCTCTGACAGCGTAGCTTCCATTAGGCTCCAGAGCTGCTGTCCAGCTATCCCACCAGCGAGCAGCAGATGTGTTCATGACAAGACAATTAAGGAGGCGAAGAGAGAGCTGCTCCTCTTTTCAGACAAGCCCAATCACCTTCTCTCTCTCTCTCTCTCTCTCTCTCTCTCTCTCTCTCTCTCTCTCTCTCTCTCTCTCTCTCTCTCACACACCCCTCCCAACCAGCCACACACACACACACACACACACACACACCCACACACACACACACACACGGACACACAGGCGCGAGCGCGCGCGCACGCACACACAAACATACACACACGAACATAAGGAGTAAACACAACAGTGTGTCTAGACCAGAGGTGGTCAAACTACGACCTGTGGGCCAGATACGGCCTGTTGGTCTTTTTAATCCGGCCCGCCGAAGGTTGGTCCACAATTAAGGTTCGATGTGAATGATTGCATTCGTTTCATTTGGACTGACAGGCATTTCAACGCCAGGTGGCACAGTTACTTGAAGTTGCAGAGTACAGGAAGGGATGGGGAGATGAAGAGAAAGGGAAAGAGAAAGAGGGAGAAATCCTATCTACCACCTGCGGACCTCTGTCAAACGGAAATCCCCGAACCCGGTTTAAAAAAACAACGTATGCATTAAACTTTCTACTACTACATTAACGATCAATTCATAACAACAGAAGTTCCGGAATCCGGAAGCCATACGGAAGCCCGTAGTAGCGCCAACTCAAGCAACTCCCGCTCGATACGACGGAATTACAGTAGTGTTTCCGCGCGACCATATCATTGGATCCAAAACGGCGACATGCAAGTGACTCTTTATTGCAGTGAGTTTTACTGGAATTGCGAACATTTTTATGTCCTGTAGATCATGGCATCCAAACGAAGAGGAACAGTAATGGCCACGGAAGAGAAAGTGAAGTGTATGGAGTGCCCATTACGTCGATAGCGATCGAGCAGTAGATCAAGGACTGGTCCCAAGTTGATCTGAGGGGTGTAGAGGGGGAAAAAAAAAACATTTGTGTTGTCTGTGCATGTTCGTAATACAGGGTGTCCATAAAGTCTCTTAACCATTTCAAAAATTTATGAAAAATGCAATTGATTAGACATTCAGATTTGTTCTCTTGTATTCAGTGTTTATTAAAGTTTTTTATCACACTGCATTTGTGTGTGTATCATGCAGGGATGAGATTTTTCTGCTTTTTGGCGGAATTCCGCTTTTTTTCCAGTCAAAATGGACCTATTTTATATTGTTCCAAATCCGTAAAAAAATTCTGGTGGGGGTTGGGGGGGGTGGACTTGTCTTCAGCAGATTCGGGGCTCGTAATGTTTACAAGTAATGTTTGCAAGCATCCATTTTGAATCCTGTTTTTTATCGCGAAGTGTTAGTTTGTCGTTACTTCGTATATGGGCTAAAACCAATGTCTTACTTGTTGTGATTGGTCACTATATCGGCAAATGCAGAATCACAAACAATCCGTGTTTGCCTTCCTAAACCCCTTTCTCGCGAATGCCGAATGTTATCGAGACTCGTGACGAAGCTAAAGTGCATCAGATCGATGCGGATCTGAAAAACACGTTTCGATGGGACTGGTTGGATAGAAAGCTGACGGTGTCCCCAGTAGGAAACAGTAAAGAGGAACCATTGTGCTTGTGTCAGATTTCGTGAAAAAGCTTGATGTCGCCGTAAAGCTCTGTGTACAGTGTGTGATAATGTCATTCTATACGGATCGAGAGGATGGAATGCTTTACAGAGTCACGCAACCTCGGTGAAATACCGAAAACAGACATTTCTACTGAAAAGTAACTACTCGATCTCAAGCGCTTTTTGACAGCCTTCTCGGCTGGAGCATGTGAAAAAACAAGAATCGGCTAAAAAGAGAGTGAAAAAGACGGAGAGGACCAATAAACTTTTAGCGCTTGCTAAAAAGCTTAAAATGAAGAGAAAATAAACATTTTACCTCATGAAACTGTATATTGTTGTATATACTGTAATTAGACATCCACTTTATATAATAAAATACATTCACAACCCATATATAGTAAACAGTGTGGGACTTCACTGTCACTGTATGAGGTAAGAATCAACAGCGTTTT
>NW_017805834.1:54193-59664 GCF_001891065.2 Hippocampus comes | reverse complement strand
AGCAGCAAATTTGAAGTTACATGTTGGTGCTCACTAGGAATGCATAAGCAAAATTGCACAAATTTTCACTTGAAAGAATAGTGAACAATCTTGGGATTTTTTTCTGTTAAAGTTTCAAATTGTGTGTAAATTGAATACACTTCATCTTCAGCATGTTTCGTGCCACTTTTGTAAGTGGCCCCGCCCCGTCCCGGCCACGCCCCCTTCCGTTTTTTTTCATCACGAGCCACTCTCATCCCTCATCATGTGAAATCGAATAATTGGTCCATTTTTCTTCAACGAGACATCAATTTCTGCAAATGTTTACCTTGACCTTTTAACTAAATGTGTGGCTCCACAACTGAATGACCTTCAACCGACCATCATTTTTCAGCAAGCACATTAGGGGCTGCATGATCATGGGTTCCTCAATCAAACATTTCCAGACCGGTGGATTGGAAGGGATGGGCCAATTCCTTGGCCGCCACATTCACCAGATATCAATCCCCTGGACTTCTTTCTATGGGGCTATGTTAAAGATATCATGTATCGAACAAAGGGACATTACTGACCTAAAGCAAAGGATTACTGATGCCATTGCCACAATTGATGAGACTATGCTACAGCGAACATGGCAAGAAATCGAGTACCGTCTTGATGTGCTTCGTGCAACTAATGGTGCCCATGTAGAAATGTATTAAAAGAGGTTAAAAAAAAAACCTTTAATAAACGCTGAATACAATTGAACAAATCTGAATAAAATACCGAATCAATTGCATTTTTCATGATTTTTTTGAAATGTAAGAGACTTTATGGACACCCTGTATATTTTTTTGCGTTAATGCACACTGTACCCTAATCATTCTATCAGTCTCACTTTCACAAAAAGTATTTAAAAAATAAAATAAAGCAGGTCATCTTTAACCGCGTCACCGGAAGTTGTTAGCGCTCTGCAGTCTGCAGTTGCAGCTTGTGATCAGAGTTGTTGCGCTATATCTTTTATCATTGTCATTATTCTCATTCAGAGTTTGTTTTGACCAATTCACCGAGGGGACAGGTAAAGAATGGGAATCTGGAGGGCCAAGAGAAGCATTTTAAAACGATACGCGTGAGCTACAATCGTTAACAGGCTGCCTCAGCGTCAGGCTGCTGCTCATCATGGCGTGCGTGCGTGCGTATGCGCACGTGCGCGGTCACGGGTCGATCGCGGGAGATTGGTTGATCGAAAAGTGGATCTTTGGTCAAAAAGGTTTGGACAAGGCTTTGTTTCCTACGCTGGCCCGGACCTTTTATGCAGATGTGAAGACACACAAATGCATCCTGGTGTGGATCAAACAACAGGACCTAAGTCCATTTTTTGACTCAAGGTGTGTTCACACGGCACACATTTGCTTCGGTGCTGCACCGATGTATTTTGTTGCGATATATCTTACACTGGAGCAAATTTTGTGGAGCGTTCACACGTACAAAGCCGCTGAGCGGGCACTCCGGGGCGCCTGCCCGCCGCAGCCCCACTTGAGTTCACACGGCAGTTTCTGCAGTGGTGCAAAACAAAGAGCTGTCGTGTTGGTTCTTTTTAAAACATACACAACTCAAGCAACTACTGTACAGGCACGTCCTTCTCCTTCTCGGTCTTCGTGCCTTCTGCTCGAGAGGCGTTCAGTGACCGCCCCCCGAAAACGTAAATCAACGATGACTTCAATAACACTCAGAAAAGCAAACATAATTCGCCAAGCAGAAATTCAAGAGAGGAAATCACAAAATAAATTCTATGGGGGGGTTGTGAACACACAACAGAAGAACAAACTACACAAACAACTCCGAGACAGTCCAGTCTCCTACAAAAGGAAAGATGATGGAAGTACAACAGAGCACGAACGCATTCTAGCCGTATGTAATCAACTCTTCTCATGCGTTACGAGGCTACTCCCCCCGCAAACGACCATTTGCTCCGGAGCAAATTTTTAACCCTGTAGCTTTCACACGTACCATTTTACATCGGTGCTGCCCCGCAAACGAGCATTTGCTCCAGAGCAAATTTTTAAACCACCTCCTTGAGCAGGGTTAAATTTGCTTCGGTTTAAGCTGTTTTCAGGGGCTACATCGGTGTAACTTTGCACGTGTGAACGCTCTACTGGGGCAGCCCCGGCGCAGCACCGGAGCAAATGTTGCCGTGTGAACACCCTTTCAATACGCTCTGCTACAAGTCTGAGTGCAAACCACTGCCGATCCGCACCAAATACAGGATAGTGTGACATTATGACATTATGGGCTTTACAAGGCCCCATAGTGGGAAATATCAGCCCGTGGTGATCCTTTGTCTTTTCAAAAATGCAGCACATAGGAATTACACGTTTTCCTCCATTTACAGGTTTGTCCTCTGCGTGGCACCCGAGTCACTTCTGTCCAATTGGCGCACCGATCATCACATGCCACAAAAAGTGCAGTGTGATTATGAACCGCACCAAACGAAAACAATAAAGTCCGCTATTGGTCCAGACCAAACAACCGGACCAAAGGACTTTTTGGTGTGAATACACCCACCCATTCATCCATCCATTTTCTACCACTTATCCGGGGTTGGGTCACGGGGGCAGCAGCTTTAGCAGGGAAGCCCAGACTTCCCTCTCCCAAGCCACTTGTTGCAGCTCTTTCCAGGGTATCCCGAGGCGTTCCCAGCCCAGCTGGGAGACATAGTCTCTCAAGCGTGTCCCGGGTCGTCCTGATGGTGGGACATGCCCAGAACACCTCACCAGGGGCGGCCTCCAGGAGGCATCCTAATCAGATGCCCGAGCCACCTCATCTGGCTCCTCTCGATATGTAGAAGAAGCGAACTGAATAAGATATGATAAGAAAACCTTTATTTGTCCCACACTGGGGAAATTTGCAATCTTCAGCAGCAGAATTGAAGGGGGGTGGGGGTGGAAAAGAAAAACAAAGTGTCGCATGCATAATAAAAACACACCGTGGCTCAATTGTTCACAAGCAAGAATGGGCCGAGGTGCACCAGAAAAACTGCATGAGCAAATAGTCCAACAGTTTAACGTTTCTCAAAGTACAGTTGCAAGGAATTCATGGATATCATCATCTACTTTCCATAACATCAAAAGATTCAGAAAATGTAGGGAAATCTCTGCACGTTAAAGTCAAGGTCAAAAACATGACCACAACATTCCGCATTGTAACCCAGCATGATTGTGCAAAGGATTTTGCCACGTGGGCTCAGAACACATCAGAAAACCATTGGTAGTTAACACTTTGTTGCTACATGCCAAGCCACATTCTGCTGTTGCTACAGCATGGTTTTGTACAATACTGGCCTGCCAGCAGTCCAGACCATCTCCCATTGAAAATGGGTGGAATATTATGAAGCGCAAACTACAACAACGGAGACCCCAGACTGCTGTGCATCTGAAATTGTACGTCGAGAAAATTGGGCAAGAATTCCACCGACAACGCTTCAACGAGTCGTGTCCTCAGTTCCCAAACGCTCATTCAGTGTCCCAGAACTTTATTCCAAATGTGTGAATAATGGAAGAAAAAAAAAACTCGGTAGTTAATCAGTTTAAACATTAAATGTCACGACTTTGTATTCTATTTAACTGAAAATAGTTTGAAAGGAATTTGCAAATGACAGTATTGTGCTTTATTTACATTTTACATGTCGGATTTTCATTGGATTTTTGGTTTGTGGTTCCTGAAAAATTTGTTATTTTGGAGGTGTGAGGATTCCGTTTGACATTGATGGTATGCCACTGCCTTTCATGCCGACAGCGTGAGTTTGACACCTGGGCAGTATTTCAATACCACTGCTCGTCCAAGCCTGGACTAAAAGAAAAAAAAGGGTGGGGGTATCGGATTAAACGCTGTGCCAAACACAACGTGATAGTAAAAACCGTAAACAGTATAAAGATTTAAATAACAATATCCAAGCCCTACGATTGGCTGGCAACCAGTTCAGGGCGCACACACCTGCTGCCCAAAGACAGCTGGCATTGGCTCCAGGCTCACCTGCGACCCTTGTGAGGTTATGCAGCTCGGATAATGGATGGATGGAGAATATCCAGATTTTGTAATATCCATTTATGGTCCTAACCCGATTTAACAGTAGCCATGATTAATATTACCTATTTATAATATAGAATGACATCAATATATAATTATAGAATACATATCCATGTATAATATTTCTCAAATGTTTAGTTTGAGTATATGGTTCAGCAATAAAAATGTAATGTATTTTAAGGGACTCCAGAACAAAGCTTGTGTAAGATCTTTTTTTTTTTCTGGGACATTTACTGGAAAATTGTGTCAACAATGACAATGCACATCAGTATAAAACAAAATAAAGGCAAACAATGTTGTGCAATTTTGCAACAGGGAACATAATAATAATAATATTAATAATATGTATTTGTGAGTACGAGAGATTAATTGGAAATTTCAAAGAACAAAATGGCTACAGGTCCACAAATTGCTTCATGTCTTAATAAGCTCCTCTGAATTTCAAAAGGAAAATGTACTGTTGCACATACACTAGCGGCCAACATAAAATGATAAGCATATATAAATCGGCTGGGGGCTCATCACAAGTCTTTATTGACACAAAACTTCACTTCTAATAGCATCCTTTTCTGTCATTCCTTGTTTATTTTAGTCTGAAGATACAATTTTTGATGAGTGTCTGTTCAATTTGGGGTAATATTTCATACCAGAATGAGTTATGCTGCTTCATAATTACGATGCCTATCCAACCATCTGTTTCCAAGGTTTGCTGGAAAATGTTTATATTTTCCTGTTGAAGGAAAGCAAGGTTTACAGTAAATATCATATTTTCAATTTTAAGGAAATGAAGCTTTATATTTTACTTTTTACTGTAAAACTGGTGATTAGGTGTGGTAACAATGAGGCAGCGTAATGAAGTCATTTCGATATCAATAACCGTTTTTTCCGCACTGTAGGGCACACCAAAAAGTCTTCCATTTTCTTAAAAGCTCACCGAGCGCCTTAAAATCGGGTGTGTCTTTTGTATGGTCATTACAGTAATGTCGACTCCAAGATGGCTCCTTCCTGGAGACATCCGACCAATGTTAAAACTTGCTGTTGGTTCAGTGAACTGTGTCGCTGCTTTATTAAATAAGTTTGTGTTGCAGCTCCGAAAAAAAAGGAGAGTTGTGGTGTTAATTTTTTTAAACACTCTCAACAAATACAGGTACGTCTTTGTCTGTCTCCGTGCTTCCTTCCGTTCGACTCGAGAGGCGTTCAAGACCACCACCGAAAAACGTAAACTAACGATTACTTCAATGAAACTACAAAAATTGAAAATAATACATCAAAACTGAAAAGCAAGCGAGGATATCACAAAATAAATTCTATAGCCCCCGCCCCCTACAGAATTTACCTGTATATTGTGATTTCATCATTTGTGAATACACAACAAAGGAATAAATAACTACGACTGACATCTTGTTGTGTTAGTTTGACTTCAAGAT
>NW_017805834.1:35333-54000 GCF_001891065.2 Hippocampus comes | reverse complement strand
ATACAGAATTTATTTTGTGATTTCCTCGCTTCATTTTCTGTTTTGATGTATTTTTTTCAATTTTCGTAGTTTCATTTAAGTACAGTAATAGTTAATTTACATTTTTCAGAGGCGGTCATGAACGCCTCTCGAGTTGAACAGACGCCTCTCGAGTTGAATGGAAGGAGCGTAGCACCATCTAGTGGAGTCATTGTAGATTTCACCTTTTGATGTGAAGCGTCTAATGTATGAAAAAACATTTACAAAATAGCCATTCATTGAAGGTGCGCCTCATAATCCAGTGTGTCCTTTAGTGCGGAAAATATGGCACTGAAATCCGCCTACAAGGAAAAGATGAAATCATGACTTGGCACCACTGACTCCTCTCCAGCCTGGAGATCATTGGAATAACTTGACAGGTTACATAAAGAAAACACAGAAACTGATCCCATATCCTGAATTGGCAAATTGTGGACTGTTTTCAGCGTTTTGGCGATGACATTGGTTGAAGGAGAAGAATCTGTGCTTGATGGTTGTGCCTTCTCGGCAGCATGCATGTCCCGGCACTGATTTTGATGGGGAGACTGTCAGTGCTATTTGACTGTCGCCACTTGACAGCCCTAGGCACTTGTGTTTGTTGTGCCTGTCACGGCAGCGTTTTTCACAGCCCCGTTTTGTTCGAAAGTTGGAAAGCCTGGTTTGGTGCAGCTGGCTGGATGGATCGCTGCTGGAGCTGAGCATGAGGAGAGAGGAGCGTAGGCATGGAGCGCAGATGTGTATTTGGAACTGAGATTTGGTGCTTGGAATTAAAGAGGATTTACATGGGAAGAGAAGTGAACCAATCTCTTTTCTTCAGTGGACGCTGCAGCTTCTTGTTTACTTTGAAACTTAGTTTGTAGCAGACATGTGGCACGCCATGCATGTTTTGAGCATGACATCTCTGATTCTCTGGTGAAAGGACACTGATTCTCTCCTCTTTCATCTAGGAATAGTGGTTACGATTGCATGACAGTCCATCTTTTATCATATGTTGTGTTATGTTACCATATTTTGTTATTTTATGTCAGCTGTTCTGTGAAGCGGTGGCCTGGTAGTCACAGTGCAGAGGTCGTGGGTTCAATCCCGGCTCCGGCCTTCCTGTGTGGAGTTTGCATGTTCTCCTCGTGCCCGCGTGAGTTTTCTCTGGGGACTCCGGTTTCCTCCCACATTCCAAAAACATCCATGGTAGGCTGATTGAACACTCTAAATTGTCCCTAGGTGTGAGTGTGAGCATGGATGGTTGTTCGTCCGTGTGTGCCCTGCGATTGGCTGGCATCTGGTTCAGGGTGTCCCTCGCCTACTGCCCGAAGACAGATGGGATAGGCTAAGCGCACCCCCCGTGACCCTCGTGAGGATAAAGTGGATCGGAAAAAGGATGGATCGATGGATGGATTATCAAGCACCGTTCTTCATGTAAAAAATATGTTACATTTTTCTTTTTGGGTGTTTTTTTTTTTTTTTTGGAGGCGTGGAGGCTGGAATGGGTTAATGGCTTTCCATTCATTAAAATTATTTGAGATAAAGAGTTTTTCGATTTACGAGAGTGGTCATGGAACCACTGTATTCAGTTGTCACAGCCAGTGATGTAGTTTGTACTTTCAGGTCTGGAACGAGACAAGTTTGACAACAAGACTGTGTCATTTGAGGAGCATATCAAGCTGGAGCACAACATCTGGAATTACTTGTACTTTATCGTTCTTGTGCGCGAGAAGAACAAGACAGACTACACGGGGCCAGAGAGCTATGTGGCCATGATGATCAAGGTACAAGAGATGTTCATCATGCCCCTGAGACCGCAACTACATTCCTGAACGCCTGCTGTGTTGCAGAACAACAACCTGGATTGGTTCCCCCGCATGCAGGCCATGTCACTCGTAGTCACCGATGGTGACGGCGAGCAGAACGAAATGAGGATGCTGCAGGACAAGCTTGCCTCGACCATGAAAGTGGTGATGACGCTCACCATGCAGCTTACAGAGCTCAAAGAGCAGGTATGCAAAGAAGCTAAACAAAACAGATTACATGAAGTGGTACACTGGCTAGGGAGGTTAGTTCCTTTCGTGGCCAGTCTTGTAACTCAATTCATTCTTCTCTCAAATTAACTTTCCCCAGTGAAGGGAATGGAAGTGCCATTAATCTGTCCAAGATCCTGGAAGAACACATTTTTTTCTGTTTATTGCATTTCATTAAAAAAACAAAGCACTTCTATTGTAAAATATGAGGACCTAATAAAGTGGGCCCTCGCTATCCGCGGGGGGACAGCGATGGTGCTGGGTTACGATATGCACACAATACTGTCAATGTGTAGAGCTGTCCTGTAGATATCTTTGAAAATCTGCAGTGTCAGCAACAGAGATTATGATCTGTCTCTCTTTGGAGTGGTTTATATTCAAAAAACACAATTTGTTGTCCTGCTTTTTATGTCAAATTTGTTCCCCAAAACAACAGAGTACCAGTACAAAATCTGGGTTCTTAAATAAAGAACAAAGTGAGTGTGTTGAAAATGTGACACAACAATGTCAATGCAAAAATAAACAAATCAGTAAAGTACAGTAATCCCTCGTTTATCGCGGGAGTTACGTTCCAAAAAGAACCAGTGATAAGTGAAATCCGTGAAGTAGGATTTATTAAAAAAAAAAAAATTTGAGAGGGACGAAATTTCAAATACATACAGCACATTTGAATATAAAGTTGTACTTTGTACTTGACAGTCAACTTTATTGTTTACAGTTATTATACAATACTGAACTATGTATACAATGCAGAGGCGATTGCTCTAAGACTGCAAGGGAAGCTCAGCTTCCCCTAAAATGTCAAAAAGTAAGTGATCAAATATATGTGTGTAGGTACAATTGTGTGGACATGTCATTGACTAAATATGCGCTACAACGCGCTCAACATTTGTTCCGAATCAGCTTCTTATTACTGGTTACGACGCGACTCTCTTCTCATTCATTCCCACAGTTTCACTGTGCTTTAAACTGTGTGGACGCTGAGCATCGACCGCGCGGACGCTGGGCGTCTAGATAGTTCTTTTAGGTTGGCCCAATGCATTGAAACGAGACGAGTCATTGGATAAATGCTGGTTTTGTCCCGCCCATTGGAGGCTCAGCGTATCTGGGAGTCTCCGGACAGTGGGTGTGCAGAAGCTTAGCTTTTCTTCATGATGATTGGATAATCTCGCTGAGGCTGAATCTCATTTTGATTGGCAGCGAAATGAGCCAATGATCTTATGGTGAAGGCATCCTTTTCCTTTTCATTTTTTTGAAAAGGAACGGAGAGGAGAATTCACGTATAAATAAACGGACACATTTTATGATGTAGGCCGAAATTGAGCTTCCCCTCCTTGAAAGACCAGCATCCGCCACTGATACACTGAAACCAAAGACCAAAAATTTGCAAAGGTAAATTTGGCAAACTGTACAGAAGACGAGGTGCGGAGACTGTTCATGTCGGTCAGTGTGTTAGCAGGGTTACTTCACAGCGCATGTAGACTGGCATCCTTCTGCCCAACATCCCAAGAATGACATGATGAGGTGTTTTCTTCAACCATACATCGGCGTGTTTATTTGAACAGGCAGAGAAAGAGAGAGAGAGAGAGAGAGAGAGAGAGAGAGAGAGAGAGAGAGAGAGACAGAGAGAGAGAGAGAGAGAGAGAGAGAGAGAGAGAAATGAAAAACAGCGTGCCCCTTTTATATTGCTTACTATGTCATGCACCACGAACAAGTGTAGAGTAGGGTTACATTGCCCTCTGCTGGCTCAGTTGTAAAAAGGCAATCATACAACCTTAACGCAGTGCCTTAGCCAATCAGGATGCAGAACGCAATTCGCTGTTTCAAAGCATAAAAAAAACTGCATTAAAAAAACTCGTGAAACAGCGAAGCCGCGGAAAGTGAACCGCGTTAGAGCAAGGGATCACTGTATAACGAAAGGTCAACAGTGTCAGAAAGGACAAAAACGAAATGTGTAGAAAAAAAAAATAATCCTGCGCCACACATGAAACGGTCAAGGTCCCCAAGTTTTGAACATTTGTGGATTCGAGCAAACACTGACTGATGTCCATAAATGTTCAAAAAATGCCTTAGTTTTTTACTGCGTACTACACGATACTGTAGTTCCCCTTCATGCCGCAGTCCACGTAGAGCAGCACCGCTCTGTCCGCGCATTTCCAACACTATGACACAATAAGAAGTAGAAGACCACTTGCCAGCTTGCCAGCTTGCCAAGAGAGGATGATGCAGCAGTGGAAAGATTTTCAAGCTACGCAGACATCACGTTTTTGGCTCACGAGACCAGCCAAACTATGAAAAAAGTATGACTTATAGTCAGAAAAATATGGTAATTAGAGTGGGACAGGAGAAATGGGAGACAAGAAATTGTAAGCGCAACAGAACGAAAAACTAGCTGAGCAGGAAAATATGAGGAATACAGAATTGAAATGTTTTAAAACCATAATGAGGTCAGAAATGTGTGTAGTCTGACACGAGCACACAGCTGCACCTACACCTATAAAACCATCGATTACAGATCACGGGCTTCGCCCACCTATCTCACAACACTGCATCAGAAAAAAAAACTGAAAAGAGAGACATGACTGTTACATGCAAAAGGAGTTATATACACACACACACACACACACACACACACACACACACACATCCATCCATCCATCCATTTTCTGATCCGCTTTATCTTCACAAGGGTCGCGGGTGCTGGAGCCTACCCAGAGCTGCCTCTGAGCAGTAGGCGGGGGATACCCAGAACCGGTTGCCAGCCAATTGCAGGGCACACATAGGCAAACAACCATTCGCACTCACACTCACACCTAGGGACAATTTAGAGTGTTCCATTAACCTGCCATGCATGGTTATGGAACATGGGAGGAAAACAGAGTACCCAGAGAAAACCCACGCAGGCCTGGGGGAGAACATGCAAACTCCACACAGGAAGGCCAGAGCTGGAATCGAACCCGGTACCTCCGCACTGTGAGGTTGACGTGCCAACCACTCGGCCATATAGATAGATAGATAGATATACACATGAAATAAAGGAACAAATGACATTCGCGCAACTGAGCCCTCCGCATCGCTGCCAAGAAACATAGTTTGGGTATACAGTGAAACTCCTCGACAACGAAACCTACATGGGCGAAAATACCCCCTAGTGTGAAAAAAATCTTCGTGCATTAAAACCATTCCCACTTTTCTGCTCCCCCTACAACGAAAAATCCCCCTGTTGCGTTATACGAAATATTTTTCTCTGCCCTTGCCTCGCAACGAGAGCCACTACAACGAAAACAAGCCTTCCGCAAGTCTAATCCAACCTCAGCCTGCAGCGACTCCTACTGCTTAGCTCGGAAACGGCAACAGCAAACACCACAGTGGCTTTCAAATGCGCAGTAGTACAGGAAGTATTTGTTATTGTTAGTTTCAGACGCAGCACGAACGTTGCATTGCTAAAATGGCGACAGACCACGGAGTGAACAAAAGAAAAGCTTTTATGCTTGAAGGCAGGATAAAAGTAATTAAAATGAAAGATGGAGGAAGCAAAGTAAAAGACATTATGCAAGAAATTGATGTAAGTGAAAGTGAATGCTGATTGTAAATTTCGCAATTTCTTTACCTTTTTTCTTTCTACGCTGGCTATATGAGGTGTCAAATAAGTGTGTGATCATACTTATGAACTATTGGAATGAAAATAAAGAGTACAAATTCGTTTGTGTGCATGTGTGTGTGTGTGTGTGTGTGTGTGTGTGTGTGTGTGTGTGTGTGTGTAGATGACTGAGCAGAGGAAGAGGAGGCAGAGGATGGGATTTGTGGATGTCCAACAGGGTGGCAGTGCTTCGCTTCCTCCTACTGCCGCTGGAGGGAACCACCAGCAGATGTAAAATAAATAAACAAATTGGAATCAGCTCTCGAACAGAAAATGGTGGAGAAACAAATGAGCTAAGGAATGCAATTGGAAAGCAGCGGCAGAAGAAAAGACTACTAAAACTACTGAATACTGAATCATTTCACAGGTTTTTTTTTTTGTGAGTTTTGAATATATTTTCTTTCATATCTTATTTGTGCTTTGAAGACTCATACACTACACTGAGATGCTGTTCATCCTCATCTTGGAGGCTGTCGTTCATGTCAGTGATTCAAAATAAATATTGGAAATGAATTATTAAAAAGCTAAAGAAGGATTTCGTAAAACTTTGACTCCAATGTATGACGTACTACACTGACTCATTTTGTATCACTTTACTCTGATCTCATTCTCTACAAACAACCACTCCTGTTGCCGTGGGCAGGCGATCGGGGGCCATGCCCACCGACCAATATTTTTCTGGCCCCACCCACTCCCAAACCTACTCGAGGCACGAATTTTTAAAAATAGATGTGTTTATTTGATATTTAATTATATTGTTAAGAGATACTAGTGTTGAGTTCTTTATCAGTAAAACAATAAAAACATCTCAAGAAACAAAGGTGTGATTTTGTTTGATTTAAGACCAATCTAATCAGCAAAAGCCGAACATAGCCTTACTAAAAATAACGTTATGTGTGCAAGCCAAGTGACAAATATGTCGAGGTTGGTGCGCAAGATCCCCGCATATTTTTCAAAGTGAAACTGTGTTTTCTGTGGCATAGACAGGCCCTCCTTTACCAACGGGCTTACAGTGGTGTGAAAAAGTGTTTGCCCCCTTCTTGATTCTGCATGTTGTGTCACAATTAAATGTTTCAGATCATCAAACAAATGTAAATATTAGTCAGAAATAACACCAGTAAACACAAAATACAGTTTTGAAATTAAAGTTTTTATTATTCAAGGGAAAACAAAATCCAAACCTACATGGCCCTGTGCGAAAAAATGTTTGCCCGCTAAACCTAATAACTGGTCGGGCCACCCTTAGCAGCAACAACTACAATCAAGTGTTTGCGATAACTTGCAATGAGTCTTTCACAGCACTGTGGGGGAATTTTGGCCCACTCATCTTTGCAGAATTGTTGTCATTCAGCCACATTGGACTCTCTCTTTCCTGTAGTTGAGAGGAAAGAAATTTCATCTGTGCTCTATGTTGCACATTTGACAATAAAATTGACTTGAAACTTGACAACTTGAAATATTGGAGGGTTTTTGATCCTGAACCGCCTTTTTAAGGTCATGCCACAGCATCTCAATAGGATTCAGATCAGGACTTTGACTAGGCCACTCCAAAGTCTTCATTTTGTTTTTCTTGCGGTGTGTATTGCAATTTGTCCGATTGGAGTTACTTTAGCCCAGTCCTTCTCAAAAAGTGGGGAGCGATGCGATGCCAAGGGGGGCGCGTGTGACTCTGGGGAACATCCTTTTTTTGCCGAAGAGAATAGAATAAAATGTAATTGCACATCCACTGCAGCAGTTGGCAGTGGCGCCCTAATTGTCAGAGAGTGCATAGAGAGCATTACCTCTATCGTGTAGTTTTTTTTGTTTCATTTTGTTTTTTGCACCGGGCAGGCGGTATGAAATGCAGCAAACAAAACCTCAAGAGCAGGGTTAGGGAACTCTGGTTCCTCGATAGCCATATCCTGCCTGTTTTAGATCTCTCTCTACCTGAACACACCTGATTCAAATGGTCAGCTCATCAGCAAGCTCCGTAGAGGTCTGAAACAACCATGAACAGTTGAAACTGGTACTCGAGGGAGCACATATCTCCTACCCTGTCATCCCTTCACTGGCTCCCTATACATTTTGGAGTTCTTTTTAAGATCCTATTATTTGTTTTCAAATCTTTAAATGACCTCGCGCCACCTTACCTCTCTGAGCTCATCCGCCCCTACACACCTGCCTGGCGCCTCAGGTCTGCGGACCAGACATTATTAGAAGTACCAAGGACAAAACGGAGGCCTAGAGGGGATCGAGCCTTTTCCGTTGCTGGTCCCTCTCTCCTGAATGACCTCCCAATGAACATTCAGCAAGCCCCCTCGCTGCCCATCTTTAAAACCCGCCACAAAACTCACTTCCATTCGTTGGCATTTGACTCAGCATGACTCAGATTTGATCTTCGTTTTACTGTTTCGTGCTTTCTAACATCTTTGTTACTGATTTATTGCTTTAGTGTTGTATATGTTAGTTGCTCCATGTACAGCACTTTGTATGCAGCGATGGCTGTTTGAAAGTGCTCTATAAATACAGTTGAGTTGAGAATCAGGTATGTTGGAGTCGGGAGGGATCTAAAACAGGCAGGATATGGTTCCCAAGGAACCGGAGTTCCCTACCGCTTCCCAAGAGACAATATGAAAAGAAAGGTGGAGAGAGACGAAGATAATGTGACAAAAGAAAGTCACCCGAAAACTAAGACAAGGAAGTTTGACAAAGTGTATGTAGCGCTGGGCTTCATTGTTACTACAGTGGGAGACGAGGAAAGAGCGTTGTGTTAACTGTGTCCAAACATGCTTGCAGCGGACAGCACAACGGCAAATAAATCAGGGCACCACTTAAAGACATTACACTTCAATCATGCTGTTAAGCCACTTGAAAAGTTGTGCACTGCAAAATGTGCTCATCATAGCCACCAATCCGGACTTCCTCCTTTTGATTAGAACATCCATTCATCCATCCAGTTTCCGATCCGCTTATCCTCACAAGGGTCGCGGCGGGTGCTGGAGCCTATCCCAGCTGTCTTCGGGCAGTAGGCGGGGGACACCATGAACCGGTTGCCAGCCAATTGCAGGGCACACAGAAACGAACAAGCATTCGCACTCACATTCACACCTAGGGACAATTTAGAGTGTTCAATCAGCCTACCATGCATGTTTTTGGAATGTGGGAGGAAACCGGAGTACCCAGAGAAAACCCACACAGGCGAAGCCGGGGAGAACATGCAAACTCCACACAGGAAGGCCAGAGCTGTAATTGAACCCGGTAATTCTGCACTATGCAGTTGACGTGCTAACCATTCGACTACCGGGCCGCCCAGCTATGATTATTTAGAAAATAAAAAAAAATTAAAAAAAAAAAAAAATTAACATTGAAGAGAGAATGGGCAATCCAATCTATGGCTCCATTGGAAGTTATGTGACCAAAATTAAGACCTGAGCCACGACTTAATGAGAGAACTCCTGTAGCTAAACAACAATGCTGCAAACGTGAACGCAGGTGGAAAAAAGACAAGATGCGGGTCTCTTTTCAAATCCTCAAAGAGCTGAGCGCTGTGAGCAGTCGTGGTGGAAATTGCCAAGCGGAGTCCACCTTCGAACATTGGTTTGTTTGAAAATAGACAGAATCTGCCAATAAATGGAAGAAGCAGTACACAGAAAGGAAGAGTAGCAAATTGACCAAAAAAAAAAAAAACGAAATGTGCAGCAAATGGGGCAGCTGAAACTTCCGATAATGAAGCGATTTGGACAAGAGAAGTTCATTCCCTGGCGGCATCTGCAGAGCAACGTGGAGGAGGAAGCTGTCGCGCGTGTTATGTCTTCAAGAACAAGGCAAGACACACAAGCACACAAGCGATCAAGCGGAAAGCATGAAAATGCGAGCAGAGGTTGCCCACGTAAACATTAGCAGTTTCATTGCTAATAACAAGCCAGTAGCCACTGGATGAAAGAAGCAATCAATCGTGTCATCTTTTGATCAGTCACATTTGCAAGTAGCAAAGATGCCAACACAGGATGTCGGATCATATTTTCAGTATTATTATGTTTACATTACAACGCGTATTTATAATTCCTGATTGGTCCATTTCTTAGTTCACTCTGTTAATTGATGTTATTCTTCATTTTGTTTGAATAAAACAGTTTGAAAGGAATGAAAACACGTTCATAAAATAACTATCTTTGTTGTCAGCCCCGGTGCTTTAAAACTGGCAATTTAAAAGCGATGAAAAAAATCGTTGCCAGTTGAGAAGGAAATTATATATAACCATATTATCAAATGTAATGTTCCAATCATATACATGGCTAAACAACTACACATATATATATATATATAATATATATATATATATATATATATATATATATATATATATATATATATATATATATATATATACTTATATATATATATATATATATATATATATATATATATATATATATATATCGTATATGTGTATATTTAGTGAAATATATTATTTCACTCATTTTACCATTGTTTACAGAATAGCATACTAACTACAATCCCAGGAACACAAGTAGGGCTGCCACCCTTGACAAAGTCAGGGCAACCTGGTCGCCCAGCTTCAAATACATATAAAGCCAGAGACAGAGGGGCGCAGATATGGACAGAGTAAACAAATACAACAAGGGTTGAAGTCCCCATACGTGTCATGTCATATTTATTCTCGTATTGATTGTGCTGTTGCAATTCATGTGACTTTTAATAAAAAGCTCAGGTATGGGATGAAACTGCAGAGATCCGACCAACTCACTGTGGTTTCATCTCTCCTGGCCAGTGTCTTGCCATGGGTGTCCGTGTCCTTTTGTCTCTAAAATTTCCTACTTGTCGTGGTTAGGGTCACTCCAACGCAATAGGCGGGATTCTCCCATGACACCGGTCCGCGAAAAGTATGGACTTGTCTCAACTGGTCCGTGACACAAATAAAAGGTTGGGGACCACTGCTCTACGGACAGTCTTGTCAGGCGAATCAATCTCCACTTCCGTCAGGGATCAAAAGTGTACCCAGCATCAAAAGTCCCAGAGGGGCAAGAAGGCCTCTCACTGACTACTTGTTTTGTCGAAAAAATTTCATCCATAGTGAGAGTCCAGTTGACTAATTCCATGGTCGTTTTCCAAAAAAATAAAATAAATAAATACATTCGTAGATTAAATCAACACAGAAGACAGCACATTTGACCATGTCAGCAAGCAGAGATATGTGGGGGGGGTGAGGGGGCAGGGGGGACAGGAGCAGTGCCAAGCAGAAAAAAAGATCTCTCCGCTTTATCCTCAAAAGGGTCGCGGGGTGCTGGAGCCTATCCCAGATGTCTTTCGGGCAACCCTTTTGAGGATAAGCGGCTCAGAAAATGGATGGGTGGATGGATGGATTGTACTTACTTTGTTACTCCCGAGGGAGTCAAGAAAATCTGATGGTAATGACCGATTATGAATATAGCTTATACTGTAAGTGATGTAATAGACTGCTTTCATGTTAAGTGAGTCCGTGTTGTGGTCCAGAAATTGTAATGCGTTTTGGAACTCAGAACCTGTCAGAATATTAAGAAATATAATGAGTAACTCGTTATATTTCTTCATTACTGCCTACATTTTATATATTACTGTACTGCCTTACAAAAGTAGCCAACACTGGTGGCCACCATAAACGCCTTGACTCTGCAAGCAATATTTTAAGTGCTATTTTATGAAAGTAAGAGAGAAGTTTACCGCTGTGTGGTAATACCATTAACATATTGTCCCTCGGTGTGATAATGAGTGTAAATAATTGGGTGTCTATGTACTGCGATTGGCTGCCTGGCAAACAGTTTAGAGCAGTGTTTTTCAAACCCTGTGAGATATTGTCAGGTGTGCCGTGGGAAATTATCCAATATGTATGTTTGTGTAGTCTAGTGCCTGTAGTACTCTTCCATACCGGCAGGGAGCAGCAGCCTTACGCCTTACGCTTCGAGACAAGCGAAGTTTCTGGCACGAGGCAATACAACGAAAATTATCTTTCATATGGATTTACTTTTACCGGAGCCGAAGTGGCTTAAGCAATAGCCTGACTGCTGTAAAAACTTAAACCATAGAAAGAATGAGAGCTGTGGAGGAAGAGCTTTGTGTGTCTTCTATCGATTGCTGCCAGGATATCAGATCTGTTTTCATCCAAACCATTTCTTACACTGAGTGAGAATAAATATGCAAATTATAAAATATTGGATTGGTGTTGATTTGATTCCTAGTCAAGGTGTTATAATACAGTATAGCGTTATTTTTTCAATGTTAAAAAACGCTTACAATAACAATATACCACTTAATTGTTTAAATACGCTTTTTTTCAGCTAGTGGTTTGCCGCAAGATTTTTTTCAATGAAAGAAATGTGACTTAGCTCGAAAAAGATTGAAAAACACTGGTTTGGAGTATAACCCACCTATTGCCTGATGATAGCTTGGATAGGCTCAGCACACCTGTCACCCTTGTGAGGATAAACCAGCCATCTCGTTACCTCTGCGTCCGGCGTCCGAGACGCACAATTTTCCCGCGGGACGCACAGTTCCAAATAATGTGCGTTTTTGGGACGCAAGAAATTTCTCATTCAAAACAAACAAAAAAAAAACTATGCCGCAGGCCTGAGGATTTCATTCACGGTTACGATCGTTACCGGTAGCGTGTCGTTTCCATGGCGTCATTTTGACACTGCGGTCAAACCAGCCCCCACTTGCAAAATTGAAGTCAAGTGAGCCGCCACTGCGATTGTCAGTACTCTGCATTACGGTAATCTGCCGCCAGCGAGTGGCGTTAGCCACCTTCAAAATTAAAGCGCCTCCACTAATGCATAAACGTCATTTGTTTGGGTGAAAAGAAATTATTAAAAATATAAAATAAGTAAATTCTTGGCTGTCGGGTAATGATTCACAGAGGAAGAACAAGAACTCTCAGAACAGCACGAATAAGCGTTCTCAAGTGGAGATAGAAAATAAAGTCAATGGTAATTCTACATCAATTTCACTTAATATTAAAAAAAAAACAAAACATTAAAACAATCAATCTGGGTGATTGCGCAACCACACCAGGTTGTCGACATACAAGGGCACGCCAGGTATACAACCACAGTACTGGCATTCATATCGAATGTTCCATCACCAATTAAAATGCCTCTCAAATATGACATTGTGAGCTTCTCTCCTTATTTCAAAAGATTCTTAAAAATGAATTTCAGTTATCCCTCAATCAAACCAGGCGTGTGGGACACGAGAGCACTCCATGTATCCAACCAGACCACCCTCATTCGGATATGAAAAGTGACAAGATGGCGTGCGTTCTGACATGACCTGCAATTCTAACATGTTAATCTTTTCGCCCATTTTTAGAACATCCTAAAAGAAAGGAATACAGCACCCCGGCTCTCCACCCAGACCACCCTCGTCCGGATCCGATGTTGCATTTTGAAATAAAAGGCCTCTGAAAACTGGCATGTTGACCTGATTTCTGACAAGTTGGCCTGTAGGTCAGGGGGTAACTACAGCCCTCCGGCTATCCAACCCGACCACTCTCGTTCGAATCCGATGTTGCATTTGGGAATAAAAGGCCTCCGAAAATGGAAAATATGACCTTAATCGCGACAAGTTGATCTGAATGCCTAACATGTTGACATTTTCGACCGTTTTGAAAAAACTTCTCAAAATTGAACCTTCGTTATCCCGTGAGGGCTGTAGGTAAGGGGGTAACTACAGCACGCCGGCTATCCAACCCGTCCACTTTCGTTCGAATCCGATGTTGCATTTTGGAATAAAAGGCCTCCGAAATGGGAAAATATGACCTTATTCCCGACAAGTTGGCCTGAACGCCCAACATGTTGACATTTTCAACCGTTTTGAAAAAATTCCGAAAAATTTAACCTTCGTTATCCCGGATAACGAAGAACCCAGCCGCTGGGGGGCAGTGCCCTCCCCTGGGGGTGCACTGTTCCCCAGTGCCGGTCCCAAGCCCGGAGAAATGGGGAGGGTTGCGTCAGGAATGGCATCCGGTGTAAAACTTTTGCCAAGACGACCATGCGAGTTGGTAGGACGGTTTACAGGGGCGGATGGAAATTACTGACTCGCTGTGGCGACCCCTGAATAGGGACGTGCCGAAAGGAGAAGAAGAAGATCCCGGATAACGAAGGTTAACCTTTAATAAGGTATTATTTTCTCTTTTCGGAGGCCTTTTATTCCCAAATGCAGCATCGGATTCGAATGAGAATGTTCGTGTTAGATAGCCGGGGTGCTGTAGCTACCCCCTGACCTACAGCCCTCACGGGATAACGAAGGTTCCATTTTTAGGAATTTTTTCAAAACGGTCGAAAATGTCAACATGTTGGGCGTTCAGCAGATAACTGTAAAATGCAACATCAGATTCGGACCAGAGTGGTCGGGTTGGATAGCCGAAGGACTGTAGTTACTCCTACACCTACAGCCATCACGGGATAAGGAAGGTTCGATTTTTAGGAATTTTTTCAAAACGGTCAAAAATGTCAACGTGTTAGGCGTTCAGATCAACTTGTCGGGATTAAGGTCATATTTTCCCTTTTCGGAGGCCTTTTATTCCAAAATGCCACATCGGATTCGAACGAAAGTGGACGGGTTGGATAGCCGGCGTGCTGTAGTTACCCCCAGACCTACAGGCCAACATGTCAGAAATCAGGTCAACATGCCAGTTTTCAGAGGCCTTTTATTTCAAAATGCAACATCGGATCCGGACAAGGGTGGTCTGGGAGGAGAGCCGGGGTGCTGTATTCCTTCTTTTAGGATGTTCTAAAAATGGGCGAAAAGATCAACATGTTAGAATGCAGGTCATGTCAGAACGCAGGCCATCTTGTCACTTTTCAGAGGCCGACATCAGATCCGAATGAGGGTGGTCTGGTTGGATACCTGGAGTGCTCTTGTGTCCCACACGCCTGGTTTGATTGAGGGATAACTGAAATTCATTTTTAAGAATCTTTTGAAATAAGGAGAGGAGCTCAAAATGTCATATTTGAGAGGCATTTTAATTGGTAATGGAAACTTCGATCTTAATGCCAGTACTGTGGTTGTATACCTGGCGTGCCCTCATGTGTCGACAACCTGGTGTGGTTGCGCAGTCACCCAGATTGATTGTTTTAATGATTTTTTTTTTTAATATTAAGTGAAATTGATGTAGAATTACCATTGACTTTATTTTCTATCTCCACTTGAGAACGCTTATTAGTGCTGTTCTGAGAGGTCTTGTTCTTTCTCTGTGAATCATTACCCGACAGCCAAGAAAGCCAGAAGCTTTTTGAAATTAGAGATAGTTGTTATAATTTAAGGGGTACTAACCAATACAAAAATCCAAAACAAGAACAAACATCAAGCAAAGGTGTGTATCAGTAATTGGTGTCAATCTGTGGAATAATTTCGAAACGGACCTGAAGATGAGTAAATCGCTGGTTGAGTTAAAAAACAAATTCAAAAGATTAGTACAAAAAAACTACACAAATCAGAGTTAAGAAGATAAATTTGATATACTTATAAAATATAGTAATTCAACAGAATTACATTGATCAATTTATGAAATATATTCAAGAAATTCAGTATTCACAATGAATATGAGAAAATTGATATATAAAGACGAAAGAATGAGTATATATATATATACAAACCGAAAGGTGTATAAATAGATAAGTACAGTACACATAAGGGTAAAAGTATTTGATGATATGTTGATTTTTTCTTCTTTGTATTGAAAAAAGATCAATTCATATACTCTTACATAACAGGGGGTAGGACTAGATAAGTTCTTTACTTCCTCCTACTCCTTTGAACATAAAACTGTGAGAATATCTGTCTTTATTTTTCTTTTCTTTTGTTTTTATAATTTTTACTTGCCTTCGTTTTGGCAATCTGTTATTGTATTGTATGTTCCATATGTTCAATAAACAATAAAACAATAAAGTACTTATTTTATATTTTTATTAATTTCTTTTAACCCAAACAAATGACGTTTATGCATTAGTGGATCTGCTTTTATTTTGAAGGCGGCTAACGCCACTCGCTGGCGGCAGATTACCGTAATGCAAAGCACTGACAAACGCAGTGGCGGCTCACTTGACTTCAATTTTGCGAGTGGAGGCTGGCTTGACCGCAGTATTTTGACGGTACCGGAAAATCGTTCCCCATAAAAGTCACTGCACATGAGTTGACTGTACGCGATCGAATCTCTCCTGTGTGATCAATGTGATTTCACTGGGCGTGTTGTGTGTTTGTGGTGTGGTGTGTGAGTGTGTTTCTTCTAATTTACTTTTGTTTCGTTTTGTTTTCAGTGTTGGGGGCGGGGGCAGTCAACGTTATGTGCGCATGCGGGTTGCTCTTTTAGATGGCGGCAAAAAAAACATACAAAATGTCTAATTACGACATTGAATAAATGGGAATGCCAGTCTGATTTTTTGTATGAATCGTCCGAAGGGCGTATCACTAAACTCACCTGTGACGTATGCACAGAACACGAGAGCGAGATACGACGGGAGGCACGATTCCGAGGCAAGTTGGTCATTCGATCCATAGGTTAATCGCTATGAAAAATATTATGAAACAGTCTTGGTTATTCTATAATTTACTGGTTGTAGCATGGTAACTTTATGAATAAAACATTCGTCACAAGGTGTTGTAATGCTAATGTTAACTGTCGGTAGAACTAACAATGACGTGTGGATTCTTTCATCAAATTGATAGTAGATTACACATGCATCGTTTTGGAAAGATGATCTCAAGCCACATCAAAACTTACCTGTATTAATTATTACCAGTAAATTAATCTTTGCAGTGTGAGACTGGAAAAAATACTCTGATTTTGTGGTATGCTGTATTCATGATGCCATATGAGTACAACATATTTTGATCCATTTATTTTGTTGAATAAACCTGGAGTACACAGCTGCTGATGCAATGTTCATTGTTAATGCATAGTTTTCAAACATTTACCCTTGAAACAGTATACTTTTGAGTATCAGAATAATTGATTATGGATATCTTTTTTTTCCCACAACGATCGCAGTTTGACAGTCGCCGCCATTGTTGTTTTGATCTCGCGTGAAGTAATCTCCCGTGACGAGATTTCCGTTCTCGCCAGATGAGATTGGCAAGATCGGCCTTCACCTCGCGGAAAGCAAACAATTGCCAAGTTGTGTAACGTTAAAACAAGTGTTGCGAAAGTTTGTTGTGGAGATATCACAGAGGAATCAGCTAAAGTTGGATAGTTTTTTGCGATAAGTTGGCTTTGCGAAAGCCTTGCATCATTGGAAGTGGAGTAAAGAGAGGAGAATTTATGAACTCAAAGACTGAACCATGGGATGAATTAAGAACCTATTTCTCAGCAAATCTTGTATGCCTGAATTATTTAAATTTTTGCAGATTTGTTTATAAGAAATAAACCTATTATCAATGTATGTGGTTGTTGTTTGTGTTATCATCATATGCAATTGAATAAGTAGACCATTTCAGAATTCAAAATTTGGGACTCTAAATGCATAATGGGACTCATACTTTTCTGATCAGCGAGTCCCTGGGACTCGCTGGGGTTAAACTGTAAAATTATCACTGTAAACTGGTCGGATAATGGCTGGATGGATGTAATCGTATTGAAAATTCAGTCACGTTCCTATATGCAGCAGGAGGATGTATGCCTGTTTGTATCCAATCACTGCACTGTAAAAATGAACTTTTGGGTGTAGTAAATTACATCTACTAAATGTTAATAATATATACATATAAATTTGGGCTTTGATGAGAACACTAAATAATGGTGTAAATACAACACAATGTATTCATACACTGAACAAACTGTAATACAAGAGTAACATTCACTCAAAAGTCACTCATAACATTTACACAATTAAAAGACACGACGCATAAAACATAGAAACCCAAGTACATTTTGCTTAAATTGAATTCAATTTGAATGCGCATGCTCATTGAGGGCAGCAAGTGAGTCACGCATGCGTCAGCCACTCGAAGGAGGAGCTGCACACCTCCGGTCCCTGCCCACAGTTGAACGACATCATTGAGACAGAAGCACTTTATTCAGGTGAGTGTCCTCATTGAACTACTTTGCGATAAACTGTTGCATTCATCGAGCTTGCCAAAGTTAACTTTCCACGAGTCTGTTAAACTGACTTTAATCAGTTTTCTATACAATGGTGATATCACTGAAGTGTTTGGTGTAACCCAAGTAGTTTTTATGAAGAGCAGGTGTGACCACAGGCCAGGAATGGCATCGCTAATTATGTCGATGTGTCTAGCAGCACTAGCTCATGTTATCCAATGTAAGAGTTTCTTCCCATCTTAACCATCGAGCACATTCATCTCTAAATATATATTGGTATATTGTAGTCAAAATAATGCTTCCTCAAAACAGAGCCCGATCTAAGTTGTAAGTGTTGGGGGAAGAGCGGCCTCCTCTCCCCCGCGTGTTCGTTGAATTTCGGACGAGGAGAATGTTGGTAATCCAAATAAAGGCTGGAGTCGATGAACAGTTCCTTCAAAGCTTTTAATAACAGAATATTCCGGGCACCCACGAATTACAGACAATGGCTGCGCGTCACGAGTGCGAAGCAGCAAGAGATTCACATCATTTTTATACCATCAGAAGGGCGGTACCGAGACACAAATTGTGATATCATAATTTCGTTTCTCCTCAACCGATTCTCAGCTTGGCGCATTCCAAAGTTTGTGCGTCTTCAGTAGGGAGTATTCCAATTCTAGGTGATGATTGTTACAAGGACGCCAAGCTACACTGCGGGCATGGGAAAGTTATACACAGTGGCGGACCCTGAGGGCCAGCAAGGCCTTCTCTGCTGGCCTAAACATTCTCAGAAAAGTAAATTTACTTTTATGTATTTTATGTTATTTTGTAATTAAAATTTTATTTTCATAAATATGTAAACAAAATTATTCTCTGTATTCTTTACATCATATTATTTCCACTTAGTTGAGTGGCTTTCAATGTTATTTTAAATAACATTGAAAGCCA
>NW_017805834.1:28380-35083 GCF_001891065.2 Hippocampus comes | reverse complement strand
TTGTGCGAAGAGGTCGCCCAACTCCTGCGCTAGCTAACCTGTCCCAGCAAGGAAGAGAGTTTGTCCGTCATTTTCAGACGAGCAATTATGAACGCTACCCGTGACTCACAGCCTCTGTAAACGCTGCACATTGTACTGCTGGGAATGCCTATTGCTTGTAACTGACCGATTTGGTTTTTGGAGCCACACTGGATTGTTTTACTAAGGCAGCAAGGAAACGGCTGGGCACTTACAAGCTATGGTGCGTTTAAAAACGTTTGGGGACACTTGCGTAGATCTGCACCTCAGTGAAAAGGCACTACATTGGTGAGTAAATGAATTTTATTTTACATTTCTTCTTGTCATTTTATTTCGTTAGTATTAAATTCATGGCAACGAAATAAAATGACAAAGATACAAAAATGTATCAAATAAATCTGCTCACCTGCAATTTATAATGGCGCATTGTAGTCACCTTCGTGCACGAAAGTTCGTTCAATCTCAGCTGTTCGTCAGTTATTAGTTAGTCAGTTATGTCAGTTATTTGCTGTTGTATCGCCGATTTTCAAAATGCGAATGATCTGTTTATTTTCAAAGAATAGTTTGTTTTGTTATTGTTTGGTTGGTGTCTTATATGAAACTGCGACACTGCGCAATTTATTGGACAGACTTGTTGAAGATCACACAACGTAATTTGGGTGGCATTTTATTTCGTATTTTTAAATCATCTTTTTATTTTTGACTATCTGTAAATTTAGTTTCCTGCTCTTAATTGTGAATGCATACTTGATGGTTTTAAATGCTCCTGAAATTAAGTGCTGCTTGACGAGCCTATATTGTGTATGTATGTGACGTCACTGAAGGCCTAAGGTTGAAATGCACGGCCCGCCACTGGTTATACAGCATGACGAAATATGAGCAGAATATAGACTTCATAAGCCAACATGATGAGCTCATGTTGTTCAATATGACACATTTTCTCTTTTGTGGGTTTTGGTCTGTGCACTCAAGTCATTCTTAAGATAGGTGCAGAACAGTATTCATAATACACAACATAACCCCCTCCACTCAAACACAGGCCATTGTTTTAATATAATTCTCTCTTCTTTGAAAGGTTTCTTGCTGTTTGTCTATAATCAGTTTTGGTGAGTGTAAAACATGACTTACATCATTTTTGTCTTCAAAATGTCTAACGAGTATTGTATGTGATTAATCACATAAACACAAAACTGTATGGGGTGAAAGGGAGATTGGAGTGGCTTACAGACTTTGCCCTCCCTTTTCATTTCACTATTTTGGCCAGTTCCTTATCATATTCTTCAATCCTGGAAATAATGTATAGCACATGCTACTGCTGTATGTTCTCACCCTGACAGTTCATTGTATTGACACAATATTAATCTCTTGACAGAACCTAAGCACTGAAGCAAGACGTTGTATCATCCAGTAGATGTCTCCGTCCTTGTAGAAGGACAGGAGATACTGCCTGCATGCGGTGAAACCGCGAAAGCCTGAATGCTGTTAATGGGGGTGATCTACGCCCTCAACCTGGCCTACCCCACTCCACTGCGCTACACCTATGAGGCGTTTCAGAAACTTTTGCTAGGACCGAACGCAGTGAAGCTCTAAATTCCACAATCTGAGGGTGAAGATGTTATCATGAAGCAACATCACACACCCTCAGACAGTGACCCAAGCCCTCACCTGTTATTTATTTTTACCAGTTGTAACCTGTTGGCTGATGTTCCTCTGTTTTCAACCTGTAGTTCAAAAGTTATCTTCAAAATACGGTTGCGCACATTTTGGTGCAATAGTGTTTTGAAATTAACAATATTAAGATTAAGATTTTGATTTAATTTAAGATTAAAAAAAAACATTTGACAGTATAACACATAATTTTCTAAAATTGGGCTGAAGATGTGTGTATGGGGCTACATTGCTGCCAGATGTTTATTTTTTGGGGTGGGGTGTATCTTGTAAGTATGACATTTATTTGTGTCCTCTTTCATAAAGTTGACCATCTTGTTAAGATATAATTATATGCTATATATCGTATTATATATTATATAATTATATTTCTATGTACAAGAGTTATGTTGCCTTTACAAGATAATTATGTTAACCATATACCTGTACCCAGATTCCATGTTTGTGATTTGTTTTATGTCCATATAAATGCAATGTTTATGTCTGCCACACATGGATATTGTGAATAAACCATTGCATTGGAAAATTGAATATTTATTGTCACATTTATTGGAACACAGTGACAAGTACTTAGATATATTAGGTAAAGAGATATGTATCATCAAGTTTCAACTACCTATTTGCTACATATTGGTAATCATTTCATTAATTTAAGGTTTACTTAATTCTTTCACATTGGTTACCTGATTACAGCAGTTGCTTTATTACAATTTATTATTGAGGTTTACTTAATTCTTCAACATTGGTTACCCATTATAGCAATTACTTTTTACTAAATGAAAATGTGTAACTTGACAATTGAGTTGAGTAAGGGTTACTTAATATTTTCGGACCTCCAATTTTTAGTTTCTTGTAATTCTTACCTAAATCTCATGAGTGGGATATACTTGAAATATGAGCAGTGAAATTTGCAAACATGCTGCGCATTAAACACACAGCTAAGACAAGATAGCAGCTAATGTAATGTAATGTGAACAGTATAAACCGTAGAGACAATATAAACAATATAAACAACATAAACAATGGCACTTGTGGCTATTGTGGGTAAAGTGAGGTAAATGAGTAAATGTGACTAGTCGTTTTTTACAGTGTGCTACCACTCTGTGGCAGAATGGCCAACAACAAAATAAATGTTCCCGTCAGCAACCTTTAGAACAGGCTTGGGCAAACTTTCGCACTCAAGGGCCACGTTTGATTTTTAAAAATAACAGATGGGATAAGGTCATTTGTACATTACATGAAAAAAACTGTCAACCAATAGGAATTTGCTTTATTACAATTTATTATTGAGGTTTACTTAATTCTTCAACATTGGTTACCCATTATAGCAATTACTTTTTACTAAATGAAAATGTGTAACTTGACAATTGAGTTGAGTAAGGGTTACTTAATATTTTCGGACCTCCAATTTTTAGTTTCTTGTAATTCTTACCTAAATCTCATGAGTGGGATATACTTGAAATATGAGCAGTGAAATTTGCAAACATGCTGCGCATTAAACACACAGCTAAGACAAGATAGCAGCTAATGTAATGTAATGTGAACAGTATAAACCGTAGAGACAATATAAACAATATAAACAACATAAACAATGGCACTTGTGGCTATTGTGGGTAAAGTGAGGTAAATGAGTAAATGTGACTAGTCGTTTTTTACAGTGTGCTACCACTCTGTGGCAGAATGGCCAACAACAAAATAAATGTTCCCGTCAGCAACCTTTAGAACAGGCTTGGGCAAACTTTCGCACTCAAGGGCCACGTTTGATTTTTAAAAATAACAGATGGGATAAGGTCATTTGTACATTACATGAAAAAAACTGTCAACCAATAGGAATTTATTTTTATTTTTAACCAACAGCCCGATGGAGTGTGTGCGCGCGCGCCTGTCGGGTCGAGGGCGCGCATCTTCGTGCACCTGGAGCACAGCTGCATTGAGCGCAGATGAGGAGCAGCAGCGGGATGGCAGTGAAGAGGCGAAACGCAATCGATCGGTGATGATCAGCGTCGACAATCAATGAATAAATCCACGTTGACGTGAAGAGACAATCTGACCTCACGTGCATGATGCTTCTTGTGGACTGCGAGACGGACGCGCTGTGGTCCAGGTAGGAGATCGCGACAAAGCACAAGCATGTTGCGCACGCTAGATTCTCGTTCGAATCTGTTGTCCAGCCGAGTAACCCACAAACCTCGTTATCACGGGCGCAGGAAGTCGTTTTGGAGTTTGGAGAGTGGAATACGTAATTGCGGAGATACCCCCGGCAGGACAACGCCCCTCCCTACAGTGTGGCCCCTCTTGAGGAGGGACGGAAATCAGTCACATGCCACAATCATACACCATTTGGTCAGGCAACAAAGGAGGCCATTTGGCACCGTGATACATTATCCGGACTGTCAATAAGGGTGGTCACCTGTTAGCTCAACACATTATTTGTACCATCGATATTTCATAGATTGAGATATTGAATATATAAACATAACATGAAAGACATGAAAAAAACAAATCAAAGAAAAAAAATCTATTCAAAGCTTGGTTCAGTAGGCTCAAAGGGAGTAGGAAGAGGGTTGAAAAGCCGATTCAGTCCTAGCCCCTTGTTCTCTATAAGTTATTAACAATCACGATATCATGTTAATACACAAGTAGGTTATTTCTAAATTTGTACCAATTAAGAAAAATAAAAAAAAAACATTGCTTCTCTTTACACTTGTTCAAATAGCTGTACGTATGAGCCCAAAGTGTAGACCCATTGTGGAATATACTCGCTATAAATAAAAGCAAATAAACAAAAGGAAAATATGAATGTACTCGCCCCTTGATACATCTCTACCGATAATCTTATTCATAAACTAAAACCTGACCAACCTCGAAAAATATATTCAGTGCAGTTTCTCATGTCTATAAATGACTGATATGTTTTGGTAGCACAGTACTATATATTAAATCTCTATTCAACACAACAAGCGATTCACAACTTTTCCATTGTATTTCCTAATTGCTCTATAATTTGCTTTGTGTTTGTTTGAGTCATTGACTTTTTTAGACACGTGCACCTCTTAAACTACAACAAACCACTCTGATTTCGAAAAGCTTCTGGATTTCTGTGGCAAAGTTGGTTATTGTGTGCTTTGTATATTATTTGTGCTGTTTTGAATGAAAATGAGTCATAGAATTTGTGAGTGTTTAATTTGATCAATAATTGATTTGTTGGATCTATATAATTTGAATGGTTAATCATTTTTATAGCTCTTTTTTTTATAGCTTAAAGATAAACTCAGTATTGTTTTTGAACATGCAAACTCCACGCAGGAAGCCCGGAGCCAGAATCAAACCCTGCACCTTTGCACTGTGAGGCGAACGTGCTAACCATTACTTAATGTAGTTTCCGCATTTTACTGTCTCAAGTAGTTGAGACAGTAAAATGTTTTTTAAACTGTTCGTCCGGTTTATACCGTTAAATGCAATTCATGCGTTGAAATGTGGCTTCTACTGTTGAATAGAGCTGTAGCAGTTAAATGCAGTTTATGTTAATTAAGGTAGGTGAAATATTTTTCTGCTGTGAATGTATGAATGTTTGAATTTGGTACATGTGGTTCATACTTTGAAATGTAGTTTATAGTTAAAGCAAGACACAAGTAAAAATACATTGTACTTAGTTGAATGAGGCAGTTTGACGATTCCCTGGAAAAAAGTTCAAGCCAATTTAAGGCCGTATCTCACAGAGCAGCGAAGGTTTGCAAGCATGTGCGCATCAAGTGAATGTTGTTTTTCCGTCAGGGCTTGTTCAAGGTCTCAAACGGTTGCAAAGATGTTCATCAGCAATTTTGATGGTTTGAAACAGTATTTTATTTATTTATTTATTTATTTTGTCGCATAGAAATTATGGACAGGGTTTTGTGGATTACTTTAAAAATGCATTCCGGTTCAGTTACCAGTTAATAAATTTATTTAGTCACATAATCCAAGTAACTGTACCTTGATATTAAAGTAATGTCATGTTTTTTTTTTTTTTTGTAACCGCAACAGATTACAGTTAAATTTTATTTTTTAAGCCTGAATACATAACGCCATGACATGTATTCCATGACTCGCCAAACCTGATTTTGAACATGTTTAAAATTTGATGGCAACAAGACAAATATTTGCAGCCATTAAAACTATTTGGGAACATCTGGCGAACGTCTTTGGAAGCTGTTTGCAACAGTGAACGAACCCCGACAAAATTTGCAACAGTGAACGAACCCCGACAAAAAACATTTGCTACGTGTGTGCACCATTCAGTGAGTACGGCTTTGAGCCCTTATCCCACTGAGGTGCAAACTCAACTCAACTGTATTTATAGAGCACTTTCAAACAGCCATGACTGCACACAAAGTGCTGTACATGGAGCAACTAACATATACAACAGTAAAGCAACAAATCAGTTGGCAAAGGGGGCAAATGTGTTCTCATCAGGATTTGTCAGGGTTTGTTGAAGGTTGCAGATGTTCGCCAGATGTTCTCCAGATGTTCGTCAACAGTTTCAATTTTGTCGTGTTCAACAACCATAGGACAAAAAAGAAAGAGACAAATATGTAAAAATCATATCATATCATATGGATTGTTTTTGTTTGTTATATATTTTAAACATATTTGGTATAGAATAATCCAAAAGTAATTAAAAATACTCCATTTACATTACTTTAATATTATGGTAATTGGATTACATTGCTTAATATCAGTGGCGGACCCTCAGGGCCAGCAAGGCCTTCTCTGCTGGCCTAAACATTCTCAGAAAAGTAAATTTACTTTTATGTATTTTATGTTATTTTATAATTTATGTTATTTTATTTTCATAAATATGAACACAATATTATTCTCTGTATTATTTACGTCATATTATTTCCACTTAGTTGAGTGGATATAATAACTCAATAAATAACTTATTTATTATGGTAGAGTTTTTAACCAATCATATTTCAGCTAGCTTGCGTTGCCAGGTAAATTAAACTTGCTCGGGGCCTTCAGATTAAACAGAGCA
>NW_017805834.1:12473-28047 GCF_001891065.2 Hippocampus comes | reverse complement strand
AAACGCTGCAAATTGTACTGCTGGGAATGCCTATTGCTTGCAACTGACCGATTTGGTGTTTGGAGCCACACTGGATTGTTTTACTAAGGCAGCAAGGAAACGGCTGGGCACTTACAAGCTACGGGGCGTTTAAAAACGTTTGGGGACACTCGCGTAGATGTGCACCTCAGTGAACAGGCACGACATCGGTGAGTAAATGCATTTTATTTTACATTTCTTCTTGTCATTTTATTTCGTTAGTATTAAATTCATGGTAACGAAATAAAATGACAAATATCCAAAAATGTATCAAATAAATCTGCTCACCTGCAATTTATAATGGCGCATTGTAGTCACCTTCGTGCACGAAAGTTCGTTCAATCTCAGCTGCTCAACATTTTCAGTTATTTGCTGTTGAATCGCCGATTTTCAAAATGCAAATGATCTGTTTATTTTCAAAGAATAGTTTGTTTTGTTATTGTTTGGTTGGTGTCTTATATGAAACTGCGACATTGCGCAATTTATTGGACAGACTTGTTTAAGATCACACAGCGTAATTTGGGTGGCATTTTATTTCGTATTTTTAAATCATCTTTTTATTTTTGACTATCTGTAAATTTAGTTTCCTGCTCTTAATTGTGAACGCATACTTGATGGTTTTAAATGCTTCTGAAATTAAGTGCTGCTTGACGAGCCTATACAGTATTGCGTTCATGTATGTGACGGCCCGCCACTGCTTAATATATTTAATAATAGGAAACTAGTTGCTGTATTGGAATACATTTTTAAAGCAACCCCCCAAAATCCTGTTCAAAACTTTTTTGCGACACAAAAAAATAAATCTTTGAAACCATCAAAATTGTTGGCGAACGTCTTGCCAATCTTTTGCAAACCTTCGCTGCTCAGTGAGAATTTGGCTTGAACTTTTTTTCAGGAAATCAGATGCCATTGATATTGCCACTATTAATTTTTATACACACTGTCTCATCAAACAAAGGACAATTGATCTTCATTGTTGCATTGCTTTAAATGTAGTTGAAAAGTTTGATTGGATTTTTTTTTACACATACAGCACATTTGACAATAAAGTTGTATCCAATCCAATCCAATCCAATTTATATGTTCAAGCTAGTTTTACTGCAGTCTGTAGACTGCAGATCATACTTTGGAAATGTAGCTTCTATTTTTCAAAGAAACAGTTCTAAGTAGTTACATCTACAACATTTTGAACTGAATTAATTCCCCCTACTTAAATGTGCTAAAACACGTGAAGAGCAACTCAACACAAAGAGCATACAACTGCATGCCAGAGTCGCCACTAAATTGTTCTTTTGTGACATCACAGCTCTGCAAATACCCGGAAATGAGAGGGGGCCGACATTCAAACCGCAGATGACAAATTCTGATTGAATTTTGCTCATACCTTTTAATGTAATTCATAGTGTTGAATGTGCAGGTTATACTAATCAATGTAGTTTATTTTTTGACATATGGTTGAAAGAGTTGAATATAGTTTTTACAGTCAAATGCAGTTCATATTTTTAATAGCGGTCAAGAACAACTGATTGTTCAAGTGGTAGTGAACGTGTGTTCTGGAAGATGTTGAAAAATGGAGACAGACGCTCGGTGCCTCAAGGTGGGAAGGTTATTGGCTCTCTACTTGGCGCGCAGAGCCAATCGCACACAAGGATCCATAGTTGGGATTTTTTACACTGTTGCCAGGCGAACAGCAGTAGCCTGACCTACATTCAAGCTGCACGCATATTATCTCACACCGGCACACACACACACACACACACACACACACGCACACACACACACACACACACACACACACATTCATAGGTAATTAATCTGTGTGTAAGCATGCGTGTCTGTGAGTGCACGTGCATACATTGTTAGCACAAAGGCACAGAGGCAGCAACTTCATGGCATAATCATTCATGCGTGTCTATGCGAGTGTCAAAGTGAGCACCAGAGGGAGTTGAAGGACACTTTCAAGGGTCGGCTCTCTCTCTCTCTCTCTCTCTCTCTCTCTCTCTCTCTCTCACACACACACACACACACACACACACACACACACACACACACACACACACACACACACACACACACACTCACTCACACACACACACACACACAAAATATCGGCTGATTTATTCCTTAAATTGCTCCATCTCCTGCTCCCCAACTAAAAACATGCGCATGTCAGAACATCGGTCGATCTTTGAATGGTAATACTATGTGTGTGTGTGTGTGTGTGTGTGTGTGTGTGTGTGTGTGCGTGCGTGCGTGCGTGCGTGTGTGTGAGAGCATACAAGCAAGTGTGAGAGAAAGACAAAAAGAGGGTTCTTTTCAAAGTAAAAGCATATCTGATTGTCAACTGAATTTTGATTGTTTACAAACTGAAGGCCTTGCTCATAATAATCAGGGGTGAGCACCAGGGGTAGATACTTGATCCACTTTTTTTGCTGACTCACTGACTTAACTCGATGTAAATTTAAAGGATGGGATCGCACGATTGCCGCAGTGTTCTTGGGCAACACACATTAATCTGGCACACTTTAATATTTTAAGTGCACTACTTATGTACGGAGGTTCACTGTAGGAGAGGAACCAAGTTTATATTCCGTCCCTGCCCCCCAAATAGTTTGACACCTGTGATCGAGACAGTCTTAAGAAAAAAGAAAAACAAATCAGCACAAGGGGCTAAAGTAGCTCATATCTAATTGATCTAGTCGATCTTATTAAGAAAAAAAAAGAAAAAAAAGGGGAAAAAATTGCACAAATTGTTTTAATCATTTTCGTTTTGGAGGATGAAGTGTTTTATGTATTGTGCTCGGGTGTTAATGTTGCTGAGCTGAATTTGAATTTATTATCGTTTATTGATTTATTGAATTTTAGTTTTCAGAATGTGCAATAGTTCAAATGGTGCAATAATTTGGTCAAAAATGTTTATACGAGGTTTAGACAATTATTTTTCATTTTTTTAGGTGAATTGATGCGTTCAGGATCGTTTCTGTTCCAGACTAAAAAACGATGTTAATATAGTTATTCTTTGCTGTAAGTTGAACTATATTTCTTTCTTTTGTTCTTTTCTTTAATGTTAATAAGGATATGATGTAATGCAGAAGTGTACTTTTAACAATTACTGTATATAGGCAAATGACAATTATCGTGGTGGCGGAAAGGTTTTTTTTTTTTTGTGTGTGGGAGCGTGGGCGAAACGGAAAATAATTGAGAAGCACAGCTTTAAGTGATGCTACAGGTGTTTGCGCATTGGTGTCATTACTTTTACCAATGACTATGTTTCTGTCCACAGCAGATGATATACAAGGGGCTGCGCTATTGTCGATGACGGAGAAAGGTCTTCTCCGATACTGACATGGCGCCTCCTGGAGGGTTTGAGATTGGAGTTCCTTGTGGCGTACCAGATGAATATAAGTTGGCGAACCAGGTGGCTGCAGGGTGGCAGCCACCTCTCTGATGGTGTTCCAGAACCGTATAGTGGTCGATGTGCTCTTGGCTGAGGCCAATGGAGCGTGTGCGATGTTCGGTGAGCAGTGTTGTTCCACCGCGCCTCACCGCGCCCTCACCAGGGCCACTGAAGGCCTCCGCATGCTGTACCGGATCATTCCGCCCTTGTGGTCAGAGTGGTGGGGGAAGGCTTTGACACCTGAAAACATTTGGTGTGTTATGTCTTAATCTCTCTTGCATTTATTTTTCAGCTATCTTGACATTGTGTGGATGTTGTTGCGTTCCTTGGATCAGCGCTCTGCTCATCCGATTTATCACGATGGCCATTGCGCCCACGACGTCCAAAGTGAATGGAATATATTCTCTGCTGTTACTATTGGATGGCAGTGATTCTGATGTGGACAACGGCTCAGTTTATGGAGACATGATTTCACTTCAATATCAGAATGTCAGATGATTTTTAACCATCTTTTCCTGGATTCTTTATTAGATTCATTTTTAATCTGGTGATAACCTCCTTCTTTCCAGCCCCTTAGTGTAACTATCTTTGCATATACAACATGACTCCACTGAATAAAGTCCGACAGGAAGGTTCTGTGTGACGATATGAGAACACTAGCAAAAGTAGGATAAACAGTGGGAAATGTTAAATTGATTATGTTTTTTTAGTTATCATACATTTCCATATTATTAATGATAAATTGATTATGCTTGCAATGAAGAACGCTGATGCTTTTAAACCCTCATGCCATGCAGGTACACATCATGTACACCTGACATGCGTTGTGTTGCAAAAAAAAAAATGCATGGGTTTTAACCCTCGTGGCATGCATTTGTTTTTGCAACACAACGCATGTCAGGTGTACATGATGTGTACCTGCATGGCGTGAGGGTTTTAATAAAGATATGCTCACATTTATAATAAAAAAATGCTTAGTGCACTGTGTGACCATTGAGGGACCCAACTGCTTTTCCGAGAAAGTGGTTGGGAAGAGATAAGGTAAAAAGACAAAACAAGAGCAAAGTCAGATGTAGATGGAACTGTCAACACCAGCCGCAGCTTACTTGGTGTTTTTTTAATTGCACACATGTACCGGTACATAATTATCACTTACATACACACACATAGTCAAACAAGTTCAGTGTGTGTCTTCAACAGCCCTCACCCTTTAGGTTGGACACACCCATGTATTAGATTCCCAATGAGAAATAAATGAGAGGGCGAGCAGGAAGATCCTTGGGTGACGTGCGGAGAAGTGAAACCTAACACTTCTCCTCGTTCCCCCTTGAGAGATTTGGTACCAGAATCCAGTGTGTCCTCTCCTCATTGGGTCATTATTTTGAATGTCTAATTGACAACTCTGACACAAACAAATAAATAGGAATGTCATGACAGTTCACTATTTTTGTCAGTCATTTTAGTATTTTTTTTCATGGCGGCACAGTGATCGACTGGTTAGCATGTCTGCCTCACAATGCAGAGGTGCAGGGTTTGATTCTGGCTCCGGCCTTCCTTTGTGGAGTTTGCATGTTGTTTCCGTGCCTGCGTAGGTTTTCTCCGAGTACTCTGGTTACCTCCCACATTCCAAAAACATGCATGTCAGGTTAATGAAACATTCTAAATTGTCCTTAGATGTGATTCTGAGCGTGAATGGTTGTTCGTCTATGTGTACCCTATGATTGGCTGGCAACCAGTTTAGGATGTACCCCACCTACTGCCCGCGACCCTTGTGAGGATAAACAGATTAGAAAATGGATGGATGGATTTCTTTTTTCATAAATTCATTGCACAGATTAAACTATTTCACGATTCTATTTCTTGTTGTTTACAATACAATACAATACATCCTGATTTATATAGCGCTTTCACAACAGCTGCAGCTATAACAAAGCGCTTTACAAAACAGTTAACATAAAGTAAGTAATAAACACAACACATAACATAAAAACACGGACAGTTATGCACTCTTTGCCACTTTATGCTCACAAGCATTGTTGTTTGAAGCAATTCTGGATCAAAGAGCTGAGAATCAAAGTGTCCTTTCAGCAGTGGATCAGAGACGTCATGCTGAAAATGTGCACGCGTCTGCTTCAAGCTAAGTTTCACAGTAAACAAGAAGCTGTCGCATCCATTGACGAAAAAAGAGATTGGTTCACTTCTCCTGTCCCACGTAAATCCGCTTCAATTCCAAGCGCCGACTCTCAGTTCCAAATACACATCTGCGCTCCGCGCTGATGCTCCTCTCTCCTCATCCTCGGCTCAACAAGCCATCCATCCAGCTGAATCAATGCAGACTGTCAAACAGCGCCGACATCGCCACTGAACAAAACGGGGCTGTGAAAAGTGCTGCCCATTACAGGCACAAAAAACACAAGCGCCCCGGTGCTGTCCAGCACCGACAGTCAAATGGTGCTGACATTTCTCCCAATCAAAATCAGTGCTGGTGTAGCGACGCCACTCGAGTGAAGCGCGACTCAGCAGTCGCTAGTCCGCTGCTCTGTGCTGTGCGTGCGTTAGCATGAACATGTACGCACGCGCACGTCTTTTGGCTTCAACCAATCCGTGCTGACGCAACGGACGTTACACATCAAAGAGCTTTGATCTACGACAACAGCTAAGCTAGCCTAGCCACGACAACAGCTAAGTTAGTTAGTTGAAATGACACGACGCTCGAGGTCGGACGGACACGCTATCTCCAGTGATCTGTATGTTTCTTTTCTTTTTCTGTAAAAATACATATATTTTTCTACTACAATAGTAGTCTCATCCACAGAGTCTTTTTTGTCCCACTGGGGTTTAGCCAGTGTGATTATAAAGAGACCAAAATCTCTTTACTGGTACACGCGTGCTGCCGAGAAGGCGCAACCACCAAGCACAGATTCTTCTCCTTTGACGAATGTCGTGGCCAAAAAACATTGAAAGCAATCCACATCAGGTCCACACGACGTAACACCAAACACCATGTGACAAAACAAAAGACAAAAAAAGCCAAAAGCAAAAGAAACAAAAAAACAACAAAAAAGAAAGGCTCTTGAAGAGCACTTGCTGACGGCTGCCTACTCGGGCGGCATCTTGGGGAAAACAAAAGGTTTAGATGTTTAGATAATTATGGCTTGGACAATGACTTAAAATTCACTTTTTCAGAGAATTATACTCCATAAGTCCAAAATTAAAAGGATGTTTTTAGCATAAATGTCAGGCTTCTGAAAGGTATGTGCATTTCAATGAACTCAATACTTGGTTGAGGCTCCTTAGCATGGAGGTTGTCAGTCTGTGGTACTGCGTAGGTTTAATGCAGTGATTCTCAAATAGTGGGGCGCGAGGCTCCGCCAAGGGGGGCGCGTTTGACCTCGGGGAACATGCTTTTTTATTTTTTTACTGTCCTAAAATAACGTGCAGTTGCACCTCCACTACGTTAGGGGGCAGTGGCGCTCTCATTGGCAGAGTTTTCGCAGGTTGCGCAGGGAGCATTCTCAGGGAGGAAATATGATGAGGCGTATGTAGCGCTTGGCTTCAATGTGACTGCGGTGGCTGACGAGGAAAGATCGATGTGCTTACAGTGTCTAAAAATTTTGGTAGAGGACAGCATGAAGCCAAATAAATTAAGGCGTCACTTAAAGACATTACACCGCAATCACGCTGAAAGCTGCTTGATTTATTTTCAGTGAAAAAGTCCCGAATATTGCCAACAATCATGCCACTTTGTGACTGCTACTTCAGTAAACTAAAATACAGGTCGCGGCTACACATTGAGCAGGAGCCGAGAGTTGCTGTGTCCTGCTTCAAACCTCGCTTCGAAAAGCTGTGCATTGCAAAACGTGCTCATTGTAGCCATTAATCCAGACATCATCTTTGATTAAAAAAAAAAAAAAAAAAAGAAAAAAGCACAAATTCTTTTATATATTTTTGTTTTGCTGGTTAAAGTTTGTTTTAATATTGTGCTCCTGACATAATGTTGGTGATTAGTTTAATGCGTTATTAGTTATTAATTATTTGTAATTTTATTTTTCAGTATCGTATGGTTTGACATGGTCAGTCAAAAAATATTTATTGTTAAATTAAGGATTTAATGTTATTTTTGAATTTCAGATGCACTTTAAATCTTTTCTGTTCCAGTTACTAAAGCTATTCTTTGTTGTAAGTTGGTCCATAAAGTTGGTCCATATTTCTTTCTTTTTTTATTCTCTTATACGTTAATAAGGATACAGTGTTATGCAAAGGTGTACTTATAACAATTTTATAGACAAATGATACTATTTATAGTCGTGCGGGGGGGCGCGAGATGTTTTCCTTTTCCTTGGGGGGGGCATGACAGAAAATAATTGAGAACCACTCGTTTAATGGAAGCCCAGGTTGCTTTGGTAGCAACCTTGAGGTCGATATCTGTCCAACATCTTCCTCTGACAACAGCCCATGAATTTTCGATGGAGTTCAGATCAGGGTCTTTTTTTTGTTTTGTTTTTGGTTATTGAACTTTTTACTTTTGGCAGTGTGGGAGATGTCCAGTCATGTTGGAAAATAAAACCAGTGTCTCTATACCTTTTTTTCTGTCACTGGAGTTGTTACTTTCTATTGCGTACGATAATGAGTGCACTTTTCCTGAAACCTAAACTGAAATCACAACATAAAAACAATGAGTGAATTGCATGAACTTAAATTTCTGCCAAACTGAACGTTCCTCTTGAATGGTGTGTGAGCTTGTCTGTGAGTTCATTCATGTGCGCCTTCTGTTTGACTCAGTGGGTGTTTTGCGGCTGTGTATGTGTTGCAGGTGAGAGCCGTGCTTGAGCTAAATGAGTCGGTCAGTCAGGAAGGAAGAGGAGAAGTCAAATGGGACACAAAAGCCATGGAGGTCAAAGGACAACTCATTTCAGCACCTGGTAGGAGACAACTTGCATGCTTGTTAATGTATTTGCGGTGTGTGTTACGAGCTATGTGTTATGTGTTATGAACTTTACCAACTCTAACCTCTCTGACAAAATTGGAATTAGTGTGGATACGTTGGACTCATACAACTCTTGAGTTTTTTTAGAATCCGACGTCCCCCACATTCTGATGTGGAGATGTTGGATTCGAACACCTTTACCTCTCGGACAATGTGCTGATTCGGGGTGAGATACATTAGATTTCAACACGTTTACTCCTCTGACATGCTGATGGGGTGTGGGTAGGTTGGATTCCTAAACCTTTACATCTTTAAAAATGCGGAAGGGTACGTTTCATGCAGACAACCTTATCTCTCTGACACTATCCTGATGAGGGAGTGGGATTGAGGTATGTTGGATTCAACAATCTTAGCTGTGTGACCTCATGCTGATGAAACTACACTGGACCCATTTTGTGTATTTTTCATCACTCTGACAACATGCAAATGGAGTATAAGTTGGGTTCCGTACTTCCTACACCCTCATGTCTTGAGGTGTAGGTAGGTTGAATTGACACACCCTTAAATCTCTGACATGCCAAAGGGAAACAGAGGATTGAGGCGCCTTTAGCACTCTGATAACATGCTGAAGGAATATGTCAGGTTCAAACACCCTTAACTCTCGGACAACATGCTGATAGAAGGACAGATTATGCTAGATTCACACATTTTGACGTCTCGGCAACATATTGGTGCGGGGTTGGGGGCATACATTCAGCATTATTCATTTGCTGTTTTGGGTTTTGCTGGCCAGTTGGCGTAAGTCGCTAATTGCAAATCGTAGTGTCTTTTTGCTGATTCCTTTAATTTTGTGCAATATGTGACCAGCCCGACACATCAACAAGGTCATATTTTAGACCTCGTCCTTGCTTATGGTCGACCGGTATCAAACCTGGAAGTCTTTGAAAATGGGATTTCTGATCACGTGGCAGTTTTATTTGACATAGCCTTATCGCGTGCTGCTGTAAAATCTACCGCTCCTGGTCGCAACCGCCGAATTTTTAAGCCTCCCACTGCAGGTCGGCTCTCTGATACCTTTAATAACCTTCGCGTACCCTCATCTAACACAGACGAACTCACCTCTTGGTTCAACTCATCATGCAATGCCATCCCGGATTTGGTGGCTCCTTCAAAAACTGTGCTCCCAAAACCTAAACCCGAGCCTTGGTTTAACGACAAAACTCGCGCGGCTAGGCATGGGTGTCGCAAAGCCGAACGCAAGTGGAAAAAAGACAAATCGCAGGTCTCTTATCAAATCTGGAAAGACTGCTGGCGTAATTACCAGATCACAGTTAAAGAGGCCAAAAGAGAATATCTGTCGGACCTTATTCAAGCGAACCATCACAACCCACGCGTACAATTTAAAACCATTGATTCTGTACTCAAACCCCCTCGGCCTACTTGCTCGGAATCTTCACCCGAAATGTGCAACAGAGTCCTTCGGTTTTTCATTGATAAGGTTTCTACAGCTAGGCCTCCTGTTTCAAATACCACATTTGACCCCTCTGTCCATCATCTGTGTTCAGCTGTGTTAAATTCTTTTGAAACTGTGTCCTTGACGCTTTTAGAGGATGTGGTTCGCCAGACTAAGCCATCTGGCTCCCCTGGCGACTCTCTTCCCCCGCATTTCTTAAAAGAGGTTCTCACGAATATTAGTACATTGGTCTTGGCCATTGTCAACAGCAGCCTCTCTTCTGGTATAGTTCCCCAACAGTTTAAACATGCTGTGGTCCAAGCTTCGATCAAGAAACCTGGTCTTGATCAAGATGTGCTGTCAAATTTTAGGCCCATTTCCAAACTGCCTTTCATTTCAAAAATCCTGGAAAAAGTGGTACACATGCAGTTGAAATCTTTCTTGGATGAACATAACATCTTGGAGGTCTTCCAGTCAGGTTTCAAGAAGATGCATAGCACAGAGTCAGCCCTGTTACGCATTTCTAATGACATCCTCCTGGCAAATGAGACTGGAGACTACGTGTGTCTGGTTTTATTGGATTCAACTGCAGCATTTGATACAGTGGATCACAGTATTCTGTTGACTAATTTGCAGCACTTGGTGGGCATTGGCGGTAGTGCTCTTGAGTGGTTTAGGTCCTATATAGCTGACAGAACCTTTTGTGTCAGCCTTGGCTGCTCTGAGTCACGTACTGCTCCACTGTCATGTGGTGTTCCGCAGGGCTCAATTCTGGGGCCTCTGCTGTTCTCACTGTACCTGCTCCCATTGGGTTCCATTTTAAGGAAATATGGTATTTCCTTCCACTGCTATGCAGATGACTGTCAGATCTATGTCCCAGTGAGCAAAAAAGACGCCTTCTCATAAAGGCCACTTTTATCCTGCCTGGAAGAAATCAAAACCTGGATGGCAAAATATTTCTTGAATTTCAATGAAAAGAAGACAGAGGTGATACTGTTTGGTCCCAGTGGCCCTTGTACATCACATCCTGTAGACTTCGACCACCTGTCTCCTTATCTTAAGTCAACAGTCTAAAACTTGGGTCTTAAACTGGACAATGATTTTAAACTTGACCGGCAAATTGGTGCTGTTGTTAAATCCAATTTCTTTCATCTCAGACAGCTGGCTAGAGTAAAACCTCTCCTTTCTCATGAGCACCTTGAGACAGTAATTCATGCCTTTGTCACACCCTGACTCGATTACTGCAATGCATTTTACTTTGGAGTCAGCCAATCCTCCATTAAGCGTCTCCAGCTGGTCCAGAATGCTGCTGCTCGCCTCTTGACTTGTAGTCGTAAGAGGGAGCACATAACTCCTACTCTGGCATCCCTTCACTGGCTCCCTATACATTTTGGAGTTCTTTTCAAGATCCTATTATTTGTTTTCAAATCTTTAAATGACCTCGCGCCACCTTACCTCTCTGAGCTCATCGCCCCTACACACCTGCCTCAGGTCCGCGGACCAGACATTATTAGAAGTACCAAGAGCTAAACAGAAGCTCAGAGGGGATCGAACCTTTTCCGTTGCTGGTCACTCTCTCTGGAATGACCTCCCACTGAGCATTCGGCAAGCCCCCTCGCTGCCCATCTTTAAAACCCGCTACAAAACTCACTTGTATTCTTTGGCATTTGACTCAGCATGACTCAGATCTGATCTTAGTTTTACTGTTTGGTGCCTTCTACCATCTTTGTTACTGATTTGTGGCTTTATTGTTGTGTGTATGTTAGTTGCTCCATGTACAGCACTTTGTATGCAGCGATGGCTGTTTGAAAGTGCTCTATAAATACAGTTGAGTTTATGAGTTCCTTTTTGCTGGTGGACTCTTTTGGATACTTTTATATCTGTGGGGCTGTACTATTTTTTTTTTTAAATAGATACAGTGTTGCATCTCTGCTTTTTGCAGATGATGTGGTTCTGTTGGCTTCTTCAAGCAGCGCTCTCCAACTCTCACTAGAGCATTTCACAACCGAGTGTGAAGCGGTTGGGATGAAAATCAGCACCTCCAAATCTGAAACAATTGTCCTCGGTCGAAAAAGGGTTGAGTGCCCTCTCTGGGCCGGGGAGGAGATCTTGCCCGAAGTGGAGGAGTTTGTCTTGGGGTCTTGTTCACGAGTGAGGGCAGGAAGGAGTGGGAGATTGACAGGCGGATCAGTGCAGCGTCTGCTGTGATGAGGACTTTGTATCGGTCTGTCGTGGTAAAGATGGAGCTGAGCCAAAAGTGAAGCGCTCAATTTGCCAGTCGATCTACGTTGCAACCCTCACCTATGGTCACGAGCTATGGGTCATGACCGAAAGAACGGGATCCCAGATACAAGCCGCCGAAATGGGTTTTCTCCGCAGGGATGTCCTGGCTCTCCCTTAGAGATAAGGTGAGAAGCTCCGTGTCAGAGATGCTCACTCAGACAGTTGAACACAGACTCGACTTGGGAAGAGATTGTCTTTTACTGCTCAGCAGGGGCCATTGTTCTTTGAAGCAACACAACTGTGTTTGCCTCTCAGATCGAACCCAACCTACCGCAGCCCCTGAACACGTTTATTCACAGTTTATGCAAATTACAAGTAACATAGCAGAAAAACCCCCCCCCCCCCCATTTACATGCCGCGCCCCTCGACCCGGCCCTCTGATACGCCCCTCAGTGGACACCTGGAGGCCAAGACACTTCCCGGTACAAGCACCGACATCCGTCATCAACAGATACTTCATTGTCCTTTGTGGGTACCCATTGTGGACTGTTTTCAGCGTTTTGGCCACGCCATTCGTTGAAGGAGAAGAATCAGTGCTTGATGGTTGCGCCTCCATTGCAGCATGTGTGTTCCAGCATTAATTTAGATTGGGGGGGGGGGGATGTCGGCGCTATTTGACTTTCGCTGCTTGACAGCATGGGGCTGTTGCTGTTGGACAGTCTGCATTGGTGCAGCTGGATAGATGGCTGGTGGCTGCGGACTTGTTTAAAACAGCCTGCATCAAGCCGTCCTCCGTATCACATGACGAGCTTCGCGCAGAGGACGGGGGAGACCGGCCTCAAAATGGCAGAGGCCAACTCAACCCCCAACCCCTAAAAACTCCACGTAATACACCTGATATCTACACTATATTCATATTTATTTCACTTCTTGATCAAGCAACGAAGAGGTTGCATATAAAGCAGGGGTGCCCAACCTCTTTTGACTGGTACACACGCATACACATACACACTAGCACGCGCACACACATGCTATGATAAGCAATAGCAATAATGGACCCTAACAGGGACGAAACAGAAAAATAAAATAGATTCAAGATTTTGTGAGTTTGTGAAAAATAAAACACTGCCTACCTTTGTAATACATGGAGCCAGAGGCACACTTTAGTAGGGTGTTAAGAATCACAGCTTCAGTGTACTTTTTTTTAAAAATGCTTCTCATGGCGCTCAAGATTCCCATTCTTTGACAATGCCGTTGGTGAATTACAAATCAAACAAACTTTAAATGAGAATAAAGAAAAAAAATAGATACAGCTCAACAGCTCTGATTGCTCGCTGCAATTTGACTGCTAACAACTTCCTGTGCCACTGTAGGTTAAGTCCTTTTATGTGAAAGTGAAACTGATAGGATGCTTAGGGTGCAGTGTACACTTCTTCTTCTCCTTTCGGCACGTCCCTATTCAGGGGTCGCCACAGCGAGTCAGTAATTTCCATCCGCCCCTGTAAACCGTCCTACCAACTCGCATGGTCGTCTTGGCAAAAGTTTTTACGCCGGATGCCATTCCTGACGCAACCCTCCCCATTTCTCCGGGCTTGGGACCGGCACTGGGGAACAGTGCACCCCCAGGAGAGGGCACTGCCCCCCAGCGGCTGGGTTAGGGTGCAGTGTACACTAACACAAAAATATATAATAACACACACACACACACACACACACACACACACACACACACACACACAGATATATATCTTTTTGGGTTTTACCCCATTTCCCTCGACACACCGCGCGGTTAACTTGGATCCTGTCTGCGGACTACCGGTCGACCGCAATCAACTGGTTGGGTAACCCTGAAATAAAGAAATGATATTTGGCCCATATGAATTATTTACTTTTTGTTTCTATGTGTATGTAGCCCCTCTCACATTTTGGGACAGGAAGCAGAAGGAACACATGTTGGCTCTACAAGAGAAGAGTCGGAGCCTGCAGGCGCTGCTCACCGTCCGATTGGCTGAGCTGAGGCATGTGTGTCTGCAGGAGGCGGTGAGTGGCATCACGTGAACTCGCTCATGTCACCGTACACCTGTTACCATGGTGTTAGTGAACTATCAATCTCATGGGCCAGGAGCTGACTGGTACGCTGCCCAGTGACTTCCCCTTGGCAACGGGGGAGAAACTCCCCTGTGTGAGGCACAGAGGAGGGACGTCCCGTCAAGTCGACAGGAAGTACAGAGCAAAGGTGATGATTCTTTATCTATAATTTGACACTACCCACACGCACCAATATAATATGCAGTATGTATTATGTGACCATGCCCACACACGTTAAATGCACTTTTGCTATTGTACTATGCAAACACATACCAATATATGTATTATGTGATCTTGTCCACAAACACTATATTGATGCCATCAGGCCGAAACCACCTATGGTGCAAATTGGCAACGTTCAAATTTTTTTCCCAAATCTATGCTTTTGGTCAGTTCACATGTGGGTGTTGTGTCCAGTTTTTGACCAATCTAAAACGTTGAAATTAGCTTGCTGTCTTTGATAATGCAATATGAATAAACAAAGCGTTTTGGGCATTTCCTGAAGAGCGATGATTTTGGAGGTACTCAGATTCCACCGGATGCCAGTGATATGGAGCTTATGATTTGACTGGACCACTACATTAATTTTGCAATCAGGCCCAAACGAAAAATATGTATTATTCAGAGATGAAAGTCCTCCGGATTTTCCCGGAATTCCGGGTTTTTCAAATTTTTATGAAAATCTCTCCGGAGAATTGAGGAAAAATTGCCTCAAATTAATCCGGATATTAGTTGACAACATTGAACGAAGACGCGTTTGAGTTCGTTGTTTTGCTTTCACGAGCGTAGCCATGTTGAGACACTAACACTAGTAACAGTAAAGAGATTTTCGTCTCTTTATAAACACACTTGTTAAACCCTAGTGGAACGAATAAAAGACACCGTGGACAAGACAGTTGTCATAAAAAATATATTTGGACAAAAAGGGAAACACAGATTGGCAGAAAAACGTGTCCGTCCGACTTCGAATGTCGTCTCGGCTAGCTTAGCTTAGCTGTTGTTGTGTGTGACGTCGGGTGTGTGACGTCGTTGCGTCGGCGCTTATTGGTTGAAATCAAAAGACGCGCTTGCGTACATGTTCGCGCTGAAGCACGCACAGTAGGGAGCAGCGGCCTATCTACTGCTGAGGCTCGCTGAGCTTGAGTGGCGTCGCCACAACAGTAATACCCTCGCCTTGTATTCTCATGGCCTCGCCATTTCTCTGAGATTTTGAAATTTCGTCGAGAACGGAAGCCACAAAGGGTGCATGAGCCCGATCACTTAACTTGATTTGCAGGCCCGAGCCCGGAGCAAACCCGAGATTTCATCTTTTATTTGTGAGGACTCGGGAGGAGGAGGGGTGATTTCTGATAACAAAGCCTGTCTTTTGGAACGAAATCTAAGTTAAACAAGACTGGATAAACATTTACATATTTTATATTTCTGTTCCTGAAGAGGTTACATTAGCGGACAATTTTCCATCATTGAC
>NW_017805834.1:11144-12194 GCF_001891065.2 Hippocampus comes | reverse complement strand
GTTGTTTTGCTTTCACGAGCGTAGCCATGTTGAGACACTAACACTAGTAACAGTAAAGAGATTTTCGTCTCTTTATAAACACACTTGTTAAACCCTAGTGGAACGAATAAAAGACACCGTGGACAAGACAGTTGTCATAAAAAATATATTTGGACAAAAAGGGAAACACAGATTGGCAGAAAAACGTGTCCGTCCGACTTCGAGTGTCGTCTCAGCTGGCTTAGCTTAGCTGTTGTTGTGTGTGACGTTGGTGCGTGACGTCGTTGCGTCGGCGCTTATTGGTTGAAATCAAAAGACGCACTTGCGTACGCATTGTAGAGAGCAGTGGACTAGCTCGAGTGGCGTCGCCACAACAGTAATACCCTCGCCTCGCATTCTCATGGCCTCGCCATATCTCTGAAATTTCGAAATTTCGGCGAGAACGGAAGCCACAAAGGGTGCATGAGCCCGATCACTTAACTTGATTTGCAGGCCCGAGCCCGGAGCAAACCCGAGATTTCATCTTTTATTTGTGAGGACTCGGGAGGAGGAGGGGTGATTTCTGATAACAAAGCCTGTCTTTTGGAACAAAATCTAAGTTAAACAAGACTGGATAAACATTTACATCATTTATATTTCTGTTCCTGAAGAGGTTACATTAGCGGACAATTTTCCATCATTGACGGATTTTTTTTTAAGAGTGGACGGGGAAAATTTAAGGGCGTCCATCATTTTGACGGGTTGAAAATTGAGCCATTCACCAAAGCGGCTTTGTGACACTTTGTGACACTTCCATGTACCCAGTCAACAGAATGTCTGACAAACAATCCCACGATAAATGTCGTCAAATTCACCAAAATACTGAATGGGAACAAAAATCACCGAAACGTTTCCTCGGGCGATCCAAGATGGCAGTCACTGTTGTTTTCCATTGAACAAAATGGTACAGATATGGTCCCCTTTCAACCCATTTGATAATAACCTAATCTGAACCTTTTTGACTAAGAGAGCCATAAAAGCAAAATATTTGGAAATGTATTTCAGTGAGAGCTATATATATATATATATATA
>NW_017805834.1:8733-10092 GCF_001891065.2 Hippocampus comes | reverse complement strand
GACATCTCAGTCCAGAAATGTGCAGTGCTGGGAACAGCAAGGATACTGCGCAGAACCCTCAAGCTTCCTGGCCTCTGGTAGAGGACCCCAGCTGAATGAGGGATGGACACCACCCGAGGGGTGAGACGAGAAATTTTTTTTTTTTGTATGGCGGCTGGATAGCTCAGTTGGTATGGCATGCGGGAGACAGGGGTTCGAATCCCGCTTGGGACAAAAAAATTAGCACATAACACCATCCAGTGTGGGTCCTTGGGCAAGACCCTTTACGCTAATGCCTACCTCATACAATGATGAGAGAAAATAAAACGAATGACATGCCGGTTCAGACGCCGCCCGGCCAAACAAGGACTGCGTCAGGTGCTGCGGAACCAGAGCACCTCGATAAAAAATGGGCTACTGGAACAAAGCCGAGATGGGCGAGATGCGATAACATGGCTCTGTTAGAATGCTACTACTCAAGCAACCCTAGTCAGAGGGGTTACATGCAGTGAATGTGGGCTAAATGGTTACTTCGAAACCCACAGTCACGGTTGACCACGAAACAACTAGTAGCTCAGTGTTCCAACATCCACAAACGGCAATTGCTGTCACAACTTGCGATTGATGAGGTACAACGCAAGTTCCATGGTGAAGGGCCCCAGGCTGCCAGATCAGAGGAGAATGTCATACCAGAGATTGGGAGGCAAACCCCAATGAAAGCAGATGATGAGGTTGGGAGGCCAGCCACAATGAATGAAATGCTGCAACCGAGAAACTGATTACAATGGGTATGTGAAGTACCACCTGAAAGTCTCATGGAAAGTGTGAATGCAGCACTGAAGGCGATCCCGACCATAACGATCACGGACACCAATGAGCTGATATACGCTTCAGCATCAGTGATCCTTGAGATGCTTGGCTATAAGAGCAACCATGGGAGCCATGAGATATGTTACCCACTATGGAAAAGACAGTTGGAGGCGAAGATCAAGGCAGCTCGTAAAGATGTGAGTTAATTGACGGAGGCCCAGAGAGGTGTGATGAAAAGGCCGATACCTGAGAGGTACATCCAGATGACCATACCTGAAGCACTCGAAACTGCCAAACAAAGGCTCCAAGCCTTGTCCAGTCGCCTAAAGAGGTACACGAAAGAGAATGAGGCCAGACGAATAAACAGGCTGTTCGCAACACAACCTGCGAAAGTGTACGCTCAGTGGCAGGGTCCTAACAGCAGAGCTGACCCACCAAGACTGGAAACTGAAAGGTACTGGAAAGGCATATGGGAGAAGGAGGTTGCACATAACAGCAGTGCACAATGGCTGGTGACCCTGAGAGAGGAGCACAGCAACCTCCCTGAACAGAACCCAGTTACCATAACAG
>NW_017805834.1:4482-6806 GCF_001891065.2 Hippocampus comes | reverse complement strand
ATTGCTAAAAATCCAGCAAAACTATCAGAATGAAAGTGGGTTTGCCGGGTCCATGTGCGAAGTTACTGCTGGCTAGCTTGCACCCTGCTCAGTAGCATGCACGCTTCCTTTCTGCTATCTCTCGGCACAGTATTTTGATGCGAACATAGCATGGGGCGTGTCAAAGTGCCGCTCTGCATTCGACCGTTTCATCGATGGTATTTTGTCATTGCAAATCAGACACACTGCAGAACCTGTTCTCTCCACAAAGGCAAATCCTTCGGTCCATTCGTCCCGAAGTCTACCAAACTCGTCATCTTTTTTTCTTTTCGCCATCTTATTCACTTAGGATTAGCTTTGAGTTAATCGCCGAGCGGGTTGATTCAAAAGGGGGCGTACACCTGTTTCCACAGCAACGGCAACGTTGGCCAGTATCATCCAATCAAAATGGCTCCTGGAGCCAACTGCAGCCCAAACGAGGAAATGAGCAGTGAAAAATCGATCGATGGATGCATTAATAAACAAGCGAGAATATTTTTTTTTTATCTGTGAGCCAGATGCAATCATCAAAAGAGCCATACATGGCTCACGAGCCATAGGTTCCCGACCTCTGATCTCGACCATTTATGTTCACTTTTTAACCAAGCTATTTGGACCAAGGGGTTTAATTTTGAGCTCTGTAGGGTACATGACAAAAAGTACTACAAAGGAGTACAAAAGTGGGACTCAACAGTACCCTTCTTTTCTGACAGTGTACAATACATTGTGTGACTGTCAAATGATTGACAGATTCATGTTTACAGTCATACATTTGGTAAAAGCAATGTGACATCCTCATGGACAAGTTTTGGATGGACAAGAATTGCAGGACTATTTCCTTCCTGTAATCTCTTCTTCTGTGGTTCTACAGGAAGAAGATAGTGCACATGTGAGGAGTACAAAAACTTTATTCAGTGGCACACAGAGAAAACACAATCACCGTGAACAGAACACACAAGCACGACATGGCAAGATGACTGTGCACAGAGGCTGCCACACTGGTAATGCACATACGCACACAGTCGGAATGTTGAGGGAGCACTGTCGTTTATGTTATGTCCATGTTTGCAGACGACGCCGTGAGATGGGAGAGCAACTCCACGTTGCACTCTACTGGAGATGACAGTGGTAACACATACATGCACACGCACATTTACACACTGATTATGTCATCAATCTCAATTCCTCCTTGTGTTTGCACAGAGGAGTTCATACAACTGTGTCGCCCCCCGTTGGTTGCAGGTGTTTCTCCAGTGGAGGTTTACTGTCACAACAAACCCAGGACGAGTTTCGTGTGCATCAGGTCATTGTTATCGCTCAGCGAAGTTGCAATGAGATAAGCTAAAAGGTTTCCTAAATGAAAATTTGTGTTTCTTTGCAGGTCTGAGAATCCTCAGAATCATCAGAGCCACAGATCCCTCCTTCAGCCTCATGCCCTACCACATTCCCACATCAGCTCGTCAGCTGCATGCCCTTCAGAGTCTGTAGTTTTGGGGGAGGCCAAAGTGTGCGCGACACTCCGTCCCAATGACAGCTCAGATGGGCTGCTGAACGGTGCGTCCTCGCCCGAGAAGGAACAGCAGGGTGGGATGTGGTTAAACAGTTTCACAGGGTCCCAGCCGGCAAATACCAGGCCGACTGCGGGAAGAGGGCGTGGCTACAGTAATCTATTGCTGGACTACGTGTTGAGCAAACAGTGGCAGCCGCCTCAGCCAATCACCTCCCAGCAGCCTCCAGGAGCTCCACCCACCTACCAGGTGCACATGGGTGAGCAACGGCATGTCAAAGTGACCCGCACCAAATCTTGTGGCCCTTTCCTGCCCGTGCCGCACGTCCAGCTGCACTCCCAACCCCACCTAACCCCCTCCCAGCTGGCCGCTGCCCAGGATGCAGAGCTAGAGGACGCAACCAGGAGCCTCCACAAGGCTCTCGCTCTGGAAGGTACGACGTGCTAATGCTTGCTTCCTGTTTGCACACGCACTAACACTTTAATCGACAGGTCTAAGGGATTGGTTCCTGAGGAACACCATCGGCCCCTCACGCACTAATCAAAATGATGAAAAGCTTAAGGCTCAGTTCGGAGGAGCTTTGCAGCATCGATGGACGACTCAAGTTGTCCTCATGCGGGCGGAGACGAGGCCTCGTGGCCAACTGCCTCACTCCGTCAGCTTCCATGGACAGTCGCTACACGGCAGGTGGGTTCACATCAGGAAGTGACCATTACCACAGCAATGGGTAACACCTATCATATGGATGTCCCCTCTCTCTCTCTCTCTCTTTCTCTCTCTCTCTCTCTCTCTCTCTCT
>NW_017805834.1:343-3047 GCF_001891065.2 Hippocampus comes | reverse complement strand
TCTCTCTCTCTCTCTCTCTCTCTCTCTCTATCTCTCTCTCTCTCTCTCTCTCTATCTCTTTCCCTATCTCTCTCACACGCAGGTCTGTGAATAGCTCACTCTATCTTGACCCTGCCCCTTCACGGAAACATGTAGATCCCTCCAAGGAAGTGTCTTTGGAGCAAACATCACCAGAAACTCTGGTCTGATGAGCATGCCAGTCGATGGTTCACTGGGTGATCCAATGCGTGGTCACGCAGAGAATCAGAATGTCTGCTGTTCTAGTAATCAATGACATCCTTCAGGAAGAACCTCAGTTTTCGCGGTTTCCCACAAACCAAACGTTGAGAAGAAAAGAAGCAATAATTAAGTTGAAGAGGTTTTCTTTTACCTATAGTCCGGATGTCACTGTTGGATGACGTCATTGACTCAGGCAAATCTAATAACATTAAGATGATGACCTTTTTATTCTAGCAATAAGATGTCAAAGTGAGAATAACTTTTAATCAACTGCTTGACAATCACCTTATCAATAAATTGATCCAGTGAATGTTGACATCAGGTGTACTGATCAATGACTGATTGGGTATCGATTTTTCTTGATGTTATCGGGTTACTTCACTTTGACCCCGCCAAAAAACTGTGGTCACATGACGCATTCTAGCATCTTAGGTGTTTTTTAAAGTCATTTTCTGCTTTTACAAGCACCATTGTGTTTATGGAATGTCTAAGCCTCATCCACTTGTAAACCTTCATGTGTTTCATTGATAGTTGAAGACTGACAACTCGGTGCAGGTGGGTGGATTTTATTTACAGTATTTTACAGTGGTGGGACGTCAGGGCCCGCAAGGCATTCTCTGCTGACATCAACACTATCAGAAGCCCTCACCTACATTTACAACCTAAAATGTATTATTTGTTCTATGAAATTGTATGAATTTATTCCCAACAGTCTCTTCACTTTTAATGTTTCTCTTGGCTGCACTGCCTCCAGTATGTGTATGTGTATGCCCCACTGTGATGCCATTTCAATCTAAATTTCCTAGTGCCGAGGGCTGGCCAATGTAATTTCAATGATATGAGCAATGGGAATTTTTTTTAACCAATCAGATCTCAGTTTCCAGCTAACTGGCCAAAAGAATTTCAGCATTCTGATTGGTTGGTCAGAGCAAACGAAATTTAACTGACAAAACATTCGTGGCAGTCTACACACTTGAATACATTGCATAATCAGCATCTCTAGTGAGTATTATGATGCATTTTATCTTTTGAATATATACCGCTGCACATGCAATTTCTCCAGAAATTGCAGTTTCTAGTTTTCTAGAATAATTCTGACAAAAACGTTGCATTTAAAGTATTTGTATTTTGACATTCTTTGGTACACTATAGAGGCTGGTTGTACCAAGTTCCCACACAGAATATTTTAGGATGGGGACAAAGTGTTACTTCCTTGTGCTCTGGGGTTTGAGTGAGGGTTTACGCTGGAAAAAAATACAGTGCACATATGCCTCTAGCTGGCGGACATCATGGCTAGAAATATGCTTTTGGTGGTACATCAAACTCATTTCAAAAGTTGTTAAAAAATTTCATTGAGGTCTATTGTGCATGAGTTTTCAGTGGTAATATTTAACCCCCGCAAATATTTTTCTGAACTCATTCATTCCCAATCTCATGGTTAACTCTTTGTTTTGTTGTTGTTGTTGTTGTTGTTTTTTTCAATATATTCAAAACGTTGAGTGCCACTCACAAATTAATTCAAGTATTGCATTTTAATGCATTGGACATACAAGGGCCGAATGCAATTCTTCACCAAGTATCAAGTTTGTAAAGGATTGTAATGAGCTGCAAAAGCCAGCAGATGTCAAAGTGCCATGGATCAGGGCCCAGTCAGTACTGTTTAGACCACTGGTCTCAAACCCGTGGTCTGTGGGCCAAATGCAGGCCACAGGACGCTATTTTGAGGCCCCCACCTTGATATGAAAGTTTAATGTCAGCCCTCACGAGTTTGATATGGATGCTGTATGCATTAGCACTACGTCCGTGCTAAATAGTTAGGTCTGTCTCATTCGAAGGCCAACAGCTTCGGAGCACCCACACTGTAGCGGCAACACGACCATGCCCACGGTGTCCCGCACCAGCTTGATAACACGTGTAAACCACGGATGTAAACAACTCGTCGCTGCTGCTGAAGACACATTCAAACAGATAAACAACACGCCACATTGGTGTCAGAGTTGCAGTTTTGCCGAAGCACGAGACCTGACGTTGCACACGCATAAGAACGGGAAAAATGAGTGCTAAGACGCTAACACGGTGCTAGCACTATTACCTACACACAAGCAAAGTTTTATGTGTATGTGTCCGTGTTAGCGTTAACTCCATGCCAGCCACTAGCCAAACTTTTCTAACTTTCTTAATTAATTTATTTCATTTAATATTAAACAGCCACGACAAACTTGTGTTTCCATGGTTTCTGACCTTTAACCACTCTCCGTCATATGCAGGCGCAGGACCCTGAATCGATCTAGTAGCAGTGGAAATTACATTCTTTGATTTATAATTCCCCCCCCCCCATCTTATTTTGTGTAGAAAAATAAAAATTAAGGCATTTGAGAATAGTGGAATGTTTCATCAGAGCTTTTCTTGTGGAAAACCGGAACCAAATCACAAAAAAAGTGTAGGGTATCACAGAAGCAAAAACATGGAAGAATATATATATATA
>NW_017805834.1:0-260 GCF_001891065.2 Hippocampus comes | reverse complement strand
AGCATCTTACACCCTGCAGTTATGTGTTGGATCGTCTCAGGTGCCTCTTTGCACAACCTACACCTTGGGTCTTGTCTGGTGTGGTATATCTGGGCCTCAATGGCTCTGGTGTTCAGGGCCTGCTCCTGAGCAGCCAGGATGAGTGCCTCTGTGCTGTCCTTCAGGCCAGCTCTCTCTAGCCACTGATAGGACTTCTTGAGATCAGCCACTTCAGATATGGTCCTTTGGTACATCCCGTGTAGGGGCTTGTCCTTCCATGA
>NW_017805833.1:2186908-2189075 GCF_001891065.2 Hippocampus comes | reverse complement strand
AAAAGGACAAGGGCGGGGGAGGGTGGGGTGGGGGTGGAAGGGGGCTCAGCAGTGAGAGGACAAGCTTATAGAAGTTCCACCAAGTCCGGGACACACACGCACACACAAAGGTGGTCGCAGATCTACAACTCTTTGGGCAGAAGGTGCAGCTGAGACATCCACTATCTCTTCTCTGGGGACACAGTGAGCAAAGAGACAAATGCTGGATGACTCAGAACATGTCAACACAAACACTGCAATTAAAAAAAAAGAAAAAAGAATGGGGGGTGAAAAAGTGGAGAAAATAAATGTCAAATTAAAAATATTAAGAGTATAAAGCCGCAGGGATGGCCAAACAGTTCTATTGTTGTATTCATTTTACATTAAATAATTGGTTAATATTTGATGTATTAGGATAAAATATAAGTCATAGAAAAATATACAATGATTTTTTTCTTTACAAATCTTATGACATTACTCATAAATAATGCAATTTAAAAAAATGATTTGAGTTTACAGCACCACCTGTTGCATTGGCGTTCACTTGACGGACAATAAATGTGTTTATGTTGATTTGTTGTAAACTACCATGAACTCAAGTTACTGCTCGCATCAGTCAAGCTACCTTTGTTTCCATCCGAGTGTGTGGTCGATCTCTCCGGCCTCTGACGAAGATTATTGTATTTGGCTTCAACCTCCTGGAAGAAAAGATGACTGGTGAGATGGGTTCATGTAAATATCCTTTATTGTTTGGTGAATTAATGGTTACCTTCAGATGGTTCAGGTTGGCCTGAAGGTTTCGCAGGTGAGACAGGACTTGTCTGCTAAAAGATGAGAGGCTCCCAGCGTACGACGCCGAGGAGAACCTCAGATTGATGCCCGAATCGGCAGCGCAGCCTTGAGACGCACTCAGCTGCTTCCCGGCAGGCGACATGTCATCATCGGTATTGCTCTCCCCTGGCCCGCCGTATCCTTCCAGGACTAAAAATCCTGCTAAAAAAAGAATCAAAGCACAATGGTGCCCTCACATAAGTGTTTCATTCGTGTCTGAACCACGCTTGTGACAAGACACAACACCCCCCCCCCCAAAAAAAAAAAACACATTGAATTTACCTTATTTAAGTGAATGGAAATGACAATACTTTCCAGGCCCTCCCTTCCAAGAAAAACAATACAAAATTACATGTACTTATTTTTGCTCAGAAAACTAGCACGCTACAGTGTTGTCCTTGATAAAAAATATGTGTAATAACACAGTAAGAGTATAAATAAAGAAAAGAAATAAACAGTCAGTGCATCATGATTTCATAAATTAATTCACTGGGCATTGTGTGTCTTTTGTGCATGCTGTGGCCATCAGGTAGCAGGAGAATACAGACAGCCATGCTACAAGTAAATTTGATCATGAAAGCGAAAAATACTGTCGCAACTAGGCTTCAGTAATAACACGTGTTTTTGCAGAAGATAAAGAATATATGGCCCCGAGTATTGTTGTACTGTCTGCAGGTGATGCTGCAGTTTGTGTACAAAATATATGATGTTTAAAGCTTTACAACCGCTGCAATATCAATGCTTATTTGCTAGCCTATGTATTACGTTTAACATTAAGTGTTAGCATTAAGCTAGCAGATGTCCGTAGGGCAAAGTTATATGGTCTGTTTAAAAACTAAGTAAGGTTGAAAGATTTTGAAAAATATTCTACTTGAGATTTTTTTTTCTCAATATTGTGATTGCAATTTAATGCCATTATTTTTTCACGGTCCTCTTCCATTAATTATTTTGTTTTTTGTGAACAAAGAAGCAAAAAATTTATCTGTATTGCAATAATAATACGTAAACACTGGTTTTATCAATTAGGTGTATGGTTGAATAAAAGCCAATAAACCTTGAATATGAAAGAGTTTATCTACTTCAGCAGGAGTTGTGAACTTACTCAATACCTTCACATGAATTCTTTAAGCGTTCACATCGGTAACTAAATAAAATTCTCCCAATTAAGGAGGGCATATAAATCAGTCAATAAGTGCAACCAAATCTGTGGCTTTTCTCACTTCGACTGGACTGCATTTCTTAAGCACCGAACTTATCAACACATTATTTAAAGGCATAAAATGACTCACCAAAATGAAGTACCGGTCGTATTACCCCCCCCCCCCCACTCTCCACCACCCCGATTTGTAAATCTGTT
>NW_017805833.1:2135532-2186526 GCF_001891065.2 Hippocampus comes | reverse complement strand
TTCCCCCCCCCCCCCCCCAAATTGCAGCCTTCACGATTTGAAAATTGGATTCTACTACATTCTCTTGAAATCATGTTTAGTTTTCCAGTAAACTTGAACTGGGAGCGGCAATAAACAGCTGGAAGCAAAAGTTAGGCCGTTTTTTTTTTAAAAGAACATTTGACTATCTGCCAAACTGGTGCTTGTTGTGAAGTTCACCGCCACTATGGCTAGCGTTACTGAGATGAGCGAGAACACTCACCATAATCTTCGGGGGAATCAAAGAAGCCCGTGTCGCCGGAGCCCAAGTCCTGCGTGGGGTCCTCCGTCTGGGAGTTGTTCCTCTCCGAGCCGTTGTGGACCATCACACGTTTCTCGATTGGCGTCCTCAGCGAGGTGGTCCTGAGGAGGCGAGCTCCTGTGGACCGCTTGGTTCGCTCGACAGCCTCCTGCGACATGAGCTGTGTCACCAACACCTGCTTCAGCGCTGACACTGCCAAGAAAAGAGTCATTTTAGTTTCAAGCTCATCTATATTGTATCGCCTGTAACATCCAAAAGCAAAGGCGTACCGTTTGGATTTCAATGACAATTTTCTGAAAAATATGACACAAAATTGGAAATCTCTCAAGACTTCATCTGAAGGGTGTGTTGCTTTCCTTTGGGCCTTTTGCTGTTTCTTTGGTAATAACACCTCAAAAGTGTACCGGTGAAACCACAGAACAAGAAATTGAATGCATGCTTCTGGTTGCTTAAATATAATATGCGCAATATCAATTAGATCCATACGTTTATTTTGCCAAGATTACCAAAATAGGATGTAGCTGACAATAAACTTCTGGTATGGGTTCATGACAGTGTACACGCTAGATGCATTGATGATTAATGATCCTTTAAGCGTGTGTGCATGTGTTTTTTTGAGGGGGTGTGGGGGGTCTGTCTTTGCAGTAATTATTTGTTAGCCAGCTGCAACCATCTCTTCATGCTTTTATGAATGCCCTCACCCAAGTTTATAGTTTAATATTACAATGTTAGTTGAAACATTGAATGTACAGTTAAAGGGTTTTTATGATAGCAATATAGCAATAGTTTTACATTAAATCAACTATAATATTAATATTATCTACTCGTTTTACAACAATCTATCGGGATCTAGTATAAGAGCCGGCGGATCTGAAATTCTGCCTTCTTGATGTCAGAGTCACAGAAGTATTGTTGTATGGTCAAAATATTAAAAACTCAGTGTGATGCAGTACGAAACAAAAAAACTGGAAAATGTGATCACAATACTAAGCCTATTGCTAAATCAATAGTGTAAATGAAAACGTATTTTTGGTGTGCTTACATGTTTTCAGTGCTTCATCCGCTCTAGAGGGAAACACATTAAAGGAATCTGTGCTGCCATCTTCGGTCCCTCGGTATGGGAGCTCTGGATCCACAAAACCTTCCTCCACCTCCTCGTCTTCATTCCCTGCCTCAAAAGGATTGTTAGCGGGAAGAGGGCTCGGAGCCACACGCCTCACAGCCGGACTGCTCTCTTTATCTGAGAAGAGAGTCAGTGATAAGCTTTAGCCAAAGGAGTACAGTGATGCTGTGAAAAAAGGGTGTGGGCCTCGTCACCTGTGGACTGAGTGCTGCCAGTGGATGTACGGTCTGGGTCTTTACTCAGTCGAGAGACGCCATCTGTGATGATCTCCACACCATCTCGCTCTCCACTGGCAAACAAATAAGGCCACAATACATGTTATGATACTTACTAGACGAATGTCTGTGTCATAAATGGAAAAAAAAAAAGTACAACACTGATGTTTAAAATATGACGAGGTTGTCAACTAAGAGCAAGGCATTAAATGACTTAAGATAATGAACAAAACATACTCTGTCTGAGGTAAAGGTATGACACTGTGGGGTTTGACTTTCATGGCTTCGGCTCTTTGCGTGATCAAATTCTGCCACCTGGTGGATGAAAAGAAAAAAGCACATCAACCTGAAACAATAATACAGTAAAATCAGTTGTTTTAAAAAAAAAAAGAAATACATTCTCAGCCTCTTTTTAAAGTTGAAGTAGATAATATTCAACTGCAGTCCCGGAGGTGGCGGTAACACATATTACAATGTGGTCAAGAACTAATAAGGACAAAGAAACCACAGACTGATTGATGAAACAGTATCGTACGTTCTCTGATCCGAGACAGTGGATGCCATCAGCTCATAGATCTGTGCACCGTTGTCAGACATGGAGAGCACGAAGAAGGACTTGTTGTCTGATGGGAGAGAAGAAGAAAAGTAACGCTGAAGTTCCTCCGAGGGGCACCATATTATGTTGTGAGAGGCGGCCGGCGAGCAAACCTGTAGCCACCGAGCGCACCAGCACAGTGTTGAGCTTGATGATGGGGCTAAAAATGTGCTTGGTGTCGGCGGTTCCCGCCAAGTTCTTGCTGTGACACTTGAGGATGAGACGCTCATCTTGTTTCTGGAGCAGGACCAGGATGTCCTCCAACAGGAGAGTGTATAGCTCTGAGAGGACACAGGCAGACAGATGAGATCAGCTGGTGGACAATGTGTGTGTTTTTATCATTTTACAAGACAAACCAATGGTCTTGTCCTTGTTCACTTTCCATGACAGTGGCCCCTCGTGCACCATTGTTTTCTTGGTTAGATCCAGGTTCTGATAGAGAAACACAAAAGAAATATCGGATCATTACTATTTGTAGTATCCGTAAAGCACTACTTTGTTTCAATTGTTGACAAGGTTCTCATTGAACTAACTGAAAGTATTTACACCAGAAAATAGATTGTAAATAATAGTAAATAAACAACTTTTTGAAAATTATCATGATATGCATCATGCTGGAAGAGTATAATGTATTTCTTCAAACATTGGCCTAGAGATGAATAAATGTCCAAAAGATAATCTTTCAATCAACTGTTGGTTGAGTCGTACCCTTGAAACAAATCAGTGGCTCTCCACGAACAGACGCCTCCATTTTTCCTTTTGGATAAAAGCAGTTACCTATTTGCATGCTAGTGTGAAGTGCTGACTGGTCCAATTCAAACTTTGCAGCAAACCAAAACAGAAGTGTCTAATGGGTTGAGTTTTACCAGCAGTGACACTGCCATTGTGAAGAAGTTGCGCAGTTTTGATAAGGTTACGTTAAGGAGGCATTTCCTGTGCTCCCTCAGTGTATAAAATTATATTGAGTATGTTTTTTTATTTCTCTTGGCAAAGACGAATCATATTCTCCAGCCTTATAGCAAGGAGTTCATTTTGACCTAAGGACTCAGATAAGGGCTATTAAAAGTAAAATGGCTCATACTGCCATGTCACCTTTAGCTCCAGGATCATTGGGTTGTCCGTCTGCTTCAAAGAAGATAGGTCCAGTCTTCTCTGATAGTCCTCTAGCCTCTGCAGTAGGGGATATAGAAAAGAGTTGTTTTTTTTCTTTCAAAGCAAGAGCCACAAGCTGACAGAAAACGTCTGATGAATGGAAAAAAAAAACACCTGCTTGTCTTCGGATTCTTTAACAGCCTGGTTGACATGATTGAGGATCTTTCGACAGCAATCGGCTGCCTGCTTCACCTTGTCCTTCTCCACTGCATCATCTGAAAAATAATATGACATTAGGGGTGAAATAGCGCCCTCTCTGGCATGCACCCTCCTATTAGCCCAGTGGAAATAAAACAGCTGGGCAATAATAATAATAATAATAATAATGATAATACATTTTATTTGTGGGCGCCTTTCTGAGTAGAACAGGATAAAACCTTTTTGTATTTTATCTGTAGTGCTTTCTTAGTGGGAGACCTGTACGGCAACGAACATGGGCGTGAGCGAGATGATAGCATGAAATAACGAGGGAGACATTTGTTGAATTATCCACCGCTGCTCCTGAACCATTAAAATCATAATCTCCCATACAAAGGTTGACTTTGAAATTATGGGTGCCACCTACAATGTGATTGGTTTCCAGAAGAATATGCTCTACAGCAAGGGTGCCCAACCTTTTTTGACTTTTAAAGCAACCAACCTCCCGCAATCGAGCCTTTAACGCACACGCGCGCGTGTGCACCAAATGAGCAACAGCCAAAACAGGAAAAAAAGTAGATACAATAGTTTGTGAAAAGGAAATCACTGCGAACAAGAGAGATGACGCAGAAGCATGGGACGCAATTTTGCAGCGTGTTAAGTGCTATCGTACGTTAAAATGCTTCCCCACAGTGCTCCGGATTCCCATTCTTTGCCAGCGCCATCGGTGAATTGTACATGAAACAAACTATGAATGAGAATCATAATAATAATAATAATCATAATAAATATCACAACAGCTCTGCAATTGCAGACTGCTGACCACTAACTCCGGGTGACGTAGATAGTAAGTTAAGGTGACCTGCTTTTTAATTACATTTTTTTAATACCTTTTTGTGAAAGTGAAACTGATAGGGTGCTCAGGGTGCAGTGTGCACTAACATAAAAAAAAAAATATACACCAGTAATATTAATAACATGCACACAGACCCCCCCCCCCCCCCCCCATTTCCTCTACACCCCTCATGGTCGACTTGGGACCAACCAGTCCGTGGGCTACCGGTTGATTGCGATCGACGTATTGGTGCTCCTCTACAGTGACATCCTTAAAGCAGTGAAAGAGCCACGTGCGATTGACCTGTGTACTTGGAGATGTTGTCCAACAGCAGTGGGTACTTGGTGAACCTCAGCATCTCAACAGGAATAATGTCCTTCAGCTGCAGTCGCCTGCACAATTGGTTACTTTGCGCCTCCTGAGAAGCACACCGGGTCCATTTTAGTACACCGAATGCAAATGGCTGTATGAATAATTGAGAGCATTCATACTGAAAGCCTCCTCGATGTTTACAATGAACGGATCATGTCGGCTTATTACCTGGATGAATGAAATGAAGCGCGAGTCTTTCTTCTGCTTGGTCTTGATGATCTCCAGAGCAAAAGGCTGATTACTGCAGAACGTGCCCACGGCTTGCTTGATCTTCTCCTCCTCTCCACCACTGAACTGTAAGTGCCCACACCGAGATGCGTAGGGACAAATACGGACAGACAGTGGCTCAGTTCATGTGGGTCAGGGGTAGTCGCCATGGTGATCGTGTTTAACCACCACATTGAGTAGAAACTCGGAGAAGGGGGCCAGGCTTAAGTTCTAGTGGCAGAGACATCTTACATGCAGACTAGGCCCTCGGGAGGGAGCGTTTAGCCTACTTATGCCCTGTACAGACATTTTTGACAAGTTTGCCTCCTGACATGTGGGTAAGCTACATCGCATCCAGCGCTCATTTGGCGATGCGCTTAAGTCAGCCAAATGTGGGTCATCGTTTAACACGACCACTCATTGAGAAATGAGCTACCATTACCTTTTCCGAAGATGGTTTTTTTTTTCAAATACACAGTTTAAATATTTAACAATGAAAGAAAACAAATCCAATAGTTGTGTTCCTGAGTACTCAATCCTGTCAAAATGCCCACACGAGAAAAAAAAAAAAAATCCCTTGGGTTTTTTTTTTTTTTTGCCGTCAAGCAATTTCACCCAATCGGTCGTTCTGTAAAGCGAAAACATATCAATGCAATTTCTGTACTCACCCAGGACAGCAAGTCATCTCCTATCTGATCAATGACCGACGACTCATTTCGCTTCCGAACTGCTGCCATTTGGTCCATAATGGAAACTGAATTGAAAAGCAGCAGTTAGTCAGAGTGCGTGCAGGTGTTTTTTGTGTGTGTGTGTGTGTGTGTGCGTGAGTGAGAGAGAGAGAGAGCGCACCATGTAGCTGGAGAATCTCCTCCAAGTTGGCAAAGATGTTTTTGATGTCGACAGGAGGCAGGATGGCATCTTTTGAAAGCTTCTGGTAGAAGACGTGATCCAAAACTCTCAGCATCCGCACGTGTGCACGCTCCGTGTAAAACAGCTCTAGAAATGTGAATTAAAGAAAATAAATAGGACAACTGCTACGTGGTTTAGGTTCCATTAACAGTTTTTTTAATATACTTCCGCTTCCGCAGTAAGTGAAACGATCTTGTGGGGAGTCAACAAGACTCAACAATAATATACAGAATAAAGTAATCTATTAACTGATGTGAGACTTCATGATATTGTGAATTTGAAAATGTTATTTTTAAGATTGTCCGTACAGGGAAACATATGTGAGAACGCAAAAAAAATGAAGCAGCATAAAATGTAGAGAAAATACTGTACAGTGTTGATAAGTTTTATGTACTGTGAATGCCCTTAGAGGACAGTAATTGCCAATGTATGACATTTTTTAGCCAGTTCTTATGTTGAGAGGGAACAGAAATAAAGTGATCTCAATAAATCATTAGTTTTACTCCATCCTTCCCGGAGCATGTCCAGGTGGGTTCTAGTGTTCGGGGTGATGTCAGACAAGTAGGAAAAAAAAAACAAATATAGCAAGGGCTGCATTAAGTGAAGTTCAATATTATTTTTTGTGATCAAGAGAGTCAGCGTATTTATAATACTACACCCTCACCATTGATAACTTCCTGTCTCTTGATTTCAAGAGGCCTGAGACCTGCTAGAACCTCGCGTCCCACCAGCTGCTGCCAGTTGAGGGGGTCATGTTCCGAGTCTGTTCCCTGGTCGTCCTCACTCTGGACATCAATAGGACCCAATCCCTCGAGCCTTGCAGAGAGAATAAAATGGGCCATTCATTGCAAGCACTTCTAGGTTTTGGTTCTTAAACAGCAAGAAACATAACCTCACCTTCTGATGGCCTTTGGTGTTCCCTCGTGCGTTCTACAACATGAACAGAGAGGCGAGTGATCAATTAGCAGTGACCTAGCAACTCGTGCAGGGGGAATTATAATACATTCCAACAAAACACATTTACTCAACTAGGTGGGCTATATTAAAAACATCAATATCTTGTGTTGGTCAACATAGATGTGCTGTTGTAGTATGTTTGTTGGTTCTGCTTTGCAGTAGACGCTGCACTTTCTTTTTTAAGTGTGAAATTATCCCAACAATTTGGACATTATCCCTGTCTTTTTACGCATCCTTTCCTCCTGCCAGCTCACTGCCATAACACAGATAAAAATGATCTTTGCAAAGCTTTGAAGCAGAACTTTAGCGTAGACACTTGATCAACTGCAAATCACTGCAAGTGTTAATAGTAAAAAGCTAATTGATGCCATTGTTAATGTTCAAGAACCTGTCAGTTTCTCTGTCATCCTCTTGGAGTTGGTCCAGGCTGTAAAGGTCAAAGTGCGATGCAGGGTATGCCAACCCATCGAGGGGGTCAGACTGAAGACCGTCACTCAGCCTGGTGGGGCCTGAAGTTGGAGTCCCACCTGAAAGTCAAGAAAGATTTAAAAAAACAAAATCTCACTCGCTCCTTCTACTGAAACTCACTGGTTCGTCAGCTTACCTGAGTCTGTGTCTCGGCTGGCATCGGAGCTGAAGGTGGTGCTGTTAGGAGATGAGGTGGTCAGCGATGTGGGGTGTGTGAGCTCAGAGCCCTCGCTGGATTGGCTGCTTCTTAAACGACCCCCGTCTGTTTGTTCGCTGGCCCCAAGACTAGGCTGAGACAATTGCTTCTGAGGCTTGGGCCGACCGTCGAGGGCTTTGCCCACTTTGTGCAAAGAAGAGGGCAGTCAGAATCTCAAAAGGCTTCTTGAAGTGAACACGTGATTCTTAATATCTCACCTGAAGCTGCTTCAATGCGGCTCGGTCGACGCTGAGGTCCGAGGATACTAGGAAACCTGGGCTTCTTCACCTTCTCTTCGCCATCTTTTTCTGTCTTAATGCTTTTCTATTAATAAGGAATTCATACGGCAAAAGAAAAAGTCAGGACAATGTAAAAAGGAGTCCTGTTAAAAATATCGTAGCTAGAGACCATACCTTAATTTTAGGAAGAAAGTTGATCCTGACCCGTTTTGACTCTAGGCTGCGGGGTTCCTTGACCCTCACTCCAAGGTGCTTCATGTATGTATAAATGACATACTGCATTGTAGTGCTGAAGAAGAAGAAAAAAAAAAAGTGAACCCAGCCTAACCAGGATCTTGTGATCTTGAGCCAATATTACACCATATGTCACAGCATGCCATCTGGGAAGTGCTTCCAACATATGGTGGACCATGGATAGTTTCAATCATTTACATTTTTAAATTATTTAATCGAAACATATTGTATCTATTGCCTGTTCAATTTCTTTTACATTTTTTTTGTTCTAAACACAAGTGGTTTCTCTTGTACTTATTTTGAAAGAAAAAAAAATCATGAGTGCTGCAATGCAAATGTTGAAATAACGATAAAATGAACTGCATTACTTCACAAATGATTGAATTCATAAGTGATCCTGTTTATGTATGCGTGCAATACATAAAAGTGCGTGGTCCAACCATTGCAATCAGCTTACCACTTCTCCTCCTCTGTCGTCTGAGCGGTAACCCTACAAAGACAAATATTTCCGAGTGCCCCATTGAGTTTCCACTCATGTTTATGACCAAGTCTATTAAGGAGTTTTCATGTTGCTGTGTTGATTGCTTCACTTACAGGATGTCCTCTATCTTGGTTATGATGTTTTCAGCATAAGAGCGTTCACGCTCGAGGGTGACGCGATCTCTCACACGTTCTTGGTCCAGCCTTCCCAACTCCACTTCAGCAACAGTTAGGCCCATACTGCGCTTTTGTCTGCATGGAGAAACATTTAATGTGGGTGGGTTGATAAAAATAAAAAATCTCTGGAAAATACATCAATATTGGAACAAAGTCTACCTGAAATCCTCAAGGTTCTTCTGAATGTCAGGGAGCAAAGAATCCTGCAGTGCTTGAACATGTTGTCTGTTTATTTCCTCGGGGATCAATTCTGTCCGCCGCCGATCTGTAAACACACACATTTCACATTTGTTGAAGGCCTAAACGACATTTTGTGATATGTGCAGATAAAAGAGGCAATTGAAGTAAAAAAAAAAAAAAAAAAAAAAAAAAGAAATGCTGGGTTGCTTTTTCATTGACAAACACTTCGGTGGGAAGTGTGCGCTACGGCAGGTGAAAAGCACTTCAGATGACAAAGTGTAGTCTTGTATTAAAACAGCTGAAGTACTTGAAGCTAAAAGAGCAAATAAAGAGCACCATTTCTTGCGTATAAACAAAGACAAGGCAGAAGAACTGACCAAGATCGGCAGAAATTGATTCCGGAACTGGCACTTTCAAGTGCTGAAAGAAAAAGGATAACAGTTAAATACCCAGACTGATAGCAATAGTCAAACTGCATCATCATTTTCTGCCTGGGTTCACTATGAAGAAAAAGTTCAATGCTTACTGCTCCGCGATCAATGAAGAAGGTATGGAGGTCCATAAACACCCGTCTGGTCTCTTTGGAGTTGGTCTGCTTGTACAAGTCAGCATAGAGGTAGCACAGCTTGGGACACACACAAAAACAAAGAATGAATAACACAAACAAAGATCTCAGACTGAATCAAAACAAAATTTGTTCAGGGTCATACCACCGGAGCAGGATCGAATTGAGAGATGACGTGATGCATGAAAGCTGCAAGGTGGGCGGGCCGAGATTTGAGCTGCTCAATGCTGGTAAAGCGGTTAAACTGGCCATTTGTCTGCAAGAGAAATGGACCCTGATGTCAAAACAGACACAGAGTAATAAGATGTAATACAATCTATTCTTTGGAGGGCAGCAGTTAAAAAAAAAAGTGATGAATATCAATATAGTAATATACCTGCTCATGGTCAGAATCAAAATAATCATCCTCAGCTCCAATGATATGTGAGATGAGACGAGAGGAGGGACAGCTGACGTTGGTGGGAGACAAAGAGTCCTGGGGAGGGGCAACACAGTTCTACATTGTAGATTTAGCGCTTTCTTTTAAGAATCTTCTGACTACTGTGTTGGTGGAGATTATATTGTACTTAAAGGGGTCAGACAATCAGACTGAAGCTCAGAGAATTGGGTGAACGGCGGAGATGTGATGTAAAAGTACCAGATCAGTGGCATCTTCCGTCCCCGGGGAGTGGCAGGAGTTGAAGCTGTTCCTGGGTGTGCTCTTTGGACTTGGGCCGGACAACTGCCTCTGGCAAAAACTCTCTGGAGAGACGAGTCCAAATCCAGAAATCTGGAGGTAGAGAGGAACATAACTTTCCACTCACAATCAACCCGATATTTCCTTATGTATCAATAGTGAAGCACATATATTGAGGCACTGAAATCAGAGAGAAGAAAAAACGTTTCCACTGTTGTTATTTTTTGGTGTCGTCAGTGAGACCAACTTACAGGTGTGCTGCTGCTCCAGGACAAGTCAGCACTTTGGTCTCCCGCTGCGAGAGTGCGCTCCGTCTCAAACATGCTACCATCATCTGCTTCTCCACCTGGAGCAGCCTCCTACACGGCCACAGAGACATTTGTTTGTGAATAAATAAAACACATCGCAACAGGATACATAGCGAAACGTCTTCAAAAACACAACAGAAAAAGACGGTGCTTAATATTTCATAAGACGGCACAAACACAGCAATGTAGACCACGAGGCACAAGTGTGTAAGGGTGTATTTTCACCAGAAAAGACCTTCGGACCTCATTTTGTTTTTGTGTGGTCCGCATTTACACGGTACTTTTTGCAAGTGAACTATATTCTAAACACATCGAAGCGTGTGACGATCGGTGCTTGCATTGGACAAAAATGACTAGGGCGGCATCCAAAGTACAAACCCAGAAATGGAGGAAAACATGCAGTTCCTATGTGCTGCAATCTTGCTCTGCATTTTTCTGTTGTTATTAGAGCTGCAAAATAATTTTCAGTGACAAGAGCAGCTCATTCAATGCATGTTTTGAAACAGCGTCGCCGAATGGGTGCAGTAACCCGCATGAGTGCTGCTTGCTTTGACCCACAAATGCTGGCAGTGGCGTGGCTAAACAAAAGATAAAGGCTCACGTATAAGCACCATTCACTACGGGCTAATATTTCCCATGATGCCAGGCTGTGGTGGCTTGTTGAGACCAAAAAATCACTCATATGCAAATCGTCAGTGGTCTGTTTTAAGACCTGCAACGAACCACACCGAGTCTGTTTGGAAGCGCAGCGAAACCACCTCAACAAGTGAGGGTCTCGGTCCGGTTGTTTGGTCCACACCAGGATTCATTGTGTGTATGAACGCCTGCATAAAAGGACCTGACCAGCATGAGAAACAAACCCCTGTCCGTTTAAAGTGGACCAAACAATCCAAGTGTGAATACACCCTAACAAACCATATTTGCTCAAATAGTGGACTGCTCTACTCAGAGATTCAACGACATCAATTCACGAATGCTGTACCTCAAATAATCCTATTGTCAGGAAAAAAGCCGGTGCCAATGGCTGACTTCCCTTGACATAATAGGCCAGGGGGGGGCAATCCCAGTCCTGGAGGGCCGCTATCCTGCATGTTTTCCATCTGTCCCTGTTGCAACACACCTGATTCAATTGTTCAGGCCTCGACAGAGCTTGCTTATGATCTGATCATTTGAATCAGGTGTGTTGGAGAAGGGACAGATGGAAAACATGCAGGATAGCGGCCCTCCAGGACTGGGATTGCCCACCCCTGTAATAGGCTCTTAAAATATGAATTATCATGACTTAATGTGGAAAAAAATGAATAATAATAATATTTAAAACTATCTATTTTTTACACTACAACAGACATTCAGGCCAGTAACCAACCCTAGCGATTACATTAGGTAGCATGGTGGATAAAGACGCTAAGGGCACGACAGAGCGGCTTTCCACAGAAGCCTAATCCTCAAATAAGATGAGGATTAATGTTTGTCAGGAGTCTAAATGCTCTCCACTGATTCGTACAAAGATCTTCCAGATGTTGCTGGTAAGTCGTTAAGTCCCTTGATACCTTACTGTTTGTTTGTAGGTGTGATCTGTCCTACCTGTGTTGCGCCGGTGGCCTTGAAGAGCTGACCCTGCAGCTGTGGAATGTGTGTTTTAGCTTCCTGGTTGTCTTTCAGTAGTTTCGGGGAGGTGTTGCGGCCGTACTCTTCCTTCATCGCCTGGACAGCAAGGGATGTACAGTTCAAACAACGCAAGCTTTGAGAACTCTCATTTCGTACCTCCATGAAGCATATTAAGGAATTCGTAAGATCAGTACCCATTGAGGTGTGGAGGTGAGGCGGTCATGAGGACTGTACGGGCGTTCTGCTGCAGGAGAGTTTGGGGAGGAAATAGTAACTCCCAGCATTTCAGACTCAGCTTCAGACAGGGGGATCTGGGCAAGACCCGGAGGGCGGCCCAGTACTGTGAGGGCCACATATGAGCCCGCTAGAATAAGCAGAAATTCAGTTTAATTCAAGCATTACTGTTTCAATACTACAGTGAGTGTTTAAAAAAAAAAAAAAAAAAACTTACATTTGATCAGCTTCACCACTTCAATGTGGTTTGAATGTGTAACAAGGGTTCCATTAACCTGAAACACACCATCAGCATTACGTTGGAAAGAGGCATGCAATTTTCGAAACAAAACATTCCACTCTGAGGAAAAGCAATGACTCCCCAGAAGGTGGCAACATCCAGCCTGTTCAGACATTGGGCAAGAAGACAATCGGTTTCACACAGTGAAGGAGGGAAAAGTGTTGCGGATAAAAACACTACCTTGATGATCCTGTCTCCTGTCTGAACACCTGCCCGCATTGCAGCGCCATCTGACAAAAACACGGCAATCAAAGCATTAAACAAATGTCTTAACATTCCAAAAAAAAAACTATGCCGGCAGATCAAAGCAGCAATTTGAGTATCACTACACTGCTTATGTTTTGTGAAGGACCTGTTTCACAGCTCCACCCCAGACAAAGGATTCACATACAGAAAGAGACAGGTTTATTGCGACTCCTGTCAAGCTGAAACAGTTTTACTTCTGCTGACTCGCATGAGACACCTAAGTGCTCGCAAATGAAGCCTCAAATGAAGCCTCATTGATTTGCTTCACTTTTCGAATGAACAATACTTAAGTTTGCTGTGTGGTGATCAGTGGTGTGTGGCTGCATGACTTCAGATTTCTATTTAAATTGGCACTAATCGATTTAAGTCGAATCGAGGTCAGTTCATCGCAGATGATGTAATTGAAAAAATATTTCAGTGTAGCTGTACAATAACAAAACAAAACAAATCACGGCCGATCGGAGTTGTGGCCATAAGGTGTGACCGGTGCCTGTCATGGCGGCAACCCCCGAACCCGCTGTTGGACACCACCGGCAGTAAGGGATCCCGTCAAGCTGAAGGAAGAGTCCAACAAGGCCTTTATCGACTAGTCAACTAGTCTATACAAGCCCTAATGTACAGTGCATCAAAACAATGCTTAATTATCCAGATGGGACTGTGTGAGCCTCTTTAAGTGTTCATTCAGAAAGCAAAAGCAGCCAAACAAAGAGAGCGATGACAGTTTTCTCTCAGTAACCTAACAACAATACACATCGTCCTTCGCAGTTAGCAACACACTGAGTGACCACAAATATCCAGTCCAAGGCCTCTGTTTGAAAGACTCCATCTGATAATGCTGCTCATATGTAACTACTCAGACAAACAGACAGCCCGCGGCTTCGACGGCGCCTCAAGGACGTCAGTGGCGGCAGCGGCGACTTCCCTGCGGCAGTTATAGTTTCAAAATAATGAGAATTGTCAAGTCTTGTGTCACCTTCTTTGACGAGCTGCACAAACACCGGATTGTCCCCACTGACTGTGAGCCCAAAACCATTTTCATCTTTCTGAATGATGACACATCGCTGGACCAGACCTGCAAGTGAGAGAAAAGACATGATATAGGGAGAAAAAGAAAAAAAAACTAATCTTTAAAATTATGTGAATGCAAAGTCACATATTTATAATGTTTCAATGGGAACATTTTCTGTGGTCTCGCTTCACATTTGAAATGCTATTTTTTTTTCTTCTGAGTTGTCTCACATATGCAGCAATGAATCATGATGTAGATGACATTGGCTTCAGAAGCTAGTTGCTATTATAACTCATTTTTAAATACAGTACCCTCATTAAACATAATTCAAGAGAAGACATTTGCATTTGTTGTTTGGAGGATGTCTGAAAGTGATCTTACGATTCAGACAAATCCGGCTTGTTTTCTCACTGTTTTAAAGGGGAAACGAATCTTCCTAGGTTCTTAATGCATGGTGTCATTAGCATGGCGAGAGGAGATTAGCGCTTATCTAACGTCTGAGTGATAGTGACTGGACTGACAGGACAAAACGCACAGAAAAGTCAGACAATCTCAGGAATTTCCGAAGGATCTACACCAAACTAAAAAGCACGCTTTGAACAAATAATATTATTTGTCGGGGGCGGCATGGATCAGTGGTACAATGTTAGACTATATTGAAGTGTCCTTGAGCAAAATACTGAACCCCCAATTGCTCCTAATACTGTCACCAGTATGCAAATGAGGAAACAGTGTAAAGTGCTTTGAGTACCAAAGGTAGAAAAACGCTAATATAAGTGACAACCCATTTACCATTTCCTGAGAAAGTAGACTATTCAAAAGTGACCTGGCGTGTATAGCCTGACCCTTGAACTCATTTCTTTTTGCAGCTGAGATTTCCTCGCCATTGTCGCATCAACCAGAGTTGAATGGATCAATAAGGGCAGTGGTGGGTTGGGGGTTTGTTGAGTGGAAGGAATGGGAGCTAATAGATGTAGGGAGGTTTGGAGAAGCAAAAAGCCCCAGGCGAGATGGGAATGGGGGTGGGAGGGGGGGTTGCAACACAGCTCTAGACAGGGCTGAGGGGGCAAAAGGGGGAAGGAGAAAGTAGAAAGCAGAGGTGTCAAAGTGATTCAGCCATATGGGCAAACTAGCTGGTGTGAATTTACCTCTAGATGTTGATCTTACGCATGTGTTCCATTCTTAACAGCGTGTTATGGGTCAGGCTTTTAAAAAAATCCTGACATGTGGGAGTGCTGACATCGTCAATGAGCAAACTAATCCATCTATGATAATGCATTATTCAGAGGCCTGAACTGATCTGTTATTGGCACCCTTTACTAAAACATTTACTGGACATTTAAAACTAGTAGAACACACTGAAGCCTATGCATCATAAAATAAGAAGGTCAAGGGGCAGGGGGACCTTAAAAACCCCAAATGCAGTCCTGCGACAAATGATTTGTCAAAGTTTTGGAATTATTCCCAAAGCAAATAAGCAGAAGAGAAATAATACAGATTGCCCTGTTGAAGCTTTATTCATCAACGCTACTGTCACACACCTGGTGAAGGGGCTTGTACAATTGGCTGGCTGTTAACTTGACAACCCGTTAGCCAATCTGCGTGATGAGTGACTCGGCATTAACTCCGGCTATCGACAACTTGTGCGTGTGTGTGTGTGATGAATCGCCTTATCATATATGTTTGCTTTCTTATCGTTTGTTCAACAAAGTGATTGAAATTCACCGCCAGCTGTGTCTATCCTTTCACTTTATCTTTCTTTTTAAGTGTGAAATGACCCCAAACTTTGGACGCTGCCATCATGCCAACATAAAAAGGGAGCAGTGTGTGCGAAGACACTAACATTTGTCTGTGTGAAAAAAAAAGATTCCTGCCATTTTGCTCTGACTATTTTTTTTTTGTGTGTCTAAAGAAATTATTTGAGTTATTCAATGATGTTATGTCCTCAAATCGAACACTCTCTTTGATGAAGAATAACAGCCGAGGTGGAAAACATGGAGCCACAAAGTGCAAGTCGTCTCCCAGGAAGACAAAAATGGCTCGCTTTGTGGTGCACATTCCAGTTCCAAATGAAAAACTCCCAATGTTAACGATGAATGAGCAGGGTGTAATTCAAGTTGCAGTCGACTCTAATTTGTTCCAACTTTTTCATCTTCACGAGGCTGACTCATCTCCGGGGCTACACGCGCTCAACTCTCAAGTTACTGCCGCATCGTTCTTTGGCTGGCATAACAGCAAAATATTGTCACCTTCCTAAAATAATGGCCTCAGCCATTTTTTTCCAGTAAACATGAAAAACTGAACCGAATCCAGTACTGATTATATTATATTAAATTAATAATTTCATTGTAGAGGAAGGATTGAGTGATCTGTTTAACCAAGGATGGAGCTGATTTGAGCAGAGGGTGGCCAGGATCATGAAACGTTTCAGGCAAAAAAAAAATATTATTATTTTTTTTTTTTGTCAAAATCTGACCTCTACCACTATTTTACGAATATGACGTGACAGAGTAGTACAACTGTATTGTACTTTATTATTATATGTATTTCTTTTCTGATGTTTTTCCTACTACCTCCTCTTATCAAGGTTGGGAACAACAATAACCCAAAAAGTAAAGAAAAGGCAAAACGTGCAGTTTATCCTTGGATGCTCACTAACTGGTGTGTTCTAGTGAGGTATGCTGATGGCAATTCAAGTTTTTGTGCAATTCTCTGTTGCCTTTTTGCACAGTCAGTGTTGCATTCTAATTTCCAGGTGTCACCGTGTGCCGAAAGGCTTCCAAATAATCCAGTTTGAGTAAGAGTCAAAAGTGCCGTCTTCATCTAAAAGCATTTCCACACCAGCATGTATTGTGAAAATGTTAAAGCATGTGCAGATGTCACACCAGTCATCCCAGCAAGAGCAACCTTACCACAGGACTCAGGCTTCCCCTCTGCTAGCACACTGCTGCTGCCACTCTTCTGCACCACCAGAGCTTCTGCTCACAGCCCCCAACCATGCAGACAGCATGGCGCACGCACACACACATACACACACACACACACACACACACACAAGGAACACAAACCAACACAAGAGAAAGGAAAGACACGAAATAGAAAATCATGAGGGAGAAAAACAATGAGAGAAGGAAACAAATAATCTCTAAAAAAAAAACGAAAATAAATGAACACTTCACAATGGCTTGGATACCCAGACATTGAACTTCATGATTTGAGATTGCATCGTCCTCTTTGGACAGTTGAATACACATAATACAAACACGCGCAGAGTTTAAAAAAATGTCCAGATTGTTGATGTTTAGTATTTTATGGACTTCAGTCTTGTCTGCCTGTTCCAAGATTACAACCAGATTAGATTGGCGTCGCATTGGATTTGATAGTACACGTGTCATTTGGCACGTAGGCCTTTTTGGTGTCACATACACCAATTCTATATGTATTAATGGTCACTTTTTAACACGTAGGTATTCTAAATCACTCCCCACCCCTCCAAAAAATGTGTTTTTCACAGGACAATATTTTCCATTGAATGCAATGTATATGTATGTTTTTAAATTATTAGATTAAGAAACGTACTCAGTTGACAATAAATGCATAAATATGTGTGCTATTTTTTAGAACCGACCTCATTAACTTCAAAGAGGCAATCTTTAGTCTTCATCTCTGCAAGCAGCCAATCAGATTGCAATTGCACATGCCATGATTAGAAATCCATGGTAAAACCGTCAAAATGGTAATCGGCCTAATGATACTGAATCTTACTTTCGGAGGAATAATTTGGTTTCAAAAGTCCCTTTAATCGTTGTGTTGACTGGAACACATACACAACAGAGAAATACATAATCTGATAGGGCTTTATATTTCCGCTTCACTGTAGCAACTGCATTTTCAACTGGCTAACTAAAATGTGGCTCTTAGTCTGTGAAGCACCGCCAACAGGCAGACAAGCAAGTGGAGACTGTTGGGAACTTTCAGAGAACACAAACTACTCGTGCTGTTGCATCATACAGGGATAATCCATCATGCATTGAAGAGGTTTCCTTTTTTTAGATGTTTTGATTACAGAAGCTTGAGTTGCACTGCGCAGACGGCTGACAAAAACCACAGAGGGTGTTACCATACCAAACCGTTTATTTTTTAATCTTTCTTAACCCGAAAAATCTGAAGTGTGTAACTGGTTTAGAGGCTTTGTCCGCATTTTTAAATGTGCACTGAGACCACCCAAGCTTCACAGGCTCCACAGTTGCACCCCCCTGATGTAAAATGGCAAGGGCCAAGCAAGCATTAAACAACCCAAGCGGCTGCATAGATAAAGAAATTAAAACGTAACAGGAACCATCTAACTGTGTTCTATTTGATCAATTTGAAAGAGACAGACTATTTTCAAAACACATTCAGACCAAGAGCAGATAAGATCAGACCACACTAGTCAAAAGTTTTCAAAGACAACATTGAGCATTCGGAACACACACAACCTTTCAGCATCTCAGCTGCCTCGCGCAAACTGTCATCAGCGCACGCTTTTTTTAGACCGTGTGTTTTGTGGAACAACACAGCGCGAAAAAGATGGGACACACAGTTATGAACAATGTAGTTAGATGAAGCGATGAAATGTGAGAAAAGGGGCAGAATACATTTCAGAAGGAAAGAAAAATAGTTCGCCTATGAGTAAGACATTACCTGTCGGGTCAAACTCATTAGAGGGAAGTGAGGTTTTGTCACTTTTAGGTTTCTTGTCCGGGGGGTGGTCTTTACTGAGAATGCTGCTGGTTCTAAAATAAAAACAAAACAGAAAATCATTCAAATGGTACAGGGGCAATATGACCTCAAATCTTTAAAGGTATAAATTGGATCCTTTCATCGTAGGGGGGAAACCAAGGAACACCCGGGCCTGACCGCAAAGAGTGACAATGTTGAATGATTCACAGCTTAAGTAATTGTTACGGCTCTTGTAAAAGCGCTGTACAAATCAAGGTGAGTTGAGTTGAGAGCCATGAAAAAAAGAGAAAAAAAAAAATGAAAACAAGTGGGGAATCAGGGGCGGGGGAAAGAATTTGGGGGATTCCCCCAGATGTGGAGGTCTAAGGGGTGTGCGTCTCTCCACAAAACACGATTTGATACGGTTTTTGATATGTGGGGTGCAAAATGATTCAAAGACAGTTCAATTTGAAAGTGGAAATATTCGATTCGAGACAGTGGGTTTACGAGTCGATTGATTCCTAATGGTACGGCTCAGTTTGAGAGGGTATAATGCAATCACTTTTTTGTTGTCCTTTTACATACATTTCAATGAACTTGTCTGTACTGTAAATGTGCCATTTCCTTCAAAGATATCCCTCTCTAATAAAACACGATTTGATACGTATCTCAGTATACATTTTGAGTGGAGCTATTCAATTCAATGTATTCGCATCTCTGACATCAACAACATTTTCTGATTCAAATATTTTTTTGTTACAACCCTAGGAGGTTCACTGTATGCTGCGATACAAACTGTCTTAACGATATTTGACAATAAGTGTAGCTCATTAGGGGAGACGCTTTGCATAAAGGGATGACAGAGTTAGCTCACTAGCCAACTGCTGCTCGTCGCTGATGTGAGGCAAGTTAGCTTCGCGACTATCATTGCAACGGTAGCTCCTGAGCAGCTGTGAAAGCAGGCAGGAGGAATGACTGTTGGAAGTACATGCACGTTGAGTCTGGCAGCTCCTGCAGCTCCGCGGTCAGACGAGCTTGAATCCATTTTCATACTCTGACAAATGTGATGACGTAATCAACAAGCGCTATCACAATTGGTCAGTAGAGTCCAAGTCTATACTGTATGCCAAATTTTGACCATCTACCGCAGATACACCGCAGACCCCTAATCAAGACAAACTATGAAGAATAGAAGAATAAACACCAAAGTTACAGTGTCAGTAAAGGTACCCCAGTTTTTCCATACATGTAAGTCTAATACATAGAATGACCATAGCAATAAATCAAACGATTATTATATCATTAATAATTTGGTTGAGCCTGAAAAAATGAGTGCACTACTTGGCAGCAGCCAGTAAAGGCGAATATTTGGCTGAACAACAACATGACGTCAGCTCTGGCACAACTGCTACGGGAAGCATTGTTGTGCTCAATATGACACTGGCATGGAAACAGGAGCTCTTTCAACGTTGAGAGATTCTCTGATTCACTTCAAAATAATGAACAGATCAACGGTTATTAAATTGTTTGTTACCACTGAAACACGGTTTTGGGTTGCTTTACATCTTCATTTAAAAGTGTTTAAATTGCACTTGAGTGACGGTGCGTTACCCAAAATTTCCAGCAGAGTTAATAAAAGGTGTTTAGATACTTCAAATCTGGAAATCGTAATAGTTACTTATGATGCAGATGCAGCAAGCTAGACAGGATTTAAGAGAGGGTTTAAGAATGAATCTGCCACACAGAAGCAGCGATTATTCACTTCAGCACTGACGATAATGTGGATGAGTCACAGCGAATGTCTCATGCTGTATAATGTGACAGCTGAGAGGACGTGGTGGCGCTCTGCTGAGCAAGGCCAGAGAAAGGACTTTTTCCTAACAAGAGTTGCCACACGGCCACGCACTGGCTTGGACCTCTGCAGGCCATGTATGGTTGTTGCCGCCTATGCCGGCCCCAAATGTGAAAGGCCAGTGTTCTGCTCACAGTGAAAGGCAGTGATGGGCCACACTTAGAAGAGGGACTCCTTTGTCCCTCTGTGTGTGTGTGTGTGTGTGTGTGTGTGTGTGTGTGTGTGTGTGTGTGTGTGTGTGTGTGTGTGTGCGCGTGCATCTGCGTTAGCTGAGTGGGGGTGGAGGAGGGCATGTTTAGTTTAAGCTCAGAGGACTTTTGCATTGCAGCGCTCCAAGATTCTTACCGGTTTGCTTTCTTGGGACACCTGTGGGAGAGAACAGAAGAGCCAACATTAATATCTCACAATGGTGACCTCATCATGATGATTAAAGCAAAAAATGTGACGCAAAGTGCAAAACGACATACAGTTCCCTGAGACCCACATAGTGGTAAACACGAAAATCCAGATCAAACATCCGAGTTCTTGAGTGGCAGATTAAAGCATTTTTCCAGGTCAAATTTCCTCTGTCTCACAGATCACTTCCCTATCTGTTTGTGTGTGTGCTTGCACACACGTGCGTGTGCGCGTGTGTGTGTGTGTGTGTGTGTGTGTGTGTGTGTTTGGGTACCATCCTTGACGTCACAACTCAAGCAGTCCTACTACTCGCTCCCACACCTTGTTTTGATGCATCACAATGTAGAGATCACATCATTTACTGACACTGCCAAACACATCTGAATAGATTGAAATAAATGTCTTGATATCAAAGTTGTAAAATCGACTGAGCCTCATCGTGGTTGCAGCCATAATAAGAAAATTCGGCACAAGGAAATGGTGCTGTACCACCTACTAATAGCCCTAAGTGAAATAACAGGTGGTGCTGGTTGGTAATTGTAATGACCTTTTTCTATGACTGAGACCACAAGTGACGCGCAGAAGGTCATTCGTACTTTACACTGTGCCTGCAGTGCAGATGCGGCATCTGTAAAGCTGAACTTTACAATGGAGTTTAAAGGGACATCATTTCAATACGAACCAAAAAAAAAAAAAAAGAAGCCTAAAGTGTGATCTGAGGTGAAGAAAGCCTTGCTGGAAGTATATGTGCAAATCACTTTTGATTGGCCTGTCTCGAACAAAAAGCAATAACTTTCAAGTTATGAGAGTTAAAAAAAATTTTGAAGTATGTTTTAAAGCAACATCTGGAAAGGTGTGTTTTTTTTGCAGTAATGTTTTGTGGAATTGCAAATATCCAATGTTTGACATGAGTATTTAAATGCATTTGTACATTCAGTCCAATGGCCTCATCCCAATTTAGACAATCTCCACAGTTGATAAATTGATACCTAGGGCCACTACATGAATTATATAAATACAGCCTATTGCTGATAGATTATGTACAGTCATAACGTACGTTTCAGATTTTTATTTATTTATTTGTTTTTACAAATGAGGGTGAGCCTTGTTTCCCAGTGTATAGAGCAGCCGAGAGGTCAACATCTATATTGTCGAACTGTTGAAAAACTGACCATTACGCTACAAAACAGAGGAGTGAGAAAGTACACATTTCAGTCTTCATGACTCACGAGCAACCATTAACTCTCTTTCTCCTTAGTGACACTATGTCCCATTCACAGATGTACTCGGCATCTGAATGGCCCGTTTATGAAAACGCTTAGGTGTGTAATAAGTTCCAGAGACTCCGCGAGAGTGAGCGATCAAGAGAGAGAGCAAGAGAGAGAGTGAGAGCGAGAGAGAGAGATCGAGAGAGAAATAAAGAGATGGATAGCGGTACATCACGACCGTTTTTGAAAATGACTTTTATTGTGATATATTTTTCCCCCCCATATCGCCCAGCACTTCTTGCTGGAATGATAAAATAAAATTTCTTTCAGTTGGCAACACTGAAGACAAATTGCCGCTTTTGTTCGCTTTCACTGTAGACGGGTGTGCACATCAAAATAAAAGCAGCACATCCATGACATTTTAATTTGACTTCAGAAAGGCTGCACACTGTGGACATGCTGGATCTGGCCTGCGGGCCCCACTTTGCCCAGACGTGCTGTAAGTCTAAGTTCAAACATGAGTTTGGTGAGTCGGGGGTGGAAAAAATGAGCACCAAACAACAACCTCTGGTGCTCGATTGAGAACCACACTAAAATCATTACGCGCAGCCCTGCGTATTGACGTTTCATAGTATTGGGGAAATCATCTTAATTTTCCACGAGGCACAAATATTGGAGCAAAATTGTACCACTTCCGCATTAACGGTGAATTGTCTGCCTCACAGACAACAGTGCTCCGATGTTACGTTTCCTCATAATGACTTTAATACTCTAATGAAGACGGTAATGAGAACAGAGATGCTCACGAGGGGAATGAAACAGGATGACAACATGAACAGGATAAGATGCACACTGAGTGATGGGATCTGATTAAATTGGATTTTAGATCCAGCTGCCTGTTTGTTGTTACTGAAAGACAGAGAAGTGACCTCCTGACATGCGTTTACAGTCTCTGTTCTCACATGGTCTTTCCAACAAGAGGGGAGGAATATATCAGGATATAGGTAAATTGATATCATCATAACGATATAACACAATGGAGTATATTTTCAGTGATTCTAACAAAATATACAACATACCGTGACTGCTGAGTTTTTCTCACTTTATTTTGAAGTGACATGCTGTATCGAATGAAAAATGCATCCGGTAGTGCTGCTATATTCAATTAGGAAATGGAAAACAGATGCACGGTAGCCAATATATTTTTGCACAAATGTAGAAATTATTTTAACCAAGGGGCATAAAAAATGTTTCTGACAGAAATTGCCCCCCAAAAAATAAATAAGAACATGAGCCCGATTGTAGTGTAGTTGTGAAAACGTTTTCATGTGTAATAATATACAATACTATATCCGTTAATTTTCTGAATAGTTCACCCTCGATATTAAGATATTTCTAATCCTCTTGGGCCACTCCTCCAAATCATTTCTTGTTTAGCCGTGTATGTAGCACTATTTTCAAAAATTTTCTCACCAAACCCTTCTTACTTTCTTGGGAATTTCTCCATTGTGAGACGAATACAGGTTTTATTTTTTCTTATCTTCTAAATTGCCTGCTATTTTGCTGTTCAAAGAAGGATGTGCTCTGCTTTAACGTGGTTCAAGTGAGACTTCTGTGAAAATTAATTCCGTTCTTTCACGATACCATGAGGTTAGGTTAGCAATTTGCACGGCTTCTCTCCCTTTCCCTTTGTGAATTAGTTGTCAAAATCCTTTCATGAGAATGATACTTTTAGGAAGTGTAGCTTATTTGCTGCCTTGGGGGCTGTGATGACTGACTTTGGAGCAAAACCACACCGTGTTGAGCTGAAGTAGTACCCAGCCGAGGCTCGTTGCTAGCTAGCTACTGAGGCTTAAGTCGAACCAATCTCGCCTTGACTGACCGACTATGCGAGTTGGTAATGTAAGCAGCGCAGTGTAGCGTTTTGTGATGGTCACCATCATTCAATTGCTATTCTTCGTGTTTTCATGAGGCTCAAACCGCCAAGCGGGAGAAAAGGTGACAGAGTCAGAAAATGGCGGGGTGGGAGGGCAGAGTGGGAGTGTGAAGGTGGGGGGTGCTCATGTACTGCAGCGGGCCTGGGCTTGAATGCTCCATTGAGGTTTTGGTGTTTTGATGGAAAACTGTTGCCCGAGCTAGGCCAACATCAGCAACGGTGGCAGCAAGGGAGACCACGACTAAACCAAAGTATGAAGTGAGGGAGTGAGCGAGTGAGCAGTGAAGGGAGGGAGGGACGATCAACACCCTTAAATTTTGTGAAAGAATATCCCAAAACGAAAAGGAAGGGAAAATGGTGAATAATGAAAGAGTACATGAACAGGGGCAGGATTCACGGGGAGCCCTGTAGGTTCCTGTTTAAAGGATAGCACACACACAATAAAGCTCAACACATTTAAGTGAACTAACTACTCAAAATAAGTTAAAAAAAAAATCAACCCCTTTAAACTGTATTCAAGTGTTATTTTCCAGGCTTTTTCCTCACCATGTCACTGTTGTACAAAACAGCACCGACAAAGAGTTGACCGAGCAATTTTCCACTTTCGGTGGTAGAACCAGAGCTAGGGAAGGGAACTGATCAGATTTTTAAAATACCGATTCCATTATGGATTCGAATCTTTAAAGAGAATTTATAAAGATTCTTTTTTGGGGGGAAAAAAAAGAGGCTAAGCAAGAAGATTAGCATCCTCTTTGTTAAATACAAGATAGATTTTTTTTTTAAAGTAACATGACCTTACAAACCCAACAGTAAGAGGTTCACATCAGAGTATTCCTATATCTAAAATTCTGTGGAAATTACACAATAATGTGCAGTAAGTTTTCAACACTCATTTATGATATAAATATAAGTACGCCAGCCCATCACAAATACGATCAAATCAACTCAAGTCCAACTGTAATCTGGGAATTCACTCTTCCCTGCCTTGAAGAAAGGAGAAGTTAGCGGCAGACTGCAGTGAGTCCTTCCAGGCTCTGAGCCATTCACACTCTGTCTCTCATCACGCAGCAGGTTCTACAATAATACATCTTTATTGATAAAGCGCTTTCAGAACAGAAGGTAGAAACGGCGCTAACATGGTTGCCTGGAGTATTGACAGGAGAGAATGTGGTTACATCAATGTTCCTGCTGGGTTGAGGACTCTGGAGCGGATAAAAAGCGTGACCGTCTTAAGTTACTGATTGCATGTTGGGTGTGCAAATGCTTTATTGGTAATGATTCCCTTTGATGAAATATTAATATATTTGCAAGTATTGCAAGTTGCCCCATGTTATCACTGTAAAATGTAAAAATGCATTTGGCACCATGTTCCTTGTTAGTCGCGCTAGTAAACAACATCGCTACGCAACATGCGTGGTGATGATATTTGGCCCAACTGGAACTAACAAGGAAATCGCTTCTAAAAACGAAAAATGACGCCAAGAAAGTGAAACTCTGGGAACCAGTTAACAACCAGAACCGGTTTTCCATTCCCATCCCTAGCCAGAGCCGTAACAGGGAAGGGACGATGCTTATGTGTTCGATAATTCCCCAATCGCGGTACATGGGTTTAAACTTTAGCACTGTTCAATAACCACCGCAGTCGTTGTGCTTCATTGGGTTTTGAGTAAAAGGCCAAGAGGGACAGGGAAAAACAGGGTCTTCTGCCATGGCCCCTTTGCATGATCTCTCTAAAAGAGTGAAGCTCAAGTGCTTACTTGTCCAGACATGAGACAATACCATTGTATTGGCAACTTGTGGACCATACCGGCAGAGACTGAGAAAAACATTTCTCAGGTGGGGTTAAACCTGAAGGAGGAGGGGTCCGCCAAAAGGGACACAAGGATTGGACAATTTTGAGAGCTGCCTTGCGGGTAACAAAAGATCAGAATGAGGAGTGGTCGATTCAAGCAGCAGGCACACATTACCTTGCACACCAAAGCAGCAAATTTCACTCGATACCGAGGAAGTGGAGGCATGCTCTGTGGCGGCTGAGTCATACCAGTGGACGATCGAGCACCTTGGGAAATTGGAAAGATTTTCTATGCAGCCAGCAGGACGGATTTTATCTCAGCCGCATTACGGCGACTGCAGCCTTCCAATAAGAGACGGCACACACCAGATGTTATCTAATCTGTATACCAGAGTCACAAAGTGTCATTGTGCACAAACACACACGCAGCATGAAACGGTCACCTCCCCCTCCCCAGCATAGGAGAAAGGAGCCGTCGATATGCGACACCCACAGTTATGGTTCCTTCTGTATTGGAGCCACGTCTAATTTCAAACAGACTGGTGACAATCACGGCCTTAGCAGAGCCCCAAGGTATCAATGTGTTAACTGGGGCACAGATTAAAAAAAAAAAAGGATCAGTAAGCGTTTGAACCAGACAGGGGTGGGGGTGCGCGCAATTGTCGGTGTAGGAAAGAACAGAAGTAATAGCTCTGGAGCTCAAGCTAAAGCCTCCAGGGGAAAATGGTGCCCTTTCTGCCCCAATAAACCTCATCAGGATTCCTGACATGAAGGCCGAGGGAAAGACATTTCTTCACTCTGTGCTGTCTCATGTCCTCTGGGACTGAGAAAGCAAAGGAGGTAGTTCAACATGTTGTTTACGTTTCAGTTGACCATAAACACCGGAGGACTTTTCCGATCAATGGGAAAGGTTGCTGGCATGATGAGGCATGTAAACAAGCATTAAGTCATTTTAGTTCCTCTCACTTTCACTTAAAATGTGTTCTATTCCTCACATCAGTGCACGGGTGTCTATGAAGAAATAGATACCTGTACTCTGAACAAGAGATCTGACAGACGTATTAATTGATCAGAAAGACAAGCAGTGAAGCAATACAACCACGAAAATTAGTCATTGTTGGACTTCCACCTAAATTTCCGTGGAAAAAATTCAACTGCCATTATTCATGTCAACACTTGCTACTTACGGATGCATGCCATGACTGTTTCCGCACAAAACGCTTTGGACTCTTTTTTGGGAGCAACTAAACTCATCGAACAGAACAATGAAAGGTACTGCTTCCACACAAAATGAAATTAACGACCGTTACGCGTTGAAAAGTTGTTGTCGATGGGCCGTCATGCGATGAAACGTGGCGGGCGACGCCGTGTGGCAGTCGCATGCCGAAAAATGATTGTTGACTTTGGCCGTTTGGAAAAATGAACATATTTTTCCCAAATTCCCGATGGCTACCCTGCCTCTGATCCTCATGTTGTCTGTTTCTCAGCAGGGGTTTTCGCTCTCATGTCACACACTGAACAACAATTTGACTGTTGCTCACGTTAAAAACCCAAACTGATTCCAAATGACTGACAAAGCGGTGCCTTTTTAGTAAACTACCTGTAGCTCCTCTCTACTAAAGCTGCTGCCCCCGCGACCCGACCCCGGATAAGCGGCAGAAAATGGATGGATGGACAACTCCTCTCTGTTGTCAGTGTCAACTGTGGCAAACCAGCAAAATCGGCAAAATGTATTTAATAATACCGTTTTTCTTTTTTTAAATGGCAAATTTACAGGTCACACAAGAGTGAGACGATGGACCATAGACTTGGAAGGACGAAAGCCGCCAACAACCAGCGAAGAGTTTTGTGAGCACCATCTCATGCTCTACTTTAAAAGATTTGTGAGTCGTGTTTCTTTGATGGTACCGAATAATTGATCATGATCAGCTGCTCATATTGATTTCCCGTTCTGTAGTTGACCGTGTAATGTGAGCACAAGAGCGTTCTTTGCAAGCCCAATCTGACATCTCACCATCTGTGTCACTTCTTCATTTTTTTTTTTTTTTTTTTTACATTTTGCAGACTATTTTCCTTCCTTTGAACTAATTTGCAGCTGTTCATGTTTTGCGTGAAGCTGTGCAGAACTGTTATGGGTGACGAGTTTTGTGCTATTTTGCTTGCTTTCACTCATGTGTCATGTAATTAATGCTAGCTTGCTGTTCAGTGCAGCTGCCATTCATTTTTATCAATCGGTTTCGACTGTGTATAGGAAAGTGAATGTGTTTTGTCTTTCTGTACAGTATGACAAAACAGAGTGTTATATTGGAGTGACAACGCATTTTCATCACAATTGAAAAGACACAAAAGCATTATCAAGCATTGGCACTTGGTATCGGCAATTCCTCAAACGCAAGTTCTTGTACTTGTTGTGGTGTGAGTGCACTGCAGCGCAAGACCTAACAGGCCGGTTACGTGAAGAATCAGTACATGTGTCGCTGTGCAGGCTAAGACTAATTATCTATGGCTGACTCAACAATAGTCAACAATAATAATAGTTAAATGTAGCCGTGTTAAGTCTTGCACAGGGACTTGCATCCTCACTCCTTTCCTGTTGCACATAATCAAAGGGTAAGTTTGAGCTGACTTTTTTTTTTCTCAGGCAGTTAGAAGAATTTGACTCAGTAACTGGTATTTCTAGTTGCGGGATTGACTCTGCGGGGAAAATTGGAGGTTGACAAAAACTGCGCAGAACGGATCCAAGTCTGTGACACAACCTGTGTCCTAATGCCGGTGGCTTTTTGACAAAGTGCAGCAGCGTTTGAACGTGGCTACTTAGCCCTGAATCAGCAGAAAGGAGCGGTGCAAGGTTAATTGCAGTGCAGTGGGAGGTTGCTGCTCCGCATCCCTCTGCACATAACTTCTGCTGGCAGAGAGAAAAGGGCGTTAGGGATGGTGGACCTCATCCAGAGGCTTCTTTGACACAGTTGTTTTATTCCAGCAAGTATTCAACTGCCTCGTCCTAAAAAGTTCAAGCCAACCGTTAGAGGTTGCAGACTCTAAAACACACTTTTATCCCGGGGGGGGGGGGGGTCATCATATCAATAAAATAAATGACTATTTTTTCCATTACAAATTAAGATCAAACTTAATGTCATCCTCTTGGAAAAATGTTATGTTTAATGTGTTGAACAATCCTTATTGTTAATAGGCACCATGTCTTGAACAATGTACAGTGTGACTTCCAAGGGACTCCCTCCTCGGTGATGTAATGTGAAAATGATTCAGCTCGTATTGCCTGTTTGTTCATGGGAATTCCATGCGCATGAGCTTTTTGGAAAAATAGTCGCTAAAGAAGCTAGGGAAAACAGCTAACTTGGCAACACGAACTTGTGCTTTTGTAAACTCGCTCCTCTGTGTTCTCAGCCATCAAGTTAGTGCAAACAGTGCACATAAGCGAGGTCACGCTTCAAAGTGCATACACTACTGAATAAATCTAGTTTCTTCTGACAAATAGAGTAATTAATTGATCAAATGAAATGTCTGCCTAGCCCTACATCACACCAATACTGAATTAGCTGCTCAACAGGGCCAAAATTACCGGCATATGGTACTTAATGGAAGAAAAAAAAGAAACAAGCAGGACCCCTTCATATTGTACGTCATTTCCTCTGAAGAGTAAGCCGAGGAATCCAAATGTGATCAAAACCAATTGAGAACCATTTCAAATCTGTGTCGGAGGATTTTCTGCCGCAAAGTTACCTTCCTAAATTCTAGCATTTTAGAAAAGCAGATATTATTGAATCGGAGTCTTTGTGCTGTGGCGGATGCTAAAAACTGACTGGAAGGAGTCCCAACATGCCAACCATAAAGTGCAGCGCAGTACTGAAATGGCAAGATTTTCATACACTGAGCCAAAATGAAGCGCACAATAGTGTACTGCACATCCTAACCTAAATTTACCAAATAAAAAAAAATCAATGTTCAACACTGTTCTCATTTCACATAACAGGATTCTTTCCTTTTCCGGATGAATTGCAAAATGCTCAACGACACTGGCCTCATTCATGGCGACAAAACACTTCCAACTTTATTTCCTTGTCCTCCTTTTCTCTGTTGTAATGATTTGGTCTTTAGTGGAGTGAGAGTAATGCGTGGCCCTCAAACCCCTTTGGCTTGGCTAAAGGGGCAGGACTGTAGACAGTGTCCACAAGCATCAGGATCAGAATGCCCCCCTCCCCCCTCCCACCAGCACGTAAAAGGCACCAGCTCAAAGCATAAACTCCACCCACTGTCTCGCATCACCATCCACGGGCATTGCCATTATCTTTTATCTCCACTTTTCGATTCTCTTTTCAATATTCGTCAATGTTTGTGTTGTAGAAAGAAAATGGATGGTTCAATAATAAATTAAATCAAGAGCATGATTAAATACTTCCAGGTGGCATTGGAAGCCGAACAATGTAAAAACCCCTACGGTGCCCTTGAATGAAATGCTTCCATAGCAGAATGATACCTACCTAAATTTAGTTTGCGTTTATTACTACCATAAAATGCTATTATGAGATGGTGCAGTGAATTTGACAGGTCTGGTATCTGGCGGAATATATGAAAGAAAGAATATAGAGCTACAGTTGAAGATTATGTATCATTATTGCCCACTTCAGGAATTGAAAAAAAGCCAAAACAAAAAAAACACATGTAGAGTTTGATGAATCATGGTATCAAATTAATAGAAATAAATAGAAATAGCACATCAAGATGACAGTCCATCTGCTGTCACTACCAGTGCAGTTAAAATTCTTGCCTATCTGTCAAAGGCTTTGTCAAAATGGTTTTGAAAATATGCACCCCAATACTGCTGATGGCAGATAGTGATTAACTGTTGCTGAACCTGAAGTGAAAACTAGGGCTTGGCATTAAGAAATTCACGATTGTTTCGACTTTGATTCTTTAGGTTGTGATTCAATTCAGTTGTGATTCAATTCTATTCGATATTGATTCACTAAGAATTCACACGATCCAAATAAACATATGTGGCATGTCATTTTCTTTAGCAATAAAACATCTGAAAAGAGAAATTTACACATAACTTGTTTGTGGACACAAAGTACAAAAATGACCCCCGGGTCCCCTCACACACAAAAAAAAAAAAAAAAAAAAAAAAGAAAAAAAGATAAAGTTGTGTATTATAGTGGTCCCGAACCTTTTTTACATCAGGGTAGATTTCCCCCCCCCCCCCCACAGACCAGCAACAGTTTGTCTTGGACACGGTGGGGTAGGGGGCTATTGGTCGGTGCTGGTGGAAACTAATATAAAATATAAATAATAATAAATAAAATATAAAAAAATTAGGGCCACAGTATCACCTTCAATTTAAGTTCCTACTTCATAAATAAAAATGTCAAGAATGCTAATTCAAGTGCAAAGTTCAATCAAAGTGGAATGTACTACCAGCTTAATTGTCTTATACATACCTCAAAGAATTCAAGCTGTAAACTAATGATAGTTAGATGGTGTAAGAGCAGCTTCTTGCCGGTGTGATATGCCGCAATTTACATCCGATAAGATTTGTCGACAAATCGTGACTACTGTTAGTGATTAGTCGACTAGCAAAATAATCGTTTGAGGCAGCCCAAATTCATTTTACTCATATGGTTGGTCGGGCAACAAAGAGAAATTCAACGCGACAATAATAAAACACTAAAACGTTGAAAATCGCCAACATTTGAGAAAGGCCGGAGGCACAAATGAATCACCAGTCAGCACCGCTGAATGCCTTGTCTGTTGTCATAACAACCAAACAACAAATAAAAACAGCTCAGTTTTTATTTTTTGAGCAATACGCACAGATCATCAATACTGCCACCTGTCCATCAAAATGATCTTGCCCACATATTTATCACATGGACCTGACCTACATCCATGAACCTATAAGGAGCGTATAGACTAAAGCTAGCTTGCTCCCACTGAATGCTATTGTTTACTTTTAGTGATGTCACCAGCACCACTTTCCGGGAGGGCCTCAGGGCAGGCGGGTGGCAGGGTGGGAAAAAAAAGCGTGGAGATCAGCAGAACGTTGTGACAAAGAACGAGTGGCTCACAAAACTGACCCGGAGGCTGGCAGCCTATCCCCGATAGATTTTACATACACGCTCCCCCGCATGGCCAACACAGCAAAAACAAAATGCAAAACATATCACATGCATGGTGCCACAAACAATCTCAATTTAAGAGCGATTAAATATTCAAACGGTGTGAACAAAACAGCGCAGAAAACACGCCACATCCATTACAGGTGTCAGTTTACCTTTAACTCACACTGCATATGTAAGACTGCAGTCTGCTTACAGACGGCTTTGCATTTATTTGCTTGTTGAAGAACGATCACTGACGCTTTGTTTCATTCTCAACTGCAACCATTTTGACATCAAAATGCTCTCTTGCTTAGGCGAGTGAGGGCTGTTAAAGCAGACAGTAACTTGTCTAATGAAAAAGGTGGGGTTTTTTTCCCCCAATAAAATTAAAATGTAGCGTTCCCTTCTGTAAAAGAAAATAAATTAAAATGTTGCATCTTTTGCAAACAAAACAAATACTGCCGTGTCAAAACGAAGCCAGTACTGGAAAACACATATGTACCCGAGATGAGCCGTCGCTGTGCAACAACAGATTTTCATTGTTTTATGGGAACAGAAACTACACCAATAGCCAAAATTACCCTTACGTACTTGTTACCAGAATAGCAGTTAGAGATACAATTGGCTCTACGTTGAATACAAGATTTTATGACGGAAACAGTGTGACTCTGGAGGCAATTATTTCAATTTCTATTCTAACTACAGGAAAAAAAAAAAAAGTAAAATGTACGTTTGACCACTGTTTGTAATAAAAGGTTCCGCTGTACTTTCAGCACAAACCTTCCCAATGCAATTTTCCATAACACACATTCTTCACACTCCAACCACAGTAGCAACTGCGCCCCAGTAGCTTCATTAGGGCCACGCAATGTTGTTGTATGCCACACGGAAATTGGGTGCTAACCACCGCTGCCATCATTGCAAAAAAAAAAAAAAAAAAAGGGGGGGGGGGGGTTGGAGTACAATAAGGCTTTAAACTCTGGCTTGTACCCTGACCATGACGCCACAATCGGAGCTTCCTTCTATCCTGAACTAAGTAAGCACATTCCAGGGAGTTGGCCAGCTTCCCTCACAGGTATGTGGGATTCAAGTAGGTCCACAAAACAACACAGCAAAACCTTTTCCGAGTCAAAAACCACCCAGGAATTACTTCATGTCATGAACTCCAGAGTATCCTCATGGATTAAACAGGAAAAACACTTCACAGGCAGGATTTATTTGCTCGTGAACCGAGGGAAATGACGGTGGAGTCCAAGCTCTCTGGACGGATTCCTCCAGTAAGATGATTATGAGGTTCTAAATCCAAAGATCGTTTTAATGGATGGAGAAGGAGGTAAGTGTGACAGGCTTAGAGGGAATAGAGTCACTACCTAGCCAGGCAGAATCTCTCTTAGGAGAAGTAGTAAAGAACTCCATTAAGATCGGATGTAGCTCCTTGGTAATTAGATTGTATGATGAAGTTAGTAGTCAGCACATTGCGACAATTGAGTACTTGGAAGCACATATGTGTCTTATCAGGGCGCTACATCTGCCAAATCAATGCGTCTCCAAAAAGGACCAGAATTCTTGGGGAATAAAATGCCCGAAATGATGAAATCAACAACGGAAGAGCGCCGCAAGGTTCCAGCACACCTCACTGTTTCTTAGCAGGCTAACATCACATGATTGTGTTTATTGTGCTCATTTGGGATGTTATTGTTATTGTTATTGTGCTCATCTCATTTTAGGCAAGAAAGCACATGGTGGTGACACAATAACGTTTATGTGAGAACGTGCAGGAATTATTTTTGCCCACTTGCCGTCCTCATGATCTACCTTAGTATCTGTGACTTTGACAGGCTTTAAACGGGGAGCCTCGCCGAGTGAGTGAGTGACGTGGGTATGAGCACACAAGACTGACTGGGCCTGAGTTGCAGCTCTCAGTGGCTCATGTATGACTTGAGGTGGCAGTCATGCTGTGGTGTTGTGGTATACTGTGAAATTATCCCAAACTTTGAACATTCGCTATCTTTTATGGTCCTTTTCCTCCTAGCTCGAAAACATCACACCAATTTATTTCCACAGAGTGGTACGTGCAACTGCAGTAACATGAGAGCGTGTGGAAAACTGATCCCTGCAAAGCTTCAGAGGCAGAGATTTTGCTTTGACATGTTTTCTTTTTAATAATGAAATTAAATTGTTCGATTAATCCATGCGACTCTACTCGAGTTAGCCAGCCGCAGACTAGGCACCCGATACATATGTGCATAACATATCCAGTGCTAAAGCTAATACAAGGCCTTGCTTTTTCTTTGGCTGTTTCGTGATGCCAACACTGAAGGGTGGCAGTGATGGCGAAGAGGAAACGTGTGACAACAATTACAGTATCGGAAATGGAATTTATGACAACATAACAGCAGGAGAGTGCCAAAAGGGGTATGTTTATCACTCCAGGCTCATCGGTACAATATGGCTGGGTCAATAGTAATGAAACAACAACATACATAAATTTGGCTTTTTTTTTTTTTTTGGTATTAATGTGAACCTTTTATTTCAACCGGTATGACACTTCAAAGTGTTGGCACATAAATGACAAATTAAAAGATTTTAAAATATTGCCTGTACCATACATTTCATAAAGGTTTTAGGACTCTGGAACCGATTATCGCAAGTTATCTCAATTAAATTCTGACACCTCAGAGTGTGTCAATGAAGAAATTGTGTTTGACTGTGGAGCTTCCACTTTACATGGGTGCACACACTTTATTTGGCATACGAGCTACTTCTAAAATGATCAAGGCAAAATGATCTACCTACTTTATTTATTTAAAAATAAACGTGTATGTCTTTATATGCAAGTTATATATAGTAGTGTACCTTAATAAACTGCATGAACTCATATAGCCTATATACAAGATGATATATAGGACTGGCTGACTGGCTTGCCCTCTGTGTCAATCAAGTCACACATTTCACCAGGATGACAGGTGGAAGTCTCTTTTTTTCCCTCATACTCATTCATTGCCATTGACAGGAAGATATATCAAGAGCATGAAAGTGGGGGCAGTGACTGAGTTAATTCCATGAGAGCTATCGACACTCCCTTCGCGATCTACTGGTAGCTCACGATCTACTTAATAGGCAACCTTGATGTAGAGCATAACTGGGTGTTATACTGTACCTGTCAGTGAAGTTGGACTGTGTGTCACTCATTGGGCTTCCGGTTCTAGATTTGCAGAGAATTATATCCGATTAACATTTTCCAGAGTGTGATGAGGCGACTTGGTGGAGCGTCCTTCTCTGGCATTCGTGACGAATAGCTTTTTTTAAATAAAATAAATATTAAAAAAAGATGCAAACGAGATGCAGATGGCAAATATCCTCAATGTATGGAACGTGGGGATCAGAGCAAGATGGATTGCAATGGTGCAGACCCTAAAAATGAATCAGGGCCTGGGTAAAGAGTATATCCTTCCACTCGGTGATAAATAACACTGCTGGTCCAAATTGCATGCGGGTAACCCTTGCATTCACGTCCCAGTTTTCGGGTATTCCAACCTTACGGACACTGTAGCGATGTAATCAGCCTGCCGCCACCCCAGTCCGGTTAGAATAAGGGACTAAACGTCCCTGGGAGATCCCGTCAAATTCCTCCAGTCGGCACTTTGCGGTTTGGTATATCCTGCTCGATTCTTGCCGTTTCTCTGAAGAGTCGTTCGATAACGTAATGTTTAAAACAAACGAGCAAAACGGAAAATAAATAGTCTGCAAAATAGCGTGAAGCTTGGTTGTAAGGGAATCCTCAAAGGAAATGAGAGTTTAGATTTGTTAGCTTTCAGCTAACAAAACAAATGAGCTCTATTGAGAGGAAAAATAACTTCGCGTCGTGTGCTCTTGTTTCCACTGCAAACCAAACAAAATCCGAATCCCAAACAGTGGATGAAAAACTGCATAAGTGTCCAGTGGTCTTTTCTGCGTCCCCAGCTTTCGAAAAAGTCTCTTCGAGAAGGAAGAAGAGAATCCGAGCGAAGTGTATGTGTTAACACAGCTCGACGCTCCTTGACTCCATGTTTCCAGAACGGAGTCACTCGATCGTCTCTCAGCACAATTCCCGTGGATGGAAAGGGAGGCTAGGCTGGATGGTCAAGCTAACGGGACATAAAGTAACAAGCCGTCTCCTGCGAGCGTCTCGTCGTGAACAAACACAAAAAGTCGAAGAGGCGTTAAAACTTTCAGTTTCTCTCGCGACTTTTTCTCCCAATGGTCGACGTCATTTGTACGAGACTAAAAACTTGAAGAAACATAGGAGGAAAAATGCCAGTGTCTGCTGCTAGCAACGCCCTAGCATGCTAGCCGCCGCGATTCCGAACTTCCAACAACCACTTCCGCCGGGCGGTGGGAAAACTCCAACAGCATCCTGGCTTTGGAAATGAAAAAAAAAATCGAAAGGTATACGAACAAAATTAAAAGCATAACGGCATTGCTATTTGATATCATTTACATCACATACATACATACATACATACATACATACATACATACATACATACATACATACATACATACGTGGTACACTACCGGGAAGTGCTAAATTGTGATGTTATATGACGTGAATTGAAGCTGTTTGCTCGTACACGAAAAAAAAACTAAGAAACTAAAAATACTTGAGAACATGAAAAAAAGAAAACTCTCACATTTAAAATATGACACTCAACTCGTAAATAGATATTTCTATATTCTATTTATTTTGAAAAGCTTTAATGTCTTATTCACCTCCAGTTAACGCTAGTCAGCCACACTGGTCAAATGACACCCACTCCGAGGTCTGTTTTTTTAATACGTGTTTTTTTCCCCCTTTATTTCTATTAATGGATATTGTTGCTGGTGAGTCTCATGTTGCTTTTTAGGTGTACTGTATTTGATCATCATCATATTTCTGACAACTGAAACGCGATGAAAATCATACTGGAGTTAACTGGCTTATCACCGTTAACAAGTCAAGCATTTTGAGCTCCCATTATCCAAGTAAACATATGATCGATGATGAGGTTATTTAATTATTTGCGTCTCGGTACAGCAACCATTCGATATTTTTGGGTTGCCAATCTTTCATCAAAATGCATTTATTTGATTAAAACACTGTCCCGTGGAGTGAAGCTTCCTCACGCAGTCAAAATCGTCATGAAAGGGGCTCATTCTGTATAAATAAAAACAGTACACGCCTGTAAATGGGATCCACGTCACTCGTCAGAACATTTTGTTAAACTGTATTACCATCTAGTGGACATCAACGACACTTCCACCACCGCGGGACTGCTGAGCAATTGCAGAATTGAACAGAAACACAAACATCCCACTAATTGTGACGTTCGTTCTGGGAATTTCCTCACTGATCCTGTGAAATGTACAATAGACAATCAAAATTATAACACACTCCTAAATATAAGGCACATATCAGCTATACTTTTTTGCTTTCTCCTTATATTCACTCATAACTATGTCACATGTTATAACTATGGTTTTACCAAACAGAAAGCATGCCATTGCAAAAGAGAATAAACAGAGCAAGAGGATACAACAAAACTCGGGCAAAAGCTTCGAAGAATGACTTACAACAGAATAAACAACAAGTTAAAATCGTTTAATATTTCTCCCTGAGTAAGGCTTCAACATCTGTTCACAGTTTGTCTCTCTCTCTCTCTCTCTCTCTCTCTCTCTCTCTCTCTCTCACACACACACACACACACACACACACACACACACACACACACACACGTACACTGAATTTGCGATAAAAGGTTAAGACCGCTCTTGACTGGTCACTAGCTCATCACAGGGCACATGTACACAAACAACCCTTCAGACATACAGTAACACCTATGGCCACATTATCCAATTAACAACAACTAGAAAAATCCCAAGCGCGCGGAGAACATGCAAATTCCTTACAGGAAAGCCAGAGTTGAGATTCAAACCCCCAACCTCTCGACAACGAACATTTTGCCACATTAATTACAATCAAACTGTTTCACATCAAACATTCTAATGTTCCAAACCGTCCAAAATAAAACTAAAGTAATAAAACTATTCAACATTCAAAGATGCCTGACAGACATACAGTAAAAGACAGGGATAAAAAAAAAACTGCTGTGGCAACCTTCTCGTTTGACTTCATGCTATTCATTAGCCAGTATACCGATGCCATATGTCACAGGTGTCAATCGACGGTCCTCGTGGGCCACAATCCTCCATTTTTTTTTCGATGTTTCCCTCCTCCAACACATCTGGTTCAAATCATCAGGATCGTTATCAGGCTCCTGAAGAGCTTGCGGATGAGCTGATCATTTGAATCAGGTGTGCTTGAGGGCAAGGGGGGGCATGCAAAACGTGCAGGATGGTGGCTTTCGAGGAGCAGAGTTTGACACCTGTGTCCGATGACACTTTGGTTGAACTCTTCTAGTGAATACTATTCAGTTTTGGTAAAAATGACTCATACAAAAATTGTGGCCATTACATGATGCACACACACAAACTGGCTGTGTTTGTAGACACTTTTTTTTTTCCAGTGGCTGTAACCACGTCTGTTAGTTTCCAGCCACAGAAACCCACTCTACCCCAATTTTCCTGTTTTTTTTTCACAGATTACATTGAATTTGTCGGCACGGTGGTGGTTAGCATGTCCATCTCACAGTGGAGAGGTGGAGGGTTCGATTCCGGCTGCGGCCTTCCTGTGTAGGGTTTGCATGTTCTCCCCGTGCCTGAGTTTTCTCCGGGTATTCCGGTTTCCTCCCACATTCCAAAAACATGCATGGCAGGTTAATGGAACACTCTAAATTGTCCCTAGGTGTGAATGTGAGCGTGAATGGTTGCTCGTCTCTGTGTGCCCTGCGACTGACTGGCAACCAGTTCAGGGGGTACCCCATCTACAGCCCAAACAAAGACAGCTGGGATAGTCTCCAGCACGCCCGTGACCCTTGTGAGGATCAGCGGATGAGAAAATGGATGGATGGACGGACGAACATTGAATTAGCCTCTATGGTCAGAATTCAGTCCGTCTTTCTTTCGTGACCATTAGCGGCTTGTTGTCGTTCCCTCTGCTGCTTGTGCCAACTTTTGCTCTTGCGGACGGCAAAGCGAACGATGTCCACCATGAACACCCAGGATAGTGCGTACATGGCCACGCCCCCGCACTTGATGAAGAATCTGGGCCTCGGCGAGATCAGCTCACAGTACAGCATTGTCCCTCCCACGAAGATCCGCATCAGCACAAAGAGCAGCACGAACAGCGCGTCCACAGTGTGCGCCAGGGGCGTGCCGGAGTGTCCTGTCTGCTTGAGGAACCAGCGCGCCTGCAGCAGCGGGTTGGTGATCTCGCTGCCGAAGAGGACGGCGCAGCCCTCGATGCCAGACTCGCCCAGCCAGAGAGTGAGCATGATTCCCAGAATGCTCATGGTGTGGTGGGCCAACATGACAGCTCCCTCGGTGCGGAAGTAGACGCACCAGGCCATGTCAAAGACGAAGTAGCCCAGGCTCAACAACATAGCACTTATCTGCAGTGGTGTGTTCTTTGTACCTTTTACACACAAACGAAAGTTTCCACATTTGTAAATTACAAACATTCATCGTCTATGCCACTTCTCCTGTCGCGGTCGCGGTCGAGCTGGAGCCTATCCCAGCTGACTTTAGGTGAAAGGTAGACTACAGCCCGGGTTAGTTGTCAGTCAACCTCAGGGAACACGTAGAGACTGGGAAAAAAATAATTTAAACCACAAAACCAAGTAGCCCAGGCTGTACTCCATCTCATGCACAAAGTCAGCTGTGATAGACCCCCACTCACCTGCGACCCTGATGACGATAAGCAGTATAGAAAATGGATGAATGAAAATGATAAAACCATAAACACACCATGTCCTCAGTTGTAACAATCAGAGTGCAGGAAATACACCACTTCTTCCATTCTAGTCACTAACAATGTTAAAATGTGACTTAAATCATTGCCGATAAAGTTAATTATGTTTTTTTCACAGATCTCAAGCCTGCCACTTGATTTTTTTTCTTCCCCACTAAAACAAATGAAGTGTGTGTCACCTTCATATTAGTGCCTGAATGAATTTGGTTTGGGGAGAACATCAGCCCTAGTCATGCAATTTTGCATCACTTTTTTTCAGTTATTACGAGCCATTTTTTTTTCTCCATCAAATTGTTTCTTAACACGTTGTAAAGTAGTTTTTGGAGTATATTCGCTGGTCACTATTTCCCATGAGTTCTGATTTCAAATTAAATTTATTCTTAGACTGTGTGTATCACATCAACGACATGCAGGCGAGCAGTTGTTTATACGTAATAACGTGATGAAGGGATCGAATATTGATATGGTTTTCACAATCATAACAGCCCTCTGATGGAAACCATAACCACAATGTGGTTTGACACCCCTGCGAATGACTACAGTTTATCTCCGGAACATATTATTTCTATTTCCTTTATTTCAGTTGGTAAATAGATCAAATGCAGACCAGTGTCAAGGAATGTGTACAACATTTACATTCTCACCATAGCATTGGTGCAAAGGTGAAATTGTATTTTTAGATTGTGCGGGTTTGTTGTCAATGGTTTGGTTAGTTTTAAATCATATACTAAAAAAACAAAGTGAGGCGAATTATGCTCCTGTATTTTAGTGTGGGTCATAGCAGCGGCACGGAGCAAGTTATTTTTCAGGTGATTCTTGATGAAAAAACTTTGAGAACCACTGATAACAATAACAATTGACCTTCTACCTGGATAAGTGAAGGGCCAGGGTCCATCCACGTAGCCAATGTAGGCCGTGATGCTGACCGCAAGGATGCCGTGCAGCAGGGTCACAAGGCGACAGTTCCACTCAGAGCTGCGGCGGCCGTTGACGTGACATAGGGCGAAGTAGAGAGAAACCCAGCCGGCGATACTCAGGAGGGCTCCGAGCACGACCATGTTCTCCTCTGAAGACAACAACAGCATCCTATTGAATGAGATCGCTTACAGTACAAGCACTGTGATATTCTTTCTACAACAATTAGCCTTTGCTTGTGCAAGAATAGCACTACAGTCGACCCCTTGAGGGTCCAGTGGGGTGAGGGGGACGTTCCTTCGTCGGCTGTGACGTTTGTACCATGCAACTAGACGGGCCGCCCTTGCTCCATGCGCGGTGAAGCCTCCCCTTGCGCAATGCAAAATTAGTTGAGAGATGACTGGGCCTCAAGTCATGTCAACACATTTGGAAATGTTTGTTCTTGGTAGAAATCACAATGTAACTCCCAATTACGGTTGCAAAATAAAAGACAAGTGCAAAGTTGGAAACTTTCTATGGGAATTCAAGTGAATTAATGGGGACAAATATTACATTACATAAATGGAAAAATAGGCTTTTAAACAGGAAACTTTTATGCATCCAGGTCACATCATGGTTTTGAGGACCTTTGGTGTGCCAGACTGTAGTGATTGAGGTGCAACTTTGACATCTGGACTTGTGCATCTAGAGCAGAGGTCCATTGTAGTGTAGTATGAAAAAACTGGCCAAACTGTTGACCTGTAGTGTACCGACTCAAGAAAATGTGATGGTGTATCTACTCTAGAAGTATCTGGTGATGATCAAAAACGTCAACCAACCATTTTCAAATGAGCAATGTGCGTTTTTACGCATATCATTAATGAACCGACATTAATTATCCCACCCAAAAGGCGAAACAAACGGCATACGGCACATTCCTGTTTAATTACCATGTGAACGGACGTGAAAACAACACAATGAATGGGATGCTGCCCAGTTAGCCGGAGCAAGCTAACATGCTCACAACCCCCCTCTGCCCCCCATTTTCAACCATTGGCAGGTGGTAAAAACAAAACTATTATTACCTCAATGTCGCACATGTGGACGACGTCACTTCTGATATTTAGCGTCCAATGAAAATATGTTTCAGTTCTAATAAATAAACGTTAGCTTGAAGTCGTTGCTAACTGTTGTTCTCCATCAGCTCTCCATCATCAGGACCGCTTCACGTCTCGTTTCCCATCTCGCGTTAAACGCTCACCAGGAAAACGACTCCACGAGAAAGTAGGCGTATTTGTTATCCTTAATTACATTTTAACTGGCATCATTGCGTGTTTTTTCCCTATATTTTAGCAATATGACACGGTTGTCTTTCGACACTTTACGATCGATGGATGTTTTTTTGTTCGACAGTGACATCCTAAGGACAGACAGAGGAAGCGCCCAGAGACATTACGGATCAAATTCAGATTCAAGGTGGATGCATGGATAGCTAAATGCTTCCTTAATGCAGTGAGGGGTCAAATAATAGATTTAGAATACTTAAAAAATGATGCAGAATTTATCAATATGTATTAAAGTGAAAATGAGCAAGAAAAAATACATAAATTAAAGAGGTATTTTGTCCCCCCCCCCCCCGCACATATCTATAAGAGATTAACTTCTATCCTGTTATTAGAGAGTTTGCATCTTCACCGGTTACTCCAGCTCCCTCCCACATCACAAAAGCATGCATGTTAGGTTCATGAAAGACTAAAATCTCCATAGGTGTGAATGTCAGTGAATGATTGTTTGTCTTGATGTGTCCTGGGATTGGTCGGGGACCAGTCTACAGTGTACCTCACCTCTCACCCGAAGTCAGCTGAGGTATGCTCCAGCTCACCCTTAAACCCGATGAGGAGACAAGCACAAAAGAAAATTGATGACGATAAAACATATCCCATGCACAATTCCAGGTACAGCAACAGAATATAGAATATGAACATCAGTTAAATAAAATTTGAAATTTAGATTTTAAAGAGAATTGGATGATGACTGCTAATAAGACGATTTGATTCCTTTCATAAAAGAAATTCAGAAAATATTGCACACATACAATGACAGTGTATTGGCCATACGACCAAATAATGGAAATCAACAATGTAGGGCAAAGAAAACCTTTGACACAGTCCTTGTAAAACGCAATTCTTTAATGGCACACTAGTTAACTGCTGCATTTCCTCCTCATATCGCATATCCATGTTCTATAAAAAAACTCTTTCACTGGGGAAAAATACATTTTACAACTTCAGCTACATTGGATGGATTAGAATTCTGATACAGAGGTACAGTATACTGTTGTGTGTTAAATGTTTCTGGCTTCCTGTTTTATTTTAAAGTTGCATGGTGGTCTTCTCAAATGTGCTCACAATACGTTGCCCACCCCTGACCTACACACACATGGCAAAGGCAGAAATATTAAGGCAGATGCTCACAGGAAAAAGGCCACCAGTCCAAATGTTTGTCTGTTTTGGTCCCACAAGTTTACTAAGTTCTCTTTGAAGAATACATTCTTAGTGAGCACAGATTTGAGTTGGTTCACTGTTAAGAGACGAAGTGAATATGAGCGTGTTAAAAATGGCCATATGGTGGCAGTATAGGTACTTCTAAGGCCACATTGCAGTTAATGAGCGTGTGAGTGTCAAAGTTCATTGCAAACAGTCGTCCTGAATAGAGACTCTTTTCACCCACAGAAACATTACACCCTTCTTTTGGACAACCTTTCGTTTGACTTTGGCACATTTTGCCACACACTTGGAATCAGGCGGAGGCATGAACTCCATGATGATGGGTTCAAGTGGTCAACCGAAGGCTGTCCTATTAAAAGATTGGAAACAAAAAAGATGCACAAACGGAGGCGTTCCAGGATGAGTTTGAATACTTGTTGTTTAAGGATCTTGGGTTGATTAAGAGCTTGCTTTGAGGCGGAAGAGGAGCAAAAATGACATCATTGAGATAAAAAAAAAAGAAAAAAAAAGCAGTTCAGGAATGTCCATATGTGAGCAAAATAAATAATCCAGCATTGGGAAGTGGTCCCCATACCCCTCCCCAAAAAAAACGTATCGACATAGCATCACAAATTATAGATAAATTAACGGTTACGAACATAACAAACATTAACTTATTCCAACAAACCTTAATCGTTTGTCATGTTTGTGATTAACCCTCCCCCGCAAACATCCATCCCAAAACCACAGTTTGGGAAACCCTGACCATGACTGCTGAGAAGTGTTTTTTTCACAGACTTCGATGAAGGCACATCACCATCCAAATTTTCCTTCGGTTCTGTTCTTTTTTGGCTGGTTTGTCATCCATGGCGACAATAGTCTCCCTTCAAATTGAAGGCAAAAATGACTAGCGCTGAGTGATTTTTTTTTTCCACCCTTCTCCTTCCAAAAAAAAAAAAAAAGGCCTCTTCCCAGCATGAACATCTGGAACTCGCCACAGCTCCAACTGATCCAGTTTCACTCATTATCATATAAAATGCGGCCCAGGGTTGCTGTGAATAGACATATCGAACTAGGTCTCTTCGTCCCAGAGGCATAGCTGTTTTTGAGAGACGTAGTACGTAAAGTGGTAGCCCTTGCTGCAGCTCTTGATGCCACACTTGTAGGTGGAGCCCTTGCCCATGGTGTCGCGGCTCCGGCAGTACTTGAGCAGGCACGGGTACCACTCTAGGCGCAGGCCGTACGAGCACAAGCACGGCTGCCACAGGTCCTTGGTGGCGTGACACGTCTGGAATTGGGGCACCTCGGACGTATGGGGCAGCGCCTCAAACATGGAGCCATCCACACCTGCAAACAAAGAATTACAAGTTAAGGCAAATTACCATTTAAGTGGGTTGCCAAAAACAGGGTCTTTAAAACTGGAAAGTCATTAATGGCAAATTACTTTTTAAAATAATGTTTTCCTGCGGTAAATGTATGTCGATTTACCGGGAATTTCGATAGAAATTGTAGGCACTTTAACCTCTGGAAATGCTACCACGATTGAAAGTCAACACTGTTATGCAGAGGTTTCCCCGATACGTCGATTGCATCACATGATCCGCATCACGGGAAGTTATTCGCGGTCAGCAGTCTGAAATTGCAGCTTGCGATCAGAGCTCTTGTGATATACCTTTTATTATTATTCTGATTCAAAGTTTGTTCATGTACAATTCACCGATGGCACTGGCAAAGAATGGGAATCCGAAGCACCGGGAGAAGCATTTTAAAACGGTACATACGATAATTTCTGCACTTAACACGCTGTGAAAGTGCATTCCGTGCCTCCGCGTCAGGTCTCTACTAAAGGTAGGCGGTGATTTCCTTTTCAACAACTCACAAACTCTTGTGTAAACTATATTTTTCTATTTCGTTCACATTTGGGGCCATTCTGGCTGTTGCTCATCATCGCGTGCGTATGCGTGCACGTGTGGTAACGGGTTGATCGCGGGAGGTCGGTTGCTTGAAAAATAGATCTTCGGTCCAAAAAAGTTTGGGCATCCCTGTTGTCAACGTGTCCAATTGAAATGATGTTTAGAAAGGTAATTCATTTCTTTCTCAATAATATTGTGTCAAACTGAGTGCACTCGTGTACTAATTGCGTGATGTATTTTATTAAGTGTGGTTGATTTCGGTCTTGAGCAGAAAAAAGTTTGGGCAAGCCTAAAAGTAGCAACAATAAAGAGGGGAGATGGGGAAGCTTTATCATGCAAAGAAGATGCATCTGTGATGGCCTCTACAGATAAGGGTGGATAACCATGACCATCTGCAATAGTCTCCTCATTATCATGCTGCTGCAAAGGGACAACAATGCTGCTTTCATGCGCATTCTCCTCACCCTGACACCATTCGGATTTTACTGTGCCGATGCGGAGGCAAGCATCTACATGCAAACGCTTTCATGTGGTGTTTACATGTCTGTAAATTAGGGCCGAGCGATTTTGAAAAATAATCTAATTGTGATTTTTTTCCCCCCCTTCAATACAGGTATTCTTCTCATGTTTTTTTTTCATCAACACAGGCAATAAATTCATATGTATGACAATATTTTGGTCTTATAGGTTGGCTTATGGTAAAATGAAGGCAAACAAACCACCAATTGATGCGAAAGACGTTTATTTATCGACGTGAATGACTGTATTTGTTAACTTACTAAACACTGACTTTTAGTCTGAAGCATTCATTACGACAACTTTACCAAAACACGTGGGTTGTGAGCATAAGTAAGTCATAAGTGCAGAGCGCAACCAGTCCACTTTTTAAGCAATTAACTTGACTCTCTTTTATTTCCAAATAGCATACTTGGGATTTGAAAATTGCATTCTGCCACACTGCGATGTCGATTTTAATTCATTGAATTGTTCAGCCCCGTCGAACGATAAATATTAAGCACTTTCTCCCTCCAACGGGAAATCAGGACACTTATTAGGAATGTAAACATACTCAAATACAACACACCGCTTTATCAGTGAAAGCACCATCAACACGTAGATAAGTCGAGGAGTCATGTCATGTCAGAGTTAAGAGGAGAGAAGAGTCTCGGCGATAGGAAGTGGAGATGATAGTGTTACAATTATAAAAAAAAAAAAAAGTGTGAGAACAGAATCTAATGGAGACATTCCAAGGATAAGAGGAAAGTTGCAAAGGTAAACAAAGAAACGCAACCCCCTGACCTTTGTCCAGCCAGTGCTTGACGTCGGCCTCCGTGGTGTAGATGGCCTCGCGGGCCTCTTTGCACATGTTGTGGATGTGGCCGCTCAGCTGCCAGGCCCGGCTCCCATTGACAGATGCGCTCATGGTCAGCTGCTCCAGGCCGCGACGCTCCTCTGCCAAGCGAATGGCATGCGGGTTTTTCTAAGATAATATGCATGCGCGCACGCAAGCACGCACACACAATAAATCAGCATCCAAAATGTATGTAGTCGCCTTTTATTTTGGTGCCGCGCGGTACCTGTCTGAGGCGGGCCATGGACTCGCTGGGGATGATCTCATTGCGGCCGAGACGGGAGATGAAGCACAGCGCCTGGTACTGGTTCTCTCCTCTTTCTAGCTCGCCCAGGATTAGCGATCGGAATATCTTCAATTCCTGCCAAGAGAATCCAAAGATGAGTAATGTGGACTTTCCATTCAGAATTGTGGGTTTCAACCAAGTTTCACAACGACGTGACTCGGTAAGCTGCAGTAATATAAGTATTTTTCACAAAGGATAAAGAATATACGCCTGTGAGCAATGTCATAATTGTCTGTCCGTGAGTTACTTCACTGTTTGGATTCAATTATCCCTTGCTGAAACTTCTGAAACCATCATTTTGCATTGTGTTAACATTTTGGTGGATTGATTAAATACACCATGTGTAACACTTTTAGCTTCATGTGAACATTTAAACCGGAAATGGCAATATGCAAGCACTTGGCCGCCTTTTTCGAAGAAATATTGCTCACTGTCTACTGTTTGTTGTTGACGTTCCTTGCCAGCATTGAGCGCTCGCATCTCAAGAAAAAATATATATACGTCTCATCCTCATGGTCCTCCTCTGTGAACCAGGAAGTAGATGGATGAAAAAAGCGATAAACACATAGGAATTGTCCAAATCAAGTCTGAATGTCTTTGCTTCTGTAAATACTAAAAATATGCAAGCCTGGAAATGGGGATAGTGGACAATCCACGGGGGAGTAACCTTGTTGCCATTGGCACGTACGTGCAAGATTTGGCGCCAAAGCCAAGGCCATAAAGAGTTCTGTGAGACTGCATGCAAAGGCTGATGGGAAGCTCCAGCTAGGACAGGGACCTGTCCTCCCATTCATCAGACATTACCCCCCGATTTCCCTCCTCCCCCTCTCCCCGCCAGACAGACAAACTGTCCCGAAACACTCCTCCTCCGCTTTTCACACACGCATATGAAGCAAACAGGCTGCAGAGGAGGAGCTTTTAGTTTGCAAAAGCAGGAGGGACAAATAAACATCCCCCTGATAACCCTAATGAGCCGCACTCCCACTTCCTGCATGCATAACAAGAATGCAAAGCCCCCCCAGAAGCGTTTTTACGACTCTGCTTTGCATTTTCCTCATTCAGCGAAGCATTTTTGTGTCTAAAAGGTACACGATAAAAGCAAACATCGTCATGTGGCACTATTTGACCTTTTTAGAAGCAAATTGCTGAGCAAATATTGATTTAGGGGCTTCATGCGACATTAACTTCAGACATCTCTGTGACAAAAAGGCAAGGAAGACGCAGGAAGTTAAAATGCTCTGATCATTTAGCTTCGTCTACGTGTGTGTGCAAGGGATACAAAAATCTACACATCTAATTTTCATGCACCGAGCAAGAACTGTTTCAATGTCAATGGAAATATAAATACAAAAATATGGATCGAGGCATTTTATTTTCCCCTTAAACTGCTTGAGTCAAAATGAAAACATTCTGCTCCACACAATCACAATAGAAATGTCCTATTGGAAAAAAAAAAAAACAAAGTGCAAAGTGAAGTCTGTTAAACGCTTTCATTTTTATGACACTCTCTTTGATTAAGAAAGTACTCTAGCTCACTCGCATACAAAAAAAAACTAAAAAAAATCTGTATTCAATGATTAAAAAATGTGTCCTGTGACTGACTGGCGACCAGTTCAGGATGTAGTCCGCCTTTCGCCCAAAGTTCGCTGGGCTAGCGTACTAAGAGCAGAGGATTTAAAAACATATGACTGGCTGAAATAGGATGCCAAAAAGACAGATAGACATTTACGACAGACAGACATTTAACACACCATTTCCCTTCTAATTCAGGAGGACTACAGTTTCAGGACCTCCCATATTGTACACACATGCGGCTACACTAAGAGTTTGTGTGTGCATGGCCGAGAAAGAAAAAAGAAAAGGGGAGGCATTCATGTCAGCCACATGGATGTGCCTCAGGCCTCTCTGGTTAATTACAGAGGAAAGAGTAGCGGTACCAACAGTGTGTGGTTGCGACGTTGCTGAAGTGAAGTGACTACAGTTTGCACACAATCTCCCGTGTCACAATGAGTCCACATGAATGATTGTCTACTTTCATGGTCCACTATTTGGATTTTGGCCAAAGGGCTTAAGAATAGGCTGCTGCTAGGCAACTTTTTCGAATGACACTCACAATGGAGACATTCAAAATGAGCAGTTTAACCTTTTCCGACTGGAATTCATGACGCTACATGAAACAGCAAAACAATGTATAACAAAATATAATGGCTCAAGAGATCTTGTAGGCGATTTTATATATATATATATATATATATATATATATATCTCATTTGCAACATTGTCGTCAATTTCATTTTTTTTTTTTTTACAAGGTGGAACTAATGGACTATCTCCATGTCGTTCGTCTGTTATATTTAAGCAATTTAGAGATGCCAATTTGCTTCGAGAGCACGGCCAATGTGCCCACAAGCATGGTGCAGACCCCTCATTCTGACATCACTCCCTCACTGCATATAAAAGTTTAAATGGAGTGTTTTGCCCGAAGGGGATTCAGCCTCTTAAAAAAAAAAAAAAAAAAGAGAGAAAAAAAAAAGGAAAATAGTAATTATGTCTTTCAATCTTAGTGGTTTAGTGCACGTTAAGATAATAATCAGTTGGGCTTTTGCAAGCAAACGTGCTTCGAACAATGACATCATCTTGTTCCTAAATAGCAAGACACTAGCAGCCAGCTTCAGCTGTTTGCTTGGACGAGACGGACGTACGCTGGCCAAAACCAGCGCTGCCACTAAATTATTCACAGATAATCTCATGGAAGAAGTAGGATGAGAATGAAATGTGCAGTGCAACTGTGAATGGAGAATACGCCACCATTACATTCATGCAAACTGTGGCGGGAACAACATTAAAAGGTGCAGAATCTAGTTGTGAATGATTATCGAAAGATACGACCAGAAAAATTGATGTTTGAGGCAGTTTCGAATAATATGACCTGTACTGCGATATGTCTCTTCAGATTTGCCATTGCTGTGCTGCCGTTAGCCCGTGCTGAGGTGTCGTTTGTGTAAACGCAACATGGAAATGACTTATTGGTACAGCAATTCTTGAGTGCCATGAGTCACTTTAAAGGTTTCGACTATTACAAGTACAATGGAACAGAATGAAAATAGTTCAACGAGTATGTGAGACAAATTTTTTTACGCATACGATTGATGCTTTCGCCCACCCAAATATCTCGCTTCTTGATCTCATCAACCGGTATGAACGTTATAGATTCACCTGTCACCATTGTGAGAAAGATAAAAAAAAAAAAAAAAAAAAAAGAAGAAGAATGGTGTCGCCTTGGGCTTTTCCCCAGCAGAGAGCTACAAATGTCAGCACAGCTATAAATATTCAAAACAACGAGAGATGCCTCAGAGTTGCTTCCTCACACCCAAGACTTTGCAGTCAAACCATCGCTGGCCCGCAGCCAAACACAGGCGGGCATTCATGCAACCGCACTAGTGGGTCACACTCAGACCTTTAAAACAGGAGAGAGCCGTCCGGGTGCTGCTTTCATTGCCGGTTACCTTTGGTGGGCCAGATGAATTTAAGAGGTGCACAAAAAGCCTATTCAGAGCCTCAAAGGTTGCCATTTACAGGGAATATTCTCAGCCACTGTAATCGTAACCCAGCACGGCCTACTCTTGTCAAAACGAATAATTCCATGTCACATTAATGTTTTAGCGCTCTAACAATGTTTTAGCTCACCCTTTTAGCAAGGACGGTCATTGAAAATCCAAACATACACGCATTCAATCAAAACATTGGGCCGGGAGCTGAGCGAAACATTCACCCATCAAGTTCTCCGATGCTCAAAGTTTAGATCATGATAAGGCTGATGGATGGTCCCTTGGGAGTCCTGATGCCTCAATCTCGATAATGGGGCAGCTTTGTAGCTAATTGACCATGCCTGGAATGTTTATTTGAATCACTGGTCAATAAGTGACATTAAAAAAAACAAAAAAAAACAACAACGCTCAGATGCTCGACATCTGGCATTGAGTAGGAGTACAGACCTCCGCCAAGGCCAAGCAATTCAAAAACATTATCTGTCTGACTCAGTGTGACTGTTCCACTCCAGTCCAGTTGGTCCATCTTTTGGATGTGGCGTCTTAATGTCTCACTTAAATCCAAAGCAAGATTCCCCATCGATCAAGTTTTTGCGACAGCCTTTTGCGCGACCTGGTGCATGGCTCTGTGTAATCACGAGTGACAAAAGTAGGTCGGGTCAGGTACTATTTCTGACACCTGGTTTGCCAGGGTTCCAAGTGGACACCAAAAGGTGACGTAAACCAATGTTATTCATTCAAAAACAAAAACAAAGACACAGCTTGTCCCATTTCTGTGCCAGAACACTTCAGTATCAACTTTTGCACCAGTGCGCCGTTTCCTTGTCGACCTTAGTGACCCTTGAATCAAATGGACCTTCTTACAATGGTGAACGGCCACATTGTAAGAAGCAAATGCAGGAGATCCTCATTCTCTCGTTCAATGCGGTCTTTGAAATTTTTTA
>NW_017805833.1:2023800-2135490 GCF_001891065.2 Hippocampus comes | reverse complement strand
GACCTCCAACAATGCCTGAAACATGATTTGAAAACTACAAACTAAGCAATTGAAAGCTGCAGGAGCACAACGCCTTCCAGTTGCCCCCTTCGGGCTTCTGTTTGTAGAAAGCTGACACGATCAAATGTTTATCCAAGACCCCCGTGTCCCAACTAAATGACTCAGTTTGCCCTTTTAAAACAACACACAGCTTTGAGATGTTTGGTGATGGGGGTGGTGGGGTTTTGGGGGGGGGGGGGGGGGGGGGTGTTTGCTTTGGTTGCCCACAAGGGCGGTCCCAAACGAGAACTCAGGTGCAAGGCAGGGATTAAAGATCGTGTCGGGAAACAAAAGGAGGTGGAGTGGGACACAAAAGGAGTGGGGGGGAGGGAGTGGGAGGGGGGTGGCGGCTCCGTGCTAAGAAATGCTTGACTTGAAGCTAATTACAGAGGGCTCTGACGGTAGGAATGTCACATTTGGGCTGGGTCACACCTGGCTGTCCAAAGAGCAAAGCAGTTGGAAAACACTGGAAGTGGATGAGATTAAAAAAAAAACAAAAAAAAAAAAACTACGGAACAAGAGAGGCGCGCTCCCCCTCTATGGCTTTTTTGTTTTGTCAACAATGGGAAGTAACCTTTATTTAAAAAAAAAAACATTTTTGCCACACAGAATGCAATTGTCTCACCAGCGGATTGGTTGGTGGGAAAACTTTGCATTCAGGAAATGAGACAGCTCATAGGAAAGGAAATGAAGTCGCTCGATAAGGATTAAACAAGGGAGATGGCTGTTGCCCCATACAGCCTCTGACTGGCGTCCTGCTACTTTCATATCCTGTTGCAACACACTTGAATAGATAAGCGTTACAACAATGAGAGCCTGTTTTATTTTACGATGCATTTCCTAAATGTATTCCAAATGTCTTTCATTGACTTACATTTATGCATTTCTGGCCTTATTAAATGATGTTCTCCCCCCCATGCTGCTCAAGCAGGTTACACACAAATAAGCCCAACACCTAAATAAGGCAAATCTCAGCATTGCACAGAGACGATTAGTATAGGTTAAGGCACTTTTTGTGTTGCCAACTGATTATAACGCTTGTTGGGAGCCACACTGAGTTCCTGTGGTCAAAGGAGGAGCTGAAACAGGTGCACCAAAATTGATCTTTCTCCAAAGCCCCCCCCCCCCCCCCTTTATCCACAGCGTTACAGAGGAACATCTGGTCTGCCGGTGGGAGGAGGATTAAGGATAAAGACATCACTCGGAACCGTTGGGGGGCAGGGGGGGCTGCCCAAAGGATGTCTTTTTCGCCACTTTTTTTCTTTTTAGTCACCAGGCATGAGTAGATAAGTGAAAGGAGGATGGGAGCTGGTGGACGCGGTTTGATTTATGTTTTCATATTAAATTCAGATATGACTCAGAATCTATCAAGGTCCCTGAGGAACCATCACAATGCCTCAATTGATTCCAGGTCCTTTTGACATGTCTGTGGATTTTAAAAGATGGATGCAAAGTATTGTTCTACAGAAAGAACTATAACTCAGTGGTGAAAGATAAAATGAGATTTTTAAAAAAAATATTTGTCTCACAATGGAGAAATTCACAATTTACAGCAGCAAAAATTGAAAGGAAGAACGTAGAGAAAAAAAAGTATTTGCATGCACAAAATAAATTAAAAAATGAACTGTACTCAGTGCAGAATGGAAAATAAAATCTAAGATCTAAGCATATATGCATCTGCAAAGGTGGCTGTGCTATTTCAAATTTAAAGATCAAACACAATTCAAAAGAACTCTTCAAACGTATCCCAAAGGAAACAATGGAAGGAATCCATTCCAGGTCTCAAACTTAATGAACTGTACATGCAATTTTCTGTCAAATTTAACTTTCATACATGTATAAGCAGATTAGAAAATGAATGGATGGATGATACATGTGTTAAAGGTCGTTAAAACCCAGCAATGTGTGGGTTCCAAATATATTTTTCTTCCACCATTAACGATCAGCCAAGTGTAAAAAGAGTCCAACTACAATTGTGAAGCATAATAACTTTGATCAAAAAGTGGCCCATGCACATCACAGCAAGCCTGTCAGCTTACAAACAACGAGCAATCCATTCCGGGGCCTGCACTTGTTTCATTTGGTCAGATTCTGACTTGATGGAATTTTGAAATGACACTGTAATAATTGGGGTTGAGGTCTAGGATGCCTTTTGATTGAACAAAGCCTGGATTTGATCACATGAACGACTTCACACATCCACGAATATAAGGAGTCACTCGGGGCTTTAACAACAACAGCGAGGTGAATTCACGCCATGGTAGTGATGGAATCAACACTTAACTTGCTTGTTAAAAAAAAAAAAGTCTGTGCAAGTGACAAAGAGCGATGGTGTTTCAACATTGAGTCAGAGCCACATTGTGGTGAAGTGACAGTCATGCATGGGAAAAGGCTGAAGCTACATAGCTGGCAAGCACCAGCATTTCTCACCAAGAGGAAAAAAAAAAGGAAAGAAATGGACAGCAAGAAAGTTGCAGTGGGAAAAAAAAAGGAATACAATAAATGAGAGTCACAAGATGGGAAAACTCAAAGACCTAAAATGGGACAGCAGCCAAAACTGTGTCATAAATAATCAGGGAGCCAATCTAATCCCTGCAGCTCTTAATTTCCCCAGACACATTGTGTGCTTTACGGCGTCTTATTCCCAATATATTGCTGCAGCAAAATGGGCGTATCCATAACGCTTTGAACACAATCAGGATAGAAAAGACAGCTAACCTACACTTGAGAAACAATTCACTTTTGTTGCTATGATGAAATATGACTTCCTATTGTAAAACAGTCAACATCATCAGTGCCTTTACACATCTGTTGCAGTCTTGGCTGACTACACCTTTTACTCAAATATGTGTCAATTTTGCATGTGTTTGTTGAATACGACATAAGGTTCTCTCAAACACAACACTTTTGAAAGTTATATGAAGTGTTGCATTATCATGCCGCCGCTTACTTCTCTTGACTCTTCACTGAAGTTGCTGTCCCGCAGCGAGTCGCCCACAGGCTGGGTCTTCCTTCATCTGACAGTAGAAGGGCTGCCTTAGTTGGAGCCGATCAGCGCGGAGAAAGAGCGACGGGGCTTAAAAGAAACACCGTGCTTGCCAGACAACCTGCCGCCACAGCTCGTGGTGCGGCCGCCTCCCAAGTGGAGTTCATCATCACTTTTGCAGAGCATAATTTGCAGTTTACTGTTGTCTTCTGCGTTGACCTTAAAGTATCTCCACACAGGTGACATGACTTGGCTCCGACTCCACCTGCTCGGTGGGTATACATGGGGCTGGTAAAGTGTGATAGTATTGGAGAATTTTTGCGACAGCGAGTACAGACATGCAGTATCGGCACAATACAGGTATCAGTGCATCACTTCGAAAATTGCTTTTTTTGAAAACGGTGATGGGAAGTAATTAGCACGTTTTGCTGCAACGTGCTAATGTAGGAAATTAACTTCATATTTTTAATTATTCGTTGACCAGCTCAGAAGTGCCACCATGACCAGCTTGCTTATTTGAAAATGAATGCTTATGCTGTTCTAGAAAGGCATGGATCATTGACATCTGAACATGTGCGAATGTCATGTGACCAGTGGCTAAACCCCTGGCTTAAGAGTCTTTTGTATAGCTAACAAAAGACAAAAGCCATTTTCCAATAGGCTGCCATTTCCACGAAGGACAACAAACAGGCTCTATAGGAAAATAAAAGTTAAAAAAAAAAAAAAAAAAATCAAAAAGGTATGTCACGCGTTTCAATTTTTATGGAGCTCACTTTGGAACTGCTCAACTGTATCGGGGGTTAAAATGGCGAAATCCGCCTCTGCTGAACAGTAAACATCTGGTATAAAGTTATGAGGGAGTTCAGCGTAAACAGAGGGTGATTAAGTGCTGCGGCCAGAGATCTTATCAGCAATCTTCCAAAAGTTTACCCAACGCTCAACGGCAACACCAATTCCACATGTGCGCATGCCTTCGCAGTAGAAAAGCCCCTAAAACCTGCATTAGGGGGGCCGGTCAGTTGCAATATTAAACTTTACCTATGATAAAAATTTGCTGTGGTCAAGCTCAGCTTGAAGCAAGCTGTAAAGTTTGGCTCAGTTAGGTGCAGTAACTAACCTCAAACAAATGTGAAAAGGCACTCCAGACAATTATATACCAGCACTAAAAAAACAGTTCATTTTCCATAATGATTTTGTTGAAATGCAATCAATATTTGGGTTGACGCCGAAATTCCGATTTCCGAAACATTCTGAATAACTCGTTTACATGACAGTTACTCCTGCAACGTTTTGACACAAATAGACGTCATTTCCGCTTGTTACTTTCTATCATCAATAAAATACATTACATTCATGTAAGTAAACGCTGATCGTAAATATCGCAATTTCTTTCCCTTTTTTCTTTCTACGCTGGCTATATGAAGTGTCAAATAAGTGTATGCTCATACTTATGCACTATTGGAATAAAAATAAAAAGTACACGTATACGTTTTTTGGTGTGTGTTCGTGTTTACAATCTGAGATAAAATTTGTTACAGTGAAAAGTCCCCTGTTGTGAAACATTTCTTGCTGCAAACATGATTTCGTTGTAGAGGAGTTTCACTGTAGTAAGTGGTATATCACGCATAGAATTACTTTCTGGACTACAAAGACCAAAATTCCTTGCGGATAGAGAAAGAGCATGTGCAGAACACAAGACAATGCCTCGCTCGAAGGAAGTAACCTAACAGAGTTTACATGATCCTATATAGATGTTAGAAAAAGGGGTAATTCAGTGGTTTTATTCGGGTTAAAAAAAATTGCACACAGTTACATTACCTTTGAAAATCTGAATGTAAATGTAGTGTCCACTTGAAAGATTGTTAAAAAAAAAAAATCAAATAGGTCAGCTCAAATGAAACTGTTGACTGGCAATACGTAGCCTACAAAACTAGCAAGTGAGATCAGCGTTTATTGCTCCAAATTGCACCCTGGTGAATAATACGCATGTGGCGCACGGTGGAAACGTGGCTTTGTAGCGTTTTTTTTCCGAGCAACACCCATATCATGTTTCAGAAATGTCACCAAAGAGGAAACTAATCACTCCAATCAAAATTAACTTCATCCTGATAACAAGGTGAAAAAGTTGGCTTTTTACTCCCCGCTTGAAATGCAACTTGCATATTGTCGGCCAAAGTGTTGTGCGTAATGCGCCAAGTGTTTAATATCACTGTTAAAACACTTTTCTTCCCACGCGCTCCGAAGATTCATGGCAGCTGGAAGTGACAGCTCATCCAACTTTCCGTAAATCTTGGAGATAGTGCAAGCAGAGCTGAATAAAAAACATATGGGGGGGAACGAGAACAGGAAGACGTGAGTTTAAAAAAAAAAGTATGCGGGGGGGGGGGGGGGTTGACCTTGGACTGGAGCAGATAAAGCAGCGGAATACTACAGTCATCTATAAGAGGGTCTATTTCAAATAAACAAAACCAGACGTGTGTGTGTGTGGAAGGGTGGGGGCGCATGAAAAAGGGGTCCCCCCAGCCTACACACCCCGACGATGCCTCTCAGCTCAAAAGTTCAGACGATGTCCCTTTATTGTGGAGAATAGAAAGAGGGAATGGGAGGGGGGCGCCAATTATTGGGGCGATGGCCTCTTCTCCCGTTCTCCTAAACTGCAAATTAGCCGTTTTGGTTAGCCAAGCAGACGCGCTGGATCAAAAAGGTCAGACATGCCCACTTAATCCTGGTAAATTCTCCCTTTTCACATCTCACCAGGCTTGTCAGCTTCTGCGGGGCAGCAAGCAATCACATGCACCACACACCCATAACCACACACTCCCCGCATGCTCTGGACTTGTAGCTTCCCCAATTGACATGTCTCCCAGTAGTCATTTTCCACAGTAAAACACAGCGTCATCTTTCCATATTTGATTCCTGCTCAGGGAAAGGGACACTGGATCGACTCGTCTACTTTGAGAAAAATGCTAAATATGGTCTCCGATCACAAGCGCTGGCTGGGCTTGGATCGGGGTTTAGGAATATTCAAGGGAGTGAGAGCTGTAAGGAGGGGGTAGGGGGGTGGGGTATCCCAAATCTAAGTAAGAGCAGCTGTCTTTTACCTCTCTCGGGGAAAAAGATGAACGAAACTCAGTTATGCTTAACTTCAGGGGGTTGGGGCTTTTAGGGCGTATTTTTGCCACATTGTAGCCTAAGGATAGGCAATCAACTTCTCAGAAGAGGCCATTGTGGTCTAACCCCAAGATGAATGTCACAGGCTGTGGTTGCTGCACAGAAAAAAAAAAGTTAAGTATTATACCCTTAGCCTGCTACCCTAAAAAGGTTCCTGCCTTTGTACCAGTCACTTTTACAACTTGGGAACATACTTTAGCGCATGTAGCATTTGGACCCTGGAAGAGTTACAGTTGGAGTTACACTGGAGTTCAGTAATCAGCACGATGGAGTCCAATCATGTAGCTTCTATCTTGAGGAACAAGAATGGGCAATTACTTTTTATAGTGGAGACTAAAGGTTGGTGGTCAGCTGAACATCTGAAGCCATTGTGGAGTCTTCATTAACAATGGAGGCAGGAGTTAATGAGGAGTCTGAATGTGAATGTGCGCATATTGGTCGGCTGGTGATTGGGGTGGGATCCTGCTTTGGCATTTTTACAGCCCTGGAAACATTCTGCTGCAGTAGTCCAATGATTACATAGGGAGACCAATGAACTTCAATAATCATGTTTTGGTACTGGGAAATGGTGTAAAGAGGAGTTAGCAAGTACATTCAGGAGATCGCAGTTTGAATCTCCACTGGAACGTTTCAATGTGGACTTGACATGTTCGAACGGTGCTTGTGTGGATTTTCTTTGGGTACGCAGGCTCTATTCCACTTCCCCAAAAGGCGCTTCTTCAGGTCAAATAAAGATATGAAATTGACCATAGGTGTGAATGTGAATCGTTGTTTGTCTCTGCGATTACCATCGTTTACCACCAGTCCTGACTCTAACCCGCCCCTGGCCCAAAATCAGCTGGGATAGACTTGAGTTATCCATGACCCGAATGAGAATAAGTGCTCCAGAAAATGAATGGATGTTTGGTGTTGTGGGTCTAAAGTCTGGCTAAATATACAGCAGTTTGTCTCCTGGATGGTACTCTTAAATTGACTTGTAGCTATTTCTGATGGTCTTGTAGTTGGCAGACTTTAATTTATAAGACTGACCACTGTCAATCCACCATTTCAGACAGTCTTAATGCAAACGATCGCAGTTTCCTTTGGTGTTCCTGGTTTTCAGTCTGGCGAAATGTACAACGGTTCATCTCTGGGGTGGTGCACTGAGACTTCTGTTTTTTCATGGTCTTGCGGTTGGCAGGCTTTAATATGAGCTGTAATATGAAGGGGCGGCATGGCTGAGTGATAGTGATCGACTCCCAAACCAGAGGTTGGGAGGTGCGATCCCGGCCATTGTGACGATGTCGACGTGTCCTTGTGCAAGATACTGGAACCATCAGTTTGTTTTGAGGGGTTTGTGGTCTAAGACATGAGTAAACAATACTGATTTTACTGGGCTGTAGCTCACATTCTTTTAAACAAGTACGTCAAATGTGGCTTTAGTGATACAAAGGAACCGATTTTCTACCCTTGACACAGCTTAGGAACACACTTGTACCTCAGCTCTTTTTGTACAGTTGCCTTGGAGTACGATAATAAGGCCTATGAAATATGGTGGTGTCAATTGTACCTTAAAGGACAGAAATTGTAAAAAAAAATTTAAAAAAAAGTATTCGATGAAACGTGCATGTTTTTCTAATGTGGGAAGGACCCGGAGAACCTGGAGAAAACCTGCGCAAATATTGGTAGAATGTGCAAACTCTAAAAAGGAAAGCCAGAGCGCAAACCTCAAACCCGTAAGGCAGACGTGCTAACCACTCGTTCACCGCCCTTTGCCCCACTAATGGAGGCAAATCTCTCTTTGCCCAATTCACTGATTCCCAGCCAGTGTGCCGTGAGAAACCCTCAGGTGTGCAGCAGGAAATTATACAATTTCACTAAATTGGTCTGCAAACTATTGGTTACATACAGTATATGTATGTTCATCTAGCGATGCCAGTTAACATACACTGTTGACAGCCACAGCAAATACTCTTTCACTCAAAAGGATGACAAAAGGGGGAAAAAAAACAACCTGCAGGGCGGCACTCCTGTGCTGGGGTGATAGCAACGCACCCCAAAATGTTTTAAAAATGCAACGTGAAATGGTTTTCTGTTGCATCATACATGACATATCAATCAGTGGCATTTATATGTGAAAAATGTGCCACTCTCGAAAGGAGAGATGCCTATTCAAAGCGCAAGTTAATGAAAATTGACATGTCGACTGGGAAGATTAACTTGCCTCAACATCGTAGGCATCAAACACACAGTCAGGGACCAGATATCCTAGGCTACAAGGACATCATGGATGATAAAGGCAGACCAGAGTGCATCTTTTGGAATGCATGCTAGGAGGAAACTAAGTCAATATTATTTTTGTTTTTCATGGAAAGGTCCCATGGCATGAAAGTTTCCACTGTCAATATATCACAAGCTACTGGGATATAACCTGTTGTTAATTGTTTGCTAAACTGGGGGTTGTGTAATGGGTGTATTCAGTTGTTCAGTACGAGTACTTTTCGAGGTCAAAATGGCATCAAAAGTTTTTAGATGAGCTCTTCCAATCGAAACTGCGGTGTGCCAGTATGTTCTCTGTTAAGTCAGTTTTGAGTTTTAACATATTTCCCATGTTGTCATTCATCCTTTTACACACCAACCTTAAGTTAGAAAGCCACCTCGGACCAAACAGAAATGCTGCTGGCATAAAGCCACGGTCAAACTCTCTTTCGAGCAATTGAGGGAAAATTGAGCACACATTGGGAGTACAGTATGACCACTATCAGTGGCGGTTTTTGCCATGTGTGTGGCCGCACAGGGGTCAATTATGGGCATTTGTCATCTATCTGTATGGGAAATTGTGTGCCCCTTTGTGGACTTGCCCTCTGTAGTAGATGCTTTTTCAAAGCGAAAGTAAATAAAATCCACTTTATCAACTCAACACTGGCATCGGTGTTTCAAAACACCCCAGTGAAAGGATCATTCTCTTCAAAAACTAACCTCAAAGTCATCAGTAAAAATGAAGAAAAGCCCCTCACAGAGCTTTTAGTCGAAGGGGAAATCAGTTCATCTCACCTGTTTGAAGTCGACCATAAAGGTGATGAGGGTGCCGTCTCCTTGCTTGAACTCCACCGATATGGAGTCTTTCTCGCTGTCCGCCTCCAAGACCTCTTCGGTCACCAGTCCGTCGGTGAGCCGGACCCGAACCCTCAGCTCGGAGCCAAGTCCCAGGGCGCAGACGACAAGCAACGGGAACAGCAGCAGAACCTTATCAATCGCGCTCGCACACATCCCCGAACACGCAGAAGCGAACCCAAAGCGAGGAAGATTCGAGGCGCAATGAAAATGTGCGCGTTCATATCTAAAATCTGCTCCTCACATAACGTTCGCGTTTGAAACGGCGCTCAATCACTGCACTTCACTTGCGGCGACTTCCCCTTTTTTTTCTTGTCCATTGAGAGGCTTTCGGTTCCGATATGATGGGTTCATCGGTCCAATGGTAGCACGCTGTTGTTAGTCTGTGCTCACAGAAGTCAACTTTTAAACGCGTGAAATCCAGCAGCGTCGTCACTTCCGAGCTCCACACTGCAAACTTTTACCCTGTGTGTGAGTGCGGTGTTGGTAGTAAACTCTTAAAGCCACACACACACACGCGCGCACACACACGCACACACACACACATCGCCCCTTACCGCGCGCACACACACGCCCCCGCACACGCACACACACACACACACACACACACACACACACACACACACGCACTTACCGCCCCCCCCCACACACACACACGTTTCTCTGCCCATCCCCCTAAAGAAGGAGGCCTCTCATGTGATCCTCCTTCTGCACTCTCAACTAATAATACCCCTCTACTGAACACTTTTTCTCCCTATTCTGTATACACGTGTTTCTCAAACGTTTTACCAAGTACTGCACGACCCTAAAACAAATTCTACAAAACTCTCCAAGTACTACCATAGTGACTCATATTAAAATTAAGCAGCAGAAAGCCAAAATAATGTTTTATTACCCCCAAAAATATGAGACCTGTATTTGATATTGCGGTAAGCCACTGTGACATTGTCCAGTTTAAACATCAACCCTGGGCTTGAATATGAAGGGGGGGGGGGGACTGAACAGTACTGTAATTATTTTCAATTGCAACGTATCACACGTTCACCTCACAGTGCAGAGGTGCAGGGTTCGATTCCGGCTCCGGCCTTCCTGTGCGGAGTTTGCATGTTCTCCTCGTGCCTGCGTGGGTTTTATGCGGGTACTCTGGTTTGCTCCCACAATCCACAAACATGCATGGCAGGCTAATGGAACACTCGAAATTGTCCCTGGGTGTGATTGTGAGCGTGAATGGTTGTTCATCTACGTGTGCGATTGGCTGGCAACCAGTTCAGCGTGTACCCCACTTACTACCAGAAGACAGCTGACATAGGCTCCAATGTGGTGAGGAGTGGCTTATTTGCATGAGGCAGGCCGGCCCCTTCCAACCATATTGATTACAGTGATGCTCGCGAAAGAGGGTAAGGGGACTAAGTCGTTTATTTCACTAATTTATTATCGTTGGCAATTAAATAACTGTAATGAATTCATATTTGGGTGTAGTGCAGAACTGCACGGCACCATACTGGGAAGCTTTCTAATATCATAATCCATCTCTCAAAATTCCAATGATTATGTCATTAATAATTTTCTCGTGCTCTTTGGACATGATATTTTAATCCATGACATAAAATACACCATAATGTGCTTACGTTTCATGTTGAGCCACTGGATTAGTTTCATTTTCAATGAAATCCCCCAGAAAAGATTGAGCCTTTTGTTAATTATTTAATAAGGTCAATACGGTTTAATTTGCCAAACCCGAGACAGAAACTACACAAGTGAAAAATAGGAATTGCAATCTGAATGTCGATCTGTGAACCACACGGACTACATGAATACTTAACTGCAAAAAGAAGCATGTCATCAATTCCTGCGCTTAACCATCTGAAGTCTTTATCTCTTCTGGGTGGGCCGAGACCCCAGGGCTGATGACCCCGAATGTGCCAGCACTTGAGTGTGGCGCAGATTGCAAGGCATGGTTGTTCCAGTGAAGGAGAAAGCAAACAGAGAGAGGCCATCAGGCAGAGCAAACAAAGATTTTAGTCAGGGTCAGGAAAAACCAAAACGGGGGCCCAACAGATTGAAGGATCGGAGCTTGCGAAAACAAAACCTCTTTTGTGACAACATTTAATCATCAAGAGGTGTTCATGCAGCCTCCAAACCTTTCAATGCTGACTACAACTTTTAGCCAGGCTTTTTTGAGGCGAGTGAGTGACTGAGAGAAAGAGAGAGAGTGAGAGAGTGTATCAATGCTACAGGATGAACCAACGTTCACTTCTTTACTATCCCTATCACATACACTTCTTTTGTAACTTTAGAAAGTCCGCTCTGTAATTCAGTTGTCAGGCCCCAGCATTCATCATTGAATGAACTCAAGTATTTGCTGGTTACGTCATTTCCAAGTCCCGTACACACGTTAGCCCAAACTGCAGTATTGGAGCCGCGTGAGTGCCGCTTGCAGTGACACATAACAAAGAAAGACGCAAGCCACAGTGTGCACATGATGTTCATTATTAACTCGCAATCATTTAATTCAAACAAACACACACATACACAAACACACACATACACAAACACAGACACACACACACACACACACACACACACACACACACACACACGCACACACACACACACACACACACACACACACACACACACATATCTCTCTCTCTCTCTCTCTCTCTCTCTCTCTCTCTCTCTCTCTCTCTCTCTCTCTGTATATATATATATATTTGGGAGGAAATATACAGTACCACTAATTCAACGAGATAGGAAGGTGCTCAGCAATGTTAGATTTTAGGTCAGTAAAAAACCTTGAAATTGCATTTCAAAGGTTCCTTTATTTTTCCCACACTCCAATGATGGGCAGGCACCCCAGAGACCCAACAAATCGTTAAAAGGCCCTAAAAAAAGGCACTTTTCTGCAATAAAATATGTCAAGTGCAAAATTCCCATGGAGAAATTTGACTGACAGTTTTAAGACGGGCACTTAACTTTAAATGTTAAAAAATTTGAAGCACGTTGTCCTCTTTTGTCGGCTTAATTGTGAGCGATTTGGTTTTCACTGCTCACGCTACATTCCAATTCAACTTGTGTACATCTTTATGTGCGGTGACATGCTCACGGCTAAATGGAAAACCATTGCCATTGACAGGGGATTTGCCCAACTTTTTTTTTTTTGGCAACACATTTCAACCAGTAAGCTGCACCTCATCACATATTGTAAAGGCAGAAGCAAGGCGAAAGAGTCACACTCTTTATTTGAACAGTTTGCTTTCTTTCCAACCTCCTTCCAGAGATCGACAATATTTTCACAAAGAGGTGATCTCCACACACGAATACCATCTAATACCATCGACACATCTGCAATATTTTCCTTCAAAAGTCTTCATTTTAACACACGGAGACAACGAGTGGATGTTTCCCAGCTGCTTCATAGCAGAATGAGGACAGCCAGCGTAGGAGGAGAGACAGCGTCTGGACTTGATGTCTGCTCTCCTCCGCACACATGCAAAAAAACTGTTGATCCAAGGATCACAAGAGCCAAAAACACACGCTGCTTTCCTCGACTCCTGATGATATTTTCATATATTTTCTCCCTCTTAAGCTGTGCTCGGGGTGTCGGGACTGCAGCCAGGCAGGCGGGAGCTCGGCGGGAGATATCCCCTTACGCATGAGGCGAACCGGAGCCAGCAACAAGAAGCGAGGAGGTGCACGGGCCCGCATGGAGCTGGAGTACAAGGTTAGAATAGTGACAGTTAGAAACGTGCCTTATTTGGACACATTTGACAATCAAACCACTGTGAGGAGAAGTAAATGCATGTTAAAACACAAGATATAATAAAGTAAAACACTCATAGCAATTGGATCCATACGACTGCTTTTTATTATAATTACATACACCAAACTTTGATCAACTTAATATATGTGTAAATTAACAACATGGGCGGCACAGTGGTTGAATAGTTAGCACATTCGCCTCATCGTGCAGATTTGCAGGGTTCGATTCCGGCTCCGGCCTTCCTGTGCGGAGTTTGCATGTTTTCCCCGCTCCTGCGTGGGTTTTATCCGGGTACTCCACCTTGCTCCCATATTCCACAAACATGCACGGCAGGCGAATGGAACACTCTAAATAGTCCCTAGGTGTGATTGTGAGTGCAAATGTTTTTTCGTCTATGTGTTCAAGTGGCCCGCAACCAGTTCAGGGTGTTCCCCGCCTACTGTCCGAAGACAGCTGGGATAGGCTCCAGCATGCGTGCAACCCTCATCATGATAAGCCGAGTAGAAAATAGATGGATGGAACTATCCAAACTAACAACATATGTTGAAAGGATCTACTCATCTAAACATTTTTAAAAAGTCACGCCTTGCTTTACTACGATCACCAATAGTGGACGCTAAATTGCTTTTCCTCACTCAAACAGAATGCATTTTTGGAGTATCTGCATTGGATGATGGAGACTCATTTCCAGCAAAAACCTAACACTGGCACAAAAAAAAAACAAGAAAAAACATTCAGTAAGGCATTTATGTTTTCAATGTAAAGACATGTAAAATCATTAATAATATTAAAGATGGTAAAATTCCTGTACAGTTAGCTGGTGACAGTTTATAATTTCTTTATCTTCTACTATGTTAATCATTCTTTTGAAATATAATCAACTTTGGACTGTGTGTGTGTGTGTGTGTGTGTGTTGTTAAAAGTTCCAATTGGAATATTCTTGAAGCAACTCAAGTTAGCGAGCACATTATAATGGTCCCATTAAATTCAGGTCATCTTTTTGAAGCGAAGACACAGGAAAGCAAAGGGACATCAGAATAAGCATGTTGAAACAAGCAGAGTGGCCCGTTCTCATAACATTAGGGTCTACAGTCACAGGTCATGATTTAACTGTTATATATCCTAAGGGGGAGGGAAAAAAAAAATCAAAGCCCCTCTACCCTCCTCCTGCTGAACAGTTCCTCATCCTAAACGCATACTTATTGGGAAGGAATTTGATGGAAACTCCCATAAAGTTAATGATAGAGTGAGAGGAGGTGTGTGTGGGTGGGGGGGCGGGGGGGGGATCCTTTTGATTTGTGTAAAAATAAATAAACATGTTGGGGAGTATAGCTGGGAGCATTAGAATGTTTCCTGGCACGGTCCCAGCATGTGATGAAAGATGATTAAACACAGGGACAGGAACGTATCATTTTTCTCATTTCTTTCCCTATTACGGGGAGGTCATGATCTTATCGCTGTGGTGGAACTACTACCTACCAAGCATTACCTCACTGGCCTCATCTTTCTATCTGCACACTTTGCGACCTTGCAAGTGTTTATAAAAATAAATAAACACAAAGGAAAGGTGTTTTGGCCATGAACCTCCAACATCAGATGGTTTGGGTTGGGAGGCCTGGAAAACATCTGTTCAGCAGACGCAGCAGGTATCTGCTTGGCTTTTAATCCTTCAGAAATCCTGACTAGGTTTCTTTTTAAAATGGTTGCCATGTGTTGTCCATGTGGTAATCACACATTTTCTCTCTGATCGTTCAAGACATTTTATTTTCAACAGTCACTTGATTGCTGATACTGTACCTCAGAAAAAGGGGCTATCAATCAAAAAAAAAAAATCAGTCGAAAAGCGAAACTCATATCTAGAAACTCCAATTCCACTAAAGTCTGGACTTTGCACAAAACATCCTGAAAAACAGAATACAATTATTTGCAAAGCCTTATCAATCTATATTCAACTGAATATATTAAGAAAGATAAGACGTTTAATGTTCAAATGGCTAAACTTGCTTGTTTCTTATTTTTATTTTTATTCACTCATTTTAAATGTATTTGATGTCTACAAAATGTTCCAAAATAGCCGGGACAGGGTGTGCCAGCCACAGTGTTACATCACCTTTCAATAAATGTTTGGAAACTGAGGACACTAATTAGCTAAGTCCTGTTATTGGAATTCGTGCCCAATCTGACATGAAGTACAATTTCAGGTGCTCAACAGTCTGTGGTCTCCGTTGATGCATTTGTTTCATAATGTGCTATACATTTTAAATGGGAGACAAGTTTGGACTGCTGGCAGGCCAGTCAACTACTCGTACTCTTTTACTACAAAGCCACACTGTGTTGTTGTTTTTTTTAATTTGTTTTTTAAATGTTTTTTATGTGATACAATGATCAAACCAATCTGAGCTTTCCCCCCCTAATAGTTCCTCTGAGTTTACACGTGTTTGCAGAACTGCATCGTGTGTCGAATCAAATGCTCTCCAGGGCCATATGATGATCACAGGCCACAGGTTGCCCCACCCGTGCTCTCCAGTCCAAGTGTGTCCATTAGTGCTGCTATACAGCTCTGACAGTTCTGCTAGTTGAACAGATAAGAGGCCAGCCCTGCTGCTGGTGTTCTGCCAGCCCACAATCAAGATGCCTGCACCAGATTATTCTGCTGTAAACAAAGTAGCGCCGTGTAGTGGACCATCAGGCCTCTTTCATACTCTTAGGATCAGTACAGTATAGACTTGTGGATCAATGCAAATGCAAATGAGTGTTGAAGGCTAAAGCAGATAAACGTGAGCTATGGATAGAGTACAAAAGGTTACAAAAACAGCAGTGGCAGTCAATCAGACAAGAGCTTCAACAATGTACTGGTCTGCATCTGGTCATCGTAGGGGACGTTGCGGGGGTTGCGGGGGTGGGGGTTGCCTGCATGGAAAGATCCGACAACACAGGATACTCCCCAAACGATGCTGGTATGTTGGAAACTTGACTCAATGAGGAGAGCCTGTATGCGCACAGCTCTTTGGAAATCAGATCTTTCCTTATTTACGAAGTCTGAAGTTACCTTTGATCGTGAAACCACGTGACCCACAACTGAACTGAAAACGAGGTGAAGCAAACACGTGGAATGTAAAGTACCAGGAGTGATTGCAACACACATTGTGGAAAACAAGATGAAAGCACATAACTTATTGTTCATCAGCGATTCAATGTTTTTTGTTCAAGCAGTCAACTAAAGCATTACCCAGACCTCTGCAAGGGTGATTAACAAGTTTTTTGTTTTCTGTTGGTACATTAGGGTGTTTGCAAGCCACTTCCTGGTTTCGTCACTAATAATAAATATATTGTGTCTACAGTAGCTATCTTCAGCTATCAGTTCCTGAGTAAGTCCCAGCAATATTAGTCATTCTGTGCAGTGGATAAAGAATAGATACCTGTCAGTACTGTTCCATTATCTGTCTAATGTGTTGCTCCACCGTTTGTGTTCAAATAGCCATTGCTTAAAGGGTATTACACATACAGTACATTTGGCAATAAAGTTTATCCTATCCTTATTAACACCACCGCCAGACATGGTACTGGTATTTGTTCGCCTGTCTTATAGTATTTGGCATAGGTTTTTGTTTTCGTTTGCTTTTGCATTAAGGTAGCAGATTTCAGGCAAAGTTATATGGACAAGACACGAGGTGTACAGTAATTGTCTTTGTTTTATGCTTTGTTTTAATGGTAAACTTGATCTGGGAGTGGTAATAAACAGCTTGAAGTCTCTTTTTGAACAATTGTTCACTATTTGTCAAAGTGCTGTCCTGAGAAGTGAGTTGAGCTCACTGCCACCATACCAATTCGGGTCAATAAAAGTTGAGAAACACTGCTCTAGACTGATGACACTGTATTTCAGCAGCCCGTTAACAACAATGCACGTGCATGAACACCATAAACACTGGACTGAAGCAACAGTGCAAAGGGACTGGAGAGATCGCAGTTATATATAATTATCCTTCACTCGTGGCGGCAATGTCGGAATGAACCACGGCATTTTTCACAACATAAAAGGGGATGCTGTAAATAGTTTTCCATCCATCAATAGTGTATATTATCTTTTCGCATGGATTGAAAAAAAAAAAAACGTGACGACTCGTGACAAGCCAATAAATCACAAAAATGTCACAAATAAAAGCTGCCTTTCACTCAGAGCCTGAAACGACTCGCTTTCGCTTTGAATTGCTCGGTGGAAACATTGCGTTTATGGCTCCTTTTTATGATGTCATTGCACAGGTGTCTTTGCGACCTACGGCTACGTGCGGGAGGTCCTGTTTGCTTGTCCTCAAAAGTCTATTGCGTCAACCAACATTTGACTTACTTGGATGTGTTTATTATTTGTTTAATAAGCAACAGCCTTGAAACCCTAATGTGGAGATACTAGAATTGTGAAAAAACAAACATATCACATTTTTTTGTTGTGTTGTCACCGTTTACAATGAAATGTCATTTAAAAAGTACTCCATGTAGCTGCTTAACGGATGCCTATCAATGTTGTGTTCGAATTTATAATTGTACTGTTTTGGCCATGTAGAGGATGATTACAGATTGTACATTGTCTTTAGGTTTAAAAGGTTGACTGTTCAGATGCGCACTTCCATAATGATAGCAACCAGTCTGCGGTGTACCCTGTCTCTTGCCCAAAACAGCAGTTACTCAAAAAAAAACGTAACACCGAATTCATGATTGTTTGACCATCTATATGTCTGTGCTGTAGAATGTACCATTTTTGACCACCAGGACGGAAGATATTTCATCATGACTCAAAGTGCAAAAGAGAACAACAGTTCTCTCACCAAAGTGAAAAAAAATTCCAGAGTCTCTGTATTTGTTGGCTTTTTTTTCCCAATCAATCTAAGTGAGACGGTCACTTCCTTTGTTGCTTCCATAGCTGACTCGAACTACGATATAGAATAAGGGGAAAATGCAGGAGTACTGCATTTATGATTGTTTGTCCACCTGAATGCAGGCACGGTGCATAGGGTGACCTTATTTTGATTTGCGAAAGAGGACACTCAGCCCCAGATGAGATGCTGTGTGAGCGAGTGTGTGTGTGTGTGTGTGTGTGTGTGTGTGTGTGTGTGTGTGTGTGTGTGTGTGTGTGTGTCTGCACATGACTTTATGAGATGATCTCCGACCAGCACTTTTATTAGACATTGAAACATATGTGCGAAATATGCACCGTTACCTTTTGTTATGTGTCGTCACTGTTCTGAGCTCCGAGCCGTAATCGTGATTTAGCTCACGGTCCAGTGCACAGCGGTGAAACACAAACAAATGAAGGAGATATCGTCTTGCTTGCTTATTCAAGATATTTCCTCGTTGGGTGACGGTTACGCGACATTTTATTTTTATGCGGGAGTGAAGGTGACAGTTCCCCTGTCACTTCAATAGCAAGTAGAGAACATATATTCCTCCAGACAAATTTAATCAGGGGTTTACACCAAAATTAAACAGGCTATCTCACCTACCACAAAAAATTTTTAAACAATTTATGAATTAATCCGTTTGGGAATTTAGCTGAATAGGTTGACGTAAATAAAATAGGAAAGCTGATCATTCCTGAGAATGTCAGGAGTGGTGATTTCTCCACCTCAACAACAAGCACGTCATTGTCTGCGTGTACGTTGGATCACATGGGACCATCCTGGCCGGGCTGTTTGTCGGGTCAGCAGAGAAGACAAACCCGCGCGGGTGACTCACTCGTCTGCCTGATGTTCCAGTCTAATCTGTGGCTTGGCACCGGAATCTGGTGTGTTTACATAGACGCGGCGGGGAATCCTGCAGTTTTCACACGTGGTATTTAGAAAGTAGCAAGGATAATCAACAGATTAAGACAATAAAAGAGGGTAGCATGAAATATTCACTTGAGAATGAAACATAATTCATTCTAATTAAACGACTGTACGTGGATCACACACGCACGTGCATGCGCACACTATACCGTTTCTGTCTTAAAATTGGTGCTGTCAAGAGATTTGAAAAATTGTGAGATTAATTAATTATGATCTGTAATTAATTGATCTAATTAATTTATATTTTAATCTCATCTAAAAATTGCTGAGAAAACCCCTATTTTCGTTTCAAATTCATTACATTACTGAGCATTGAGGCAGATCAAAAGATTCACATCACAAAAAAGTGGTATTCTAAAATATTTTATTGTTTTTAAACAGACAGGCTCTGAAATAGCTCAAACTATGTGTAATCATCCACGGTGGATTTTAATTTGGGAAAGTACAGAGCGAGTACCAGTGGGAGGTGAAGAAGAATGTAGGCATGTGGAAATATTGTGCTTTCGGGTCAAAGGTTTGAACCGCAACTGTAAATCTGCGCTACGGTGTTTTAGCAGCCCCATACTGTCTTAATAAAAACAATCAAAACTGAGCTTTATGTTTATAAAGGCACAATGTTTTGCTGCGGCGCCTTTCGTATTGGATCGCAGTAGATTGTCTGCTCGATGTACGTAATCTATATTGACATTCTGGTGTGAGAAGTCCAAATAGTGATGATCATATCAACCTTCATATTTGGGTGCGGTTTAACGTCCAGTTTTCAATCTATTTTGGAACATCATGTGGACATACAGATGGGGTCCTTGACATGGGCATAATATGCCGGTCCACTGCGAATCGGATATTTAGTGGGCTACACATCCATCATGATGGAGAAACTGGATCAAATAAATAATAAATCATCAGAAATATTCACCAGAAATCCATTTCAACGCCGTTGCTCATTCTGATTGCTGTAGTAGTTGGCAGTGATAGGTCACTGCTCACTACAGCTGAAAATATGATATATGTCTGTCATAATGATGAAATAGGAGACATTTAAGTCACATAAAGACAAAAAAAAAAAAAATCAATGAAAACCCCTTTTCTCATTCTGATTGTTGTCATAGTTGGCATGGGTTGACCACTACTTACTGCAGCTCAAATTGTGATTCAATGATGTCGAGCTCAGAATCTCTTTACCTATGTCCTGATCAAATCTACCAAAAACATGTTAGACCAGCTGTCTATTGACTGTGACAGACTAAGATGTGGTGCAAGGTTGGACAGACTCGCCATCAAATTGTCAACATGCACTGGGGGCATTTCGAATGACGGAGCCTCGCAAACCCTTGGCGCAGACAGATCAGTCAAATTATCAACAAAGAAAAAAGCAGTGAGTCTTGCGCCTGCACGCAAATCTGGATACACCAGCATTTCTGCAAGCACTGCCAGCAAAAATGAAACTCCAAAGCCATTACATCACAAGATCGTTGTCATTTCAGAGCATGCGGAATACACTCGTTTGAAATAAGCTCAACAAAGAAGAAAAACGGTAGCTCCAAAAGAAATGAAAGAGGTGCCCCAAGTCTTTATTGGTAGGTGATCAGTGTTTCATTCACTGGCCATGCTTGGTATGTTAAGTTGAATGAGAACATTCCCGCAGGCTAAAAAGATTTTCACGCCAAGTGGAACAGTATATTTACCCAAACAAAAAGGGTACTTGCACAAATAAAATACATATTTCATCTCATCTCAACTGCAATCATATGGTGGTGGGCTGATTTTCTTTTATTGCTTGGAGATGAGGTTGCAGATTGGTGAGTCATACCGTGTTTATTGCCTTGTATACCATCTGCTCCCAAATGGGTGGTATCCTTATCCTGTGTGAGCCCTGGATAATTATTGAAGTGTTAAGAACAACAACAATGACAAAAAAGCTAGTAGATGCCAGGAAGAGAAAAAAAAAAAGAAACACTTTGATCTGATGGAGATGATAAGACGGAGAGAGAAGGAGGTGTGCTGTGATAAATGACACCTTTGGGTGGTATGCAGCCGAATCGCGAGTCCCTATCAGTCGACCTCAAGTGTAAAATGTGCCGAAAAAATGTACTTTCTTTAGAAGTGTAACAATTCATGCCGGCTCAACTAAAACAGCCATGTGATTTCTCAGTATGATCGGAAAAAAAAATATCTATAAATAAATAGAATTTGATCAAAAACGGTTCCTGGGAAACTTTTTGTCAGTTATCAAGTGGCACTAACGTCATCTTTTTATTGCTTTGAAGACATGTCTGACTACAAATGTAATAATAAACATTCAGGAAAGGGGAAGAGAAATATTTGGATAATGACAGAGGTTTTTCTTTTTTTTTAAAGTGAAAATAAGCACGACAGAATTGGACTGGTGGCCTCCCTCCATCGATTTAATATAAAACACTCAACATCTGATTGCAGTGTCGACTTTGAAGTTCAAGATGTTTCCATTTTCAGGGACTTGAGATTCTTTGGACAAAGTGACATCATTTTGTATTGCCTGAGCCAGACGACGTCACCCGTTCCAGATCCACCGCCACGTGGAACGTTTTGGCTCATGAGCAGTTCCTTTCTATCGCCTTCTGTTTCTTTTCTCTCGTCATCATTCTGATACAAGTTAGACTTCTCGTGTTCAAAGACTGAAGCTTCATCATCATGTGGGAAAGCATTCTGTCATCCACATAATCAAATAAAATCCGCAAATAGAAAACATTTTCTGAAGGCAAGTGCATCTACCCAAACACGATGCAAACCGCTTAACCTCATGAGGGTCGTGCGTGTGCTGGGGAGTAGATCGAATATTTAGATGTGTCAGGGACCCGATCTCAACCCAATAGAGCATCACTCGCTGAAGACCAAAGATCAGTACTCACAATTGAATTCAGTTTTATATTCATCCAAATACTTTTGACCCCTCAGAAAATGGCGACATCCTGCATAAAATGGCGGTAAATGGTAAATGCCATTTTTACCGAAACACATACACGTGTTTGTTGTTTTATTTCAAATCAATTGTGGTGCAACATCATAAAAACACTGTCATTGTCCAAACACCTCTGGACATAACTGTCTACTGTTTATTAAAATACTCTTAGTACGTGCGTACTAGTGATGGCTTCTGTACTTTGACCTCACCAGTAATGAGAACATTGAAACAAATGTGGGGCGGGGGATGGGGGGGACATCACATCTATGCTCTCGTTTCTAATGATACGTAATGTCTTTTTGTGAGTGAGGCTGAATGTTGATATCAACTATGAGACATTAAACTGCTAGCTGCTATTTCTTTCTTTCTTTTTTTCTTTTATTTTTGAAATGCAAATTCCACCACGTCGACTAAAACATTTTTTTGCCGATCCCATTACCGACTTCCAAATACAGGTGGTCCTCGGTGACCAACGGTCCGACATAGTATGTCTCTCACTTGCTGTCTTTCTCACGGTTTTTCATTAAATTGTGTTACATTCATAACCAGAAGTGTTTTTATACATATATTTACCGTAAATAGAGAAGGTAATTTATTTTTATCCCTGAATGTGGAAATTTAAATTTGACATTTGGGAAATAGGAAAAGTTCCCCAGATATCCTGAATGAGTGGAATAGTCTGAATCTGAAATTGTTTGACATGGCCAAGAAATTAAACTGCAGGGAGTAATGTGAAATTTCTTAATTTAGGTGTTGTATTTGGAAATTTCAGCAATTTGGGGAATGGGAAGAGTTAAAGAGTATTATAATTTTTGAGAATTCGTTTTCCTGATCATGTGATTTTAGGGAACCTGTTTTTTCCTGAATGTTTGCAGTGCTGTCAAAGTACACAAACAAATCGAGCTAGCCACCACAAATAAACAGACAAATGTCACGGGGGTGCTTCTCTGTTATATGCAGTGCAAAAGTCTAAGTCAACGTTGAAGATACGATGCCCTCTTGGTGCCTAACTTTGAGTATGTTGCGGAGTCGTCTCTCTGCTCCCTCTTGTCGCTCCACTTGTTGATTGTCAGAACGCAGAACCCCAAGTCTTCAACCAGACTCGCTTTTCTTAAAGTCTTTGCTGAATTTGAACACCAAAGAGGATCCCTGCGAAGAAAGGACATGCAGAATTAGTGTTTAGTTTTTTTTTTTAAAGGAAGGAATGAAGGAAAGAAAGTGATGCAAACAAGAAGAAAGCTAAGACTCTTTTGTGTCTAGTCAATACCACCTAAAACCCGCTGTCACAACTCCAATGCACGGACCACTACACCTTACCCTAAATGGACTTGCACTTTTAATTACAGCATCGAATGACATACAGTCAAGTGGGGCGTAAAAAAAATTAAAAAATAAAGTGGCCAGTAAATGTCGGTCAACAGAAAATACAGTATTTTCCACACTAAAGGGCGCACTGGATTATGAAGAGCACCTTCAATGAAGGGCCTATTTTATCATTTTTTTTCATATATTGGACGCAAGGCATTATAAGACGCAATCTACAATGCATCCACTAGATGGAGCTATGCTCAAGGAAACACCAACAGAACGATCAGATGTCAGTATAACGTATTCAATAAAGCAGCGACACAGTTCACTTAACCAACAGCAAGTTATAACAACTGACTCGTTGAACTCTCTTGCCGCTGCTCAATTTCCGTGTTCAACTGCGTAACCGATTGCCTTAAGTTTGAACTCTGCGTTGTCAGCATGTCTTGAGCAAGGAGCCAGTTTGGGGTCGAAATATTACCGTAATTGCCGTACATAAGGCGCATCGGATTTTAAGGCGCTGTGAGCTTTTAAGGAAATATCAAGGCTTTTAGGTGCGCCTTTTTGTACGGAAAATACGGTAGTCACTTTAGTTTATGAGCAGAAATGGTGGAAAAGGCGCAACAAGACGATTGAGAGAGGGAAAAAAAGGATACATGACAATTTCATCACTTCAGTTGTCCCTATTTGAACTGCAATGTGTTGAATTTCCTTTATAGCAATATCAGAAAATTTGCATGATCGAGCTGTTTAATGCACCAGCCCTTTTCTTCCGACAAGTAATACGGATTTGGGACTTAAAGTGTGTTAGCTTAAGCTAGGCGGACGAAAGATATGTGGCGTTTGAAAAACACAGCGTAATTCATCTAATTCTCCCAAGCTATGACAATTTCATCACTTCAGTTGTCCTTATTTCATCTGCATCGTCTTGTATTTCCTTATAGTAATAGAAAATTTGCATGTTCGAGCTGTTTAATGCAACAGCCTTTTTCTTACGATTTTGCCTTTTAACGGTAACCCGAATTGAATTCTGACTGAAATTCAATATGATGAAAGTGTTCGCATGTTCCTGCAGCACCGACAGTGATCGAGAGAGGTAGAGACAGTCACACACTCATGACACTAAACGCTAGCACACAACCAAGGCGTCACTTCTTACTTACACAGATACCACTGCACTCACTCACTGTGGAGCTTACTTCTTCTTCCCGCCTAATGACATATTTTCAGTTTTTTTCTTCTGTGCCTCATTGAACAAAAGACATACCTGTATGTTAGCAAGTGGCTTTGGATGGGGGCGGTGCGCATGCATGCATGTGTGACCGTGTGCACCTCATACAGACGTGACTTGATTTTTGGGGAGTTGGTGCCCCCCTGACATGAAACATTTTGAATTCACAAAAATTGAAACTGTTGACTTGAATACGGGTTTTCAAAGTGTGGGAAAGTAAGTCGCTAAACAGTTACCACCCAACTGCTTGTGGCTTGGCATTCATAATTCCACTTATTTGTTTTCTCTGGAACTCATCTGAAAACATTCAAAATAATATGTAATGCTCTACAATGCCACAAGATGGCGTTTGGTTTGAGTGCCTTGGGCACTTGGGTGTTGGATAATACAGACATACGTATAACGTATACAGGAAGACGTTTACAATGCCTTTGTAAGACGCAGTAATATTTGTCGCTCTTTGCGGCGGATAAATAATGTATGTCTGTGAGCATTGTTATATTATCTGACTGCAGGTGTTACGCTACTGTTTGTTTTTAAAGGTCCCTTGTTTAAAGCTGACTCATATAACTTTTTGGGGGAAAACCCCTCCATCATATCCACCCAAGCCACTACTAAAGGATACACAATGCTGATTAAGCCGCTCATCTCACATCTTGCTCTCTTTTTCAGTGTTTGACCTTAAATGTTTTGTGTTGACCGACATTATCGTGCTCCCGTTCGTAAAACGGCAACGAAATGTATTGTTTTCATTTTATTTATATTATTTAGGTCATTAGTTTGTATTATCTTGAGCAGAAAAAAAACCAATAATTTCCATGTAAACAACAAAAAAATTGCCAAGAATGATTCCATAGTTGGTCAACAAGGTGCCTGACCCAAAAGACATGAAGTTCAACACCAAACAAGAATAGGGAATGACCCACTCTGTTTGTATTGTACCGCCTGCGATATTTCTGTCAGATATCGTCATCACAATGTCAGATAAGCTTCGATAGGAAAACAAATAAAAATAAGCGGCGGAGAAAAATTCTCCCAAGGACCCCTTAATTGCTCAACAAGGTGCCTGACAAGAGTTATATCCTGCAACGCTGATGCTATTCGTTAGCTTACCGATGACATTTTACATTGTGCTAGCTTCAGCTAAGTGGACGAAAGCTATGTGGTGTTTGAAAAACACAAAGTGTAATTTCCCTAATTCTCCCGGGGTAAATTTGGAAAATTATTTGATTTTAAGAACTGAAAATTTACTTTTAACACAAGGTTGAAGTTTTTTTTTTTTTTTATCTTTATTTTTTCCCAAACTTTGAAAACCACTGGACTAGATGTTACACCGAGCCAAGGGGCTTTTGTGTAAATGTTCAATAATCAATGACAGAAATGTGACATCAAATTATCAAGAGGTCTGCATCTGGATGAAGTGAATCTCTCTGTTCAAAATGGTTCATATTCGAGACAACGACTCAAACACATACACGATAGATTAAATAGGTTCTACCTCTGTCATGGCATCATCGATCTGTTTCAGCTCCTCGTAGTGGTCTCGGGAGTCCCTCAGCGGTTGAACCATGATCTCCTCAATTTGAGGGAAAAGCTGTTTGAGAAGACCGCAGATAAAGGCATGTCAAAGTGTTCACACAAGCGACACGTGCAGGTGAAGCCTACCTTCATGACGGTTTCAAACATGGGGATGAGCACAAACTTGATGAAGCCGATCTGGGCGGTGGGCTTGGTGACTTTGTCTCTGTCCATGAAGGGGGCCACCGGGAGGCCCTCTGACTTTTCACGGTCACTCTGGGAGACGCAGATGTTAGCATGCATTATTTTCCTGAAGTGCATTTTTGATTGCTCACTGCTTACGTACAGTTCTGTTGGGACTATATTTAACTTTGAGTTCAACGCATCTGCTGAAGAATTGTTTAAGTATTTTTTTTTAAATTAAAATATGAGTTGGTTGAATGCTCACCTGCATGAAGTACTCCTCCAATAAGCAGTCCACCCACGGCTCGGCCACCTCGGTGGGCCGCACCTCATTGGAAATGTCACAGCATTTGATCAATACCATCTTGAGCTGAAGATATCACAAAAGTTCGTCATTTAAAGGCATTATTGTTCAAGACGTACATTCTATAACAAAAAGCTCTCGACTTTTTCCAATTTACAATATAACCGCCCCTCAAAAACAAAAGTTTTTCCTGATCAGAACATAAATCAGCTCTGCTATCTGAAAATCCAGGGCCATTGTGAAGTGATAGGGGTAGACAAAGACAAGCAACACAGAGTGGCTAATGTTCACATAAATGTTTTCTCTCCATTGAGTGACCTGTTTTAAGTTGTAGTAAACGTACAGTTCTGTTGGGACTATATTTAACTTTGAGTTCAACGCATCTGCTGAAGAATTGTTTAAGTATTTTTTTTTAAATTAAAATATGAGTTGGTTGAATGCTCACCTGCATGAAGTACTCCTCCAATAAGCAGTCCACCCACGGCTCGGCCACCTCGGTGGGCCGCACCTCATTGGAAATGTCACAGCATTTGATCAATACCATCTTGAGCTGAAGATATCACAAAAGTTCGTCATTTAAAGGCATTATTGTTCAAGACGTACATTCTATACCAAAAGCTGTCAACTTTTTCTAATTTACATCATAACCGCTCCTCAGACAAACACAGTTTATCTGATCATTACATTTATCAGCTATGCTATCTGAAAATCCAGGACCATTTTGAAGTGATAGGGTTGGACAAGGACAAGCAGCGCGCCTATTTTACCAGCGCAACCACGACTCAGGAGGCTCCACTCACAGCATCTCATGCATTTAAAAGGTATGCTACGGAAATGGCCAGAGCTTTTGCGGACGCACCCCCCCCCCCTTTTTAAACAGTTTCTTTGTCTTGCTGATGACTTGTTCGCAGGCTGCCTTTACTCATCTAAAACTGGATATAGCCAATGAAGCCGCTCGTGCTGTAAAGTGCTGACATGATGTATTTACACAGGTCACATGCTCCTCGTTGGTGAAGTCGAAGTTGTCCACTTTCTGCTTGAATGAGTCCAGTATCTCGCCATGTCTTGCCATGTCAGTGGCCAGGATGAGAGTGATAATGGCCTGCAGTCAAAAGAGCAAAGTTAGCTTTTTGTTCAGGTTGGCTTGAAAACTGCACATGTGATTAATTACTCCTCTCCAATGAGATGCAATTCAAACGCCGTTTCCCAAAAACTGCTTTTATAAAGATGTCAATGTTCTCATCGCAACAGTGTATTTGCAGTAACACTAATTGGCCGTTGCTTTAAATCTGGATCTGTTCATCTACTGTCCAAGCATCCATCTCTGGCCATCCTTGTGCAGATTGTCTTGTGTCTTGGATGTCAATAAATGTGGTAGGTGTACCTAATAAAGGGTCTGGTGAGCACATGTGCAGTCGCACTCACCTGTCGAATCTGTTTAAATGCTTCGGGATCCACATTTGCAAAGATGTTGCACTCGGGAAGGGAAATAATCTGAAAGGCCACCGCACAATGATGGTTCTCCAGTGGTGAGATGTCATTGTAGCGCACCGCCAGCTCCGTGCGTGCGTTGATTTGATACCTGATCGGTGTGCAACATGAGTGGATGCTTTTAGAATGCTGATGAAAATGCTCGAAACTACAGCAACCGAGCGCAACCCCCCCCCCTCCAAAAAACCCGAAATGAAAATCTCCGGATCAGCATTGCGGTGGAATAGCTGCACAGTTCAGCAACATCAGTCTCAAAACATTCTCAGGTCAAAGTCATCTCCAGTGCTTTATCAGTCACCCCGCCCAAATAGCAAATCTTACGTGTTGTTGTATCCAGGGTGGTCCAGGTCGTGACACACCGCAGCTGTCATTAGAATGCCCATATCAGTTAAAGTCAGCTTCTCCTGCACAACAACAGTGAGAGTTTACGCAAATTGGGAGGTCCAAAAAGGTCAGGCTTTCAGGAAAATGGGAATCCGCACCTGCAGGTTGCAGAGGTGGATCATGCCGTACATCATCTGACTAACGCAGAAGCAGTGACGGAAGTTGTGGAAAGGGTTGTTGCGGTAGTTCTCCTGAATGGCCAACTAAATTTGGAAGAGAAAGGAAATGATTCTTCCAACAGGTTTGGATTTGTGCAACCATTTTTCCCCGTAAGAAATATCCATCCATCCATGCATTTTCCGATCCGCTTATCCACACAAGGGTCACAGGGGTTGCTGGAGCCTATCCCAGCCGTCTTCGGGCAGTAGGCGGGGGACACCCTGAACCGGTTGCCAGCTAATCGCAGGGCACACAGAGACAAACAACCATCCGCGCTCACACTCACACCTAGGGACAATTTTGAGTGTCCAATCAGTCTACCTCACATGTTTTTTGGAATGTGGGAGGAAACTGGAGTACCCGGAGAAAACCCACGCAGGCACGGGGAAAACATGCAAATTCCACACAGGAAGGCCGGAGATGGGATCAAACCCACGACCTCTGCACTCTGAGGTCGACGTGCTAACCAATGGACCACCGGGCCACCCCCGTAAGAAATAATGGAACCATAAACACTCCGTTTCAGGGTTGATCGGAGGTCATCATAAATTCTCATTCTTACCACAGAAGTGTTAAATACACAGCTTGAGGCAAGCCTTTTTTCCCCCTTCCTGAAATACTTTGTACAATAATAATTTGTTTCGCAATCTGGTGTGTTCTTACTCCTTACCAGCCAGCGTTTGAGTGTGATGGGGTTCATGTTGAATTCTTTCACCAGACCCAAGTCATGGTACATATACTCCAAACAGCTCAGCATCTGAAGCCGCACAAGATGACATCCGTGCAAAAAGCTGCGATGAAAAGCATCAAAGATAGCTAGATGACGTGCATTCGCATACTGTTTCCATACCTCATTGTGTTCCCAGTGCCAAACATCAAACGTTGGCTTCTTCAGCGCCTCGACAGTCTCCTGAGACAGTGTATACTGTCGAGTACAAATGCGTAAGAAGAAGCAGAGAGAATCTTCATTTGTTGGATGTTAAGTGTCTCATCAAACGCACCTTTGGGTAATTGGGCACATCTCGTCTCGGGGTGACTTTCTTCCCGTCGTCGAAGTTGTATTTGCATGGGCAGTTTATCCTAAAGCAAGAAAGAAACATATTTGAGTTCATGTCGAGTACTAAGTCTGAACAGAAGAACACATGGCTGTTCACGCCTGAGACAGGAACTGAAACTATGGAAGGGCTTTGGCTCATGATTTCTGTTCAAGTTCATTTCCAAAGGGGTTTCGGAGCTTAGGGTGAGGGCCTAACTGTTGCGATCTCGAACACCAAACTCATGCAACCAGGAATTCGAAGCACTTGGAACGTGACATGGATGAGCCTATCATGTGTTGGGAAGGTAAATATTGTATTTCCTCTACAACACTATCCGTCCCTCAAGACGCCGTACCCCAATTTGTTGCCAGGGGTGTCATTCACTCCAGACCAAAGAAAGCATCCCTGGATTACGCTGGAGCTACAGAAGATAAAAGTCTGCACACCTCTTTTTAAATGCCAGGTTTTCATGACACTACGCCACGACAACGAGGCTCTTCGGTACTCCGTGTACGGCTTTTTCCATTTTGTGTTAGCATTAAATTAGCCGACTTATGACGAATCTATGATTTAAATACACAATGTGTAACTTTGTTTGTTGTTATTAGTTTGGCAGTGAACTTAAACCGGGAGTGGCAATAAACAGCGTGAAGCTTCTTTTTGGAAGAATCGTACCAAACGGATTGGAAGCGAGTTGAGTTTTTGGTCACCATACAGCGCTCGTATGTCTCTGATTTTTGCTTGCTTGAATTTAATTGACTGGCTTTTGTCCGACGGGCGAATAAATCATGTCAAACGTCAGAGTCACCTGCCGCCACTTCTCGATGTCATCTCATCGCGAAGCTTCCTCAGATCATTTTTACACTTCTCAATCTCCACCACCTTCAACCCCTCCACTGAAACATAAACACACCAATTCATAGTTTTCATATTTGTGGCGTCGTACCGTATTGGATTTGTTTTTCTTCCAAACTACGACTTACGCTCCACTCTCTTCTCCAGCATGGCAAGCCTGTTGGTGACCTCGGTCTTCAGCTCATTGATGCGAAACGCTCTGCGAGGAAACCGTATTGCGTCATTTACAGCAGCCAAATAAGTAAAAAAAAAAAAAAAAAAAACAACACAGCGATTGACTGAGTTTGCCTTCAACGGGCTTGAGCAAGTGGCTTTGAACGGGCATAACAACAAAAAAAAAACACCAGAGGTGTCACCTGCTGAACTGCTCAGCCACCTGGGACAACACATTCTGAAACATGTCCTCCTTCTCTGCACAGACAAGTACGTCCGAAAGTTGTCACTTTGCTAGTTTTACGATTGTTGTTGACTCATGATTGGATGTGGTCGTGGTCGTAGGTTTCCTTACCTCCAAGTTGGCCAGTAGACAGGGGCACAACTTTGTACAATGAGCTATACACAAAGGAGATTGTTATTAGAACCGATTTCATTTTTCTTTTCTTCTCTAGAGGTGCGTTACAGCTAAACAGACAACTTCAAATTCAATTAGGACTATATCAAAATGTCCTAACTTGAAAAAGTCTGAGTAAGGAAATTTCATCGTACGCATACTTGGGAGAATTGGTGGGCATTGTGGGATCAATTGAGACCAAGGCGCCTTCGGGATCCACCATCATGATTGCAGTGTTCCTGTAGATAGAACATACAAAGAAAAGTTAGAATATGGTAAATCCATTCAGCTATTATTTAGAAAAAAAAAAACAAAAAACAAAAAACAAAAACAACAACAACATCAAAAACTTTAAAGCCTTCTTCATTGTAAATACTTTAAGCATTCAGCATGAATGCATAAATAAAAAGCCTTAAAAAGGAACTTCAACATGAGTTTATTTCTTTAAAAAAAAAAGTAAACACAAAACTAGTCATGCACTGCCCCTATGTGGTTTGGAGTTTGAAGTGCAAGCCAATATTTTATAATCCTCTTCCTCCTCCTCCTCCTCCTCATCATCATAATGATGGATTGACTATGATTTACTGGATTTAGGATTTACATCTCCTTTTGGGTGACCTGCATCAGGTGATACAACAGCTCACGCGTGACAATGTTATCTTGTCATAACTCAATAAAATCTAAATAAAATAAAATAAAATCTGAGTCAATAGCACGACTATGAAAATTAGGCATATTGTCACCAAAAAGATTTCACTGGGATCATAATTGTAATGACAAAAAATTTTTTAAAAATGCAGATAAAGCCAGCCGGAGGTACCGACCTGGGGATGTTAGAAGAGGTACAAAGAAGCTCCTTAATATCACATGGACTGCAGTGCCGACTGAACACCACCTGGGAAGAACACACACGCAATTGTATTCTTCCACGAGATTTAATGCAAACTAAAAACAACATGAAACGAAAACACATCAAACCTAAAGGTAATACATTGAGCCCTGACAAGCCCTTTGATGTTATTTTGGTTAATACAAGGCCTCAGTGTTGCTTCACAGGGCGGGGCAGAGTGATCATATACCACTCTACAGCTCAAAGCATGAACAATACATTCAATAGAAAAGACCGCTTTGAAAGAGGCTTCTATATTCTACAAAGAAATGCCCAACAGCTCAAAGTAAATCTGTGATTCAATGGCATGAATCGAGACAGAAAATGGGCATGCGTGTGTAGAAGAAAGAGCAACACAAGAACGAGTGACGGTGATCTTGCTGTGACCTTGAAAAGAAGCAGGTGTCGCAGACAAACACTGAATCGTAGGTTCGGGCCCTCGAGCAGACATGTGTCATCAGCAGCTCTCTACTTGAAACACTTAGCAGACAGCCAAGTGTTGCAAATAAGCGTATGTGCGCTTGCAATGATGCTGAATGAAATCTAAATGTAGACAGCCTTTTGCAGTTTCTGGTTTAGAATGGTTTATAAGATGGCTGCGTGGTAATAATAGCAACTTTATTGCTACAGTATTTGGCAAATACTTCCCAAGTAGGCAGTCAAACCATATGATGTCTCCCGTACGATCAGCAAAGAGAAGCTAAAGAAAAAGTCCAGTGTATTTAGTATCATGAAAACAGAGCCTATCGCACCCATATTTCATTGTTATAGACATGATGACAAAATTTGGGGAAAATAAAAGAACACACAGGAATCAAGTATTCTAACGTGGCTTCATTTGCCAACTGAATCCCACTCACTGCGGACCTTCTCGGCATGCAAGCGATAGAATTTTTCTTTTCTTTCCTCTCTCGCTATCAGAAACACCTGTAAGGCTAAGTGCGCTCTGTGGCAAGTTCATTTTTAGATCTGACTCAGGCGAAGCGCGTCGTGGGAATACTTAGAAGGTACTTTAAATTGAATTAATGGCACACACACACACACACACACACACACACACACCCACACACACACACACACACACACACACACACACACACACACACACACACACACACAGATTTTTTTATGGATGGATGGACAATATTCTCTGTGCAGCTACTGCCCACTTTGGTAAAGCTGTCATTTCCAAATGAAAGGCGCATTCAACGTTATTATTGAAATCTTTCTTTTATAATAATATACACTTTGTGTTATCTATTCCGACGGTTCAAACACTTTTTACGCCAAATATTCAACCTCCAAAAATATTTGACGATGCAAATACCAGTGTAATGACAACCATTCATAAGATTGAATGTAAATGTGTACTCTACATGAAAGTTAAATACAACTGAATTCAACTTTAAAAGATATTTAAAAAAAAAAAATCCTGTCCAGGACAAAGTAAGTTTAAACAGGCTATCTGCATTGTAACAAGCTTCATTCTAATATGGTGAATTCATTTCATGTTTTCAACTTTGTTAATTTGATTGACATTTAATTTGCCGATTATTATGCGGACAACGAGAGATTTGTGGTGTTCTCGTACCGCACATCTATTTCACTCGATTATCTTCGATGACAACAAAACATGGCAGTAAAGCACTCCAAAACTACAATAACTTGGAATTGGGTTATTTTCCATTCTTTTTCTCAAACTCACCTTCTGCATTTTCCCATCCACATCCAAAAAAATGGCTTTGGGGGCATAGGAGGAGGAGCTAGAGCCCATGTTTGACCTCCCGCTCCTCTTGCGCGCCCGTGGCGATGCTGACTTGGACTGGCACTGATGGGCAAAGTTGAGCAGGCGGGAAGGTTTTCTATCACATACAAACAAAAAATAAATGAAAAAATAGGTGTGTGTGTGTGTGTAGGGGGGGGGGGCAATCCATAATGGACAAAAACAAGAGGAAAACAGAAGATAAGAACAAGTAAGCATCCTTCTTTTCTCTTCCAAGTTGATGAAGTACAAATTACATTCAGGTCAAATTAGTAATAACGTGCTACCGATACTCACAATGCGAGGCCGGCAGCTTCCCCCGACGGAGAACGAAGGTAACGTCCCCGGGCTGACGACGCTGCAGCCGACTCCCTTTCGAGACGCGTGAGCTGTTCAAAACCGCAACTGACAGGGCTGAAGGAGGAGAAAGGAGGCGCTGAGCCGAGCGATGGAGATGCGATGTGAGGCGTGAGGGAGCCAGAAGGCTTTGGTGTTCCATCAATATAACTGGCTCTCCCGGCTAGTTGCCAGGGGACCGTTACTATGGTGAGAAGTAAGACAACCCCCTGTGACCCTACGCTGTGGTCACAGGCCTCCACATAAACATGATGGGCGTCAATAGAGATTTGTTGAAATGGTTTAACCAGCCAAGAAGTGAATCATACCTGCGTCGAGCAGATGATTCATACGCATCCACGGGGGAAACCATTAATACATTTTTAAAGAACAGTTGGGTCAAAAATAACCCAATGATGGGTCAAAAATGGCCCAACTGCCACTTGGGTTAAATAAGTAACCCCCAAAAAAGCACTGCAAAATTCATTTGACCCAATGTTTGGGGGGTCAAATGAACAATCCACAAACCACTTCAAAAACTCTCCCACAATAGATTTTTTTTTTATGGGGAAATTCATTTGATCCAACTTTTTTCAGGGACAGCGGTCACTACAGTGGACATCTTATCATGTTATCAGGTGACGGGTTATCATTATTGGTGCATGAAAGGGTTGAATGAAGGACTCAAAAAGTGTGCGGTCAGTCTGTTTCTAATCCATCATTGGGCTATTTTTGATCGAACGCCACCATACAAATTACATCCAGCACGTCAAATCCTCCCAACTGCTGATCGTTGCTTGCTTTGTTTCGTGAATACGTATCGTAGACACGTACACCGTCATTCTGTCTTCTGTGCTTGTCTCCTCCTCCCCTGGCCACTCGTGAGCTGACATGCTTCTTGAGAGTAGGCCCACCAGATGGTTTGGTCAGGTGAGTTGGGACCATGCAGCCACTTGATGAGATTTCAGAGTCGGGTTTTATTTTTGGTGACAATTTGTAGTCTGTTGATCTCACACACACACACACACACACACACACACACACACACACACACACACACACACACACACACACACACAGACAATAGGAAAAAAAATGCTGGGTTGAACACCCTGGAGAACCTAAAGGGTCAAATTTGGCCCTAATCCTAAATTAGGATTAAAGCATTGAATATTTGAATAAACATATATTTTGGTGTACAGTGAACATATCGCAGTCATTTAATGTATAATTCATTATTTTCCAAAGAAGAAAAGGGTTCTTGGGTTCTCCAGGGTTCATTTTATTTTCATCAAGTAGTTGCATAAAATAAAATAATCTGAATCCAGATACCTTTTTTTTAAAATTGATGTATAGTCTTCTTAAAATATGCAGCTGGATCCAGCTGCGAGTAAGTCACATACGTGCAAGTCTTAAACAAGTCCCAAGTCACAGTGGAAAAAAAAAAATCAACCAAATCAAGTCACCACCAAATTTCAAGCAAATCAAGTCACCACCAAATTTCAAGCAAGTCAAGTTGAATCATAAACTTTCACACAGGAAGCACATTAAAGGACATATTCATCTCTAAAAATGAAATGAAATTGGTACTCCTTGTTTCTCTGACTGGGTCCTAACTCGATCATGGAACACTCAAATTTAGTCCACTATGATCAACATTTTGTTTGCCTCACTACGCTGCATGATATCAGCAACAACTCTGCAGGATGGTGGGTGGCGTACAGTTAATTCAATTTTTTTTTTTTTTTTTTTTTACTGAACTGAAATATTGTAACTAGCCAGGCTGCGTATGTGAGATCGGCCGGTGTAAGTATTCGTCATATTTCCCCCATTTTCGTTGAGCCTCTTCACTAACCAGTCTCCAACCGCCCACTGCCAGTTATTTAAATGCTTACCTACAAACGCTTACTAAGACCAAATAAGACCCCCCCGCCCATGCCTGGGGAATTTCACATCAACAGGACTTGAGTGAAAATGCTCCACCAGGCAGCGAGTAGGAGGTCATTAATTAGAGATAGAAAGCGTCATGCAGGATCTCACACACTAACACCGGTGATACACACATACACGGAGACGCAATCCAAGTCCCTCGAGGTTAATTACCATCGCTGCATCCCACTGCCTAAATCTCACTACAAGTGCCACACATCGGAAGAGACTCCGTCATGAATGTGTACGAAAACAAAAACGTGATGTCCAACGACTGACCTAAAACTCATATTATGTGTTTTGTATTTTAGTAATGTGTAAGTGATTACAGTGGAACTTTGCAAATTCACCTTTTGTCTGCTATTTTTCTGGGAGCCTATCCTCTGTTATTTGCAAAGAAACAATTTGCGATTTTCTATGTCATGGCCCCCAAAAAAAATCTAAATTTGCAAATTTTTTTATGACAAAGTACTGCCTACCGCAGATGTCACCAGCGTAGTACCCAGAGGCAACAGGCAGCCCCGGAGGGGGAGGACCACATGAGTAAGCCACAGACCTCATCTAAAAATAACTCACTCGTGATGGCATATTGTAATTTCCTAGTCATGTGACGTACAAACAATTATTTGAACATGTAAACACTTGCAGAGATTTGTCAGAATAAAGTGTTGCATATTTACATTTATCTGCTTCCTACCTTGTTCAGTCATGAATATGATCAGTTTTCACATTGGTGAGTATTACCGTGCTATTGATTAATCAACCATCCATCCATTTTCGAATCCGCTTATCCTCACAAGGGTCGCGGGAACACATAGACAAACAACCATTTGCGCTCACAATCACACTTAAGGACAATTGAGAGTGTTTCATTAACATGCCATGCATGTTTTTGGAACATGGGAGGAAACCGGAGTACCCAGAGAAAACACACAGGAAGGCCGGAGCCGGAATTGAACCCTTGACCTCTGCACCGTGATGCCAGTGTGCTAACCAGTCGACCACCGTTCTGCCCTTGATTAATCATAGCATAGCTAAATATCCATCCACCCATCCATTTTCTGATCCACTTTATCCTCACGAGGGTCGCTGTGGGTCCTGGAGTCTTTACCAGCTCTCTTCGGGCAGTAGGCGGGGGACACCCTGAACCGGTTGCCAGCCAATCGCAGGGCACACAGAGACGAACAACCATTCGCGCTTACACTCACATCGAGGGACAATTTAGAGTGTTCAATCAGCTTGCCGTGCATGTTTTTGGGATGTAGGAGGAAACCGGAATACCCGGAGAAAACCCACCCAGGCACGGGAAGAACATACAAACTCGACACAGGAAGACCGGAGCTGGAATTGAACCCTGTACCTCTGCACTGTGAGGTCGACGCGCTAACCACTGGATCACTCTGCCAGAGATATTCTTAAAAGGCAATTTGAGCACATTCCTGATTTCAGAACCGTGCATATCAAAATTGATCGCCCTTTGGGGAAATCAATTGCCAAGAATTAGCTCACACTTTTGAAAAAGTTGGGGACCCCTGGTTTCAAGTATATGATATTTCTTGTGTTGGAGCTCTGCTTTCAAAAAGACAATGAACACTTCATGTAGCAGTTAAAGCTATCATGCAGATGTATGAAGACGGTGTTACATTGTTGGCCAGAAATTTTGCTTGTCCACACAGCGCTATAGTCTGGCAATGGCAGCAAATAGTCGAGTCGACGGTCGTCTGTAAATTGGACGATTGGAAGACAAGATGCTAAAAACTCATGATGAGCAATTAATAGACTTCAAGTGTTAAATGTGTTCACAGAGTAGCAATGTCGACTCTGTTGACTAATCAATGAAAGCCCCGGCCCCTATAATAGAATATTTGGGGCCCACTGTAGTTTATACACATCCGTGTGCCTACTCGGCCTGAATGTCAAATGAGAATTCAAGAGCCTCTATTTGTCGAAAAGGGAACCTGCATCAAAACAAGCAGATATGAGCGTGTCGTCCAAAAGAGTCGACACATTACACCTTTAGACAACCAAAAGAAACATTTCGGGATGAAAAGGCGTCGATGAAATGATAGATAATTTCAATGACAAAAGGTCTTGCCGGGCAGCTGGACATCTAAGGGGAAGACACATTATCCTGATAATAGCGATAGACCGGGACATTTTTCTTTTTTTGGTGTGTTTGAGTGTGTTTTTGTGCTCTCCTTCTGATCATTAGACATCCCAACTGCACACAGTTCCGATAACATCATCTGCTTTTTCATCTTTTGATACCAGGCTCTCCTAATGCGGATGTGCGGTGTTTTTCATAAGATAGGTCACAGTTCTCGGAGAGGGGGCGGGGGCGTCATGGAGAGGTAGTCACAAATCAGTTACAAATACTTCCAAATATTTTATATGTATAGCCTAGCTGATGTCAATTTTTAGAAATGTGCAGTGATGTTTGTCATTTCACTTTTGGAAAATGTTTTAAAAAGACTTCATTGACATGAACTGACTCTGGGACGAATTCACGAAAGGATCGTAGGCTTTTGCATGATGCTAACCGTAAAAAAAAAAAAAAATAGAGCAGTTAGCGTCAAATTCTCTAAGCGCTCTCAGTTGGTGCAATGCGTCGCCGGCTGTTGGTGACAACCACTCTGACAAGCCGTTAGCTTCCAAATGCCAATCAGTGCATGAAATAGAATGACACAATCAGATGGTACACAAAAAGCAAAGCAACTGCAAATAAAACGACTTCATTGAGTAAAATAAGCTCAGCAAAAAAAATTTTTTTTAATGCAACTTTTTAATAGACTAGTCCTGAAAACCACAAGGAACCAAAGTCACAAAAAAACCAAAGTCAGAAATAAAACATGACACGGACACACAAACACACAGCCACAATGATCCAACAAAGACTGACAGAACCCAGGGAACTAAATACAAACAAAGTGACGAGACAATGAGAAACACCTGGACAAGACACAAAGGGTTGAGGGAGCTGATTGGTTCAACACAAGGGACACGGATGATGAGAACAGGTGGAGACAAAAAGGGCACATGAGGGAACAAAACCAAATGGAACCCAAACAAAAACATAACAGAAAGGTTCTGTAAATGTTTGCAATTTATTCATTTAGACTACACGCCCCCCAACCAGCCCCCACGGGCCTGGGGAGAAGCTGGGACAACAATGTGAACACCATTGCATGCTGGGCCTTTGATTGCATTAGGCGCAAAGTGCCCATTTAATACAGATATTAAAAACATCCATCCATCCATTCATTTTCTAATCCGCTTATCCTCACGAGAGTCGCGGGGGGTGCCAGCGCCTATCCCAGCTGTCTTGGGCAGTAGGCGGGGTACAACCTGAACTGCTTGCCAGCCAATCACAAGGCACACGTCGATGAACAACCATCCACGCTCAAAATCACACCCAGGGACAATTTAGAGTGTTCCATTAACCTGCCAGGCATGTTTTTGGAACGTGGGAGGAAACCGGAGTACCCAAAGAAAACCCACATAAGGCAAGTGGAGAACATGCAAACTCCACATAGGAAGGAATCGAACCCTGCACCTCTCCCTCAGCGGACATGCTAAAAACATTTTGTTGTAAAAATAAAAGTATATCACAAAATGTTCTTCATTGATAACAAACAGATGAGAAATACGCATTAAATTGTGCACTGCTGCTTTAGCATCCAAAAAAAAAAGGGTCGACACAGTATTTTGCTGCGTGAGAGAGCCGTTTTTCATGAAGTCCTTTTCAACAAATGAGTGCACCTAAGAAACAAAACACACACAACAGGTCTTCAAATGGAAGACAATCATGAAAGGTTGCATTGAGAGACAATTCATTAGAATAGATTGCATGATTACACGATGACGTTCAAGTTGCCTGCAAATCAATATGATTGAATAAAAGTCTCTTGACCTTGACTAGGCTGCCTTTTTAATTCAACTAATCCCAGGGTTATTGCAGAGCTGATTTATACTTTGTGGGTCCAAAAGCCAGCAGTGGAATATAAAAATAAACGACTGATAAATTCAGTCCACTGCCTGCACTGATATGGAATTGAGAGACTGCAATGTAATGGTGACATCTTATGGACTAAAAAGCTATAACACTTTTTCAGAAAAATAAAAACCCTTCAGAAAAAACGCCTTCTTAATCATAGCGTGAACCTAGTGATGAATAATATTCTTTGAAACTATAACTTCTAATAATGATCCAAATTACTCTCTGCATGTTCAACATATTTATTTGTACAGGGGAAAAAATGCATAAATGACAGTAAACTACATATAACACAACTCTGCTATGACTGATGAATAAATTATCATAAGTACTGTATATATTTGTTTAGGGATGTACATGAATGCATGATACTATCACAAAGTAAATATGACGCAGTTCTATTACATTGAACAGTTTTAAGTGTACGCATGCATGCGTGTATGTGTGTGAGTGTATGTGTGTGCGTGTGTGTGTGTGTGTGTGTGTGTGTGTGTGTGTGTGTGTGTGACCATAATAATAGTAATATTAATAATAATGACCGTAATCATCATTGAATCAGCAAGCTATAGTGACCTCATCGTGTCCAGTGTGTTTATATGCTTCACTGTGTAGTAACAGGTGTCCATCCCTTTAATAGACAAAGCAAAGCATTTAGGTTTGTAAAAATGCATTTTTATAATCGTGCAGTCATGAAAATGAATCAATATGATTTCATGACTTTTACTTACTCATTACTTTTCCACAAAAATATATATTTCATAAAAAGAATAGATGGTATGCAACATAAATAATAATGAATAATGAATTTACTATACCGGTGTGTGTGTGTGTGTGCGTGCGTGTGTGTGTGCATGTGTGTGTATATATATCTATATGTACATCTCTATCTATCTATCTATCTATCTATCTATCTATCTATCTATCTATCTATCTATCTATCTATCTGTCTATCTGTCTATCTCCATATATATCCATATATACTGTATATATTTTAGACACACACTCTCTTTGAACCTTGGGACAATTTTTAATGACATCCACTAAAGGGGACGCTACAATATGATGAATATGAGGTCATTAGATAGCATCCATTGCTGTGGATGTTTGACTGTAAGGTCATGAAATAACATACATTGGCTGTATTCGGCATAGCATGATATTCATATAATTCATATAAAAAGTATATATGAAAACAGTTCACAAAGTACAAAATATTGCAGCTTTTTATTTTGTAGTTACACAAAAAGAACAGTTTGGGATTTTACAGACACCCCCGCCCCCCCCCAAAAAAAACAAAAGTGTAAACATCCGAACTACTCATCGGATGTTCCCAGTGAAATTAATACATCAAAAGGGTAGTTCTGCATAGTACAGTCAACGTAACCTATGAATTCTCGACACGATAGACTTTTTTATCACAGGAAATCATGAAAAGCCTACAGAGGTATTGCTGGTGGCCAAGGAAGGAATTCTCGGATGCATCCGTTCTCCTCCTGGCAAATTGCAGCAAAGACGATGCGTGATGAACAACCAGGAGTTACTGCTGGGGAGAACCCTGCGTCTTCTCGCTGGAGGCGGGACTCTCGGCCTCCACGGGCAGGCGAAGGTTTGGGATTCCAACGGGAGGCCGAACTTTTCTGATGGGGCTGAAACTGCGTGGAGACGAGCAGGGCGAGTGGGCTGGCGAGCGCGCCGGGCTCAGCGGAGGTCCCGCCGGGGCTTGCGGGAGAAGCTGTGCCAGCGGGGAGGGACTGCGGGAATACCTGCGCGGGGTGGTCCAGATGGGCGGTTCAGTTCTGTGGGTGTGGGTGGGGAGGACCGGGACGTAGGTGGCAGGAAAATTCAATTCTGGTTGACTGTAGGCAGTGCAAGCACTTTCTTCCAAACGCTCCAGAGTCTCCTGCAAGATGAGAGTCAAGAGCAACTTAGAGTGTTCCATCAATCTGCCACGTGTGTTTTTAGAATGTGGGAGGAAACCGGAGTACCCGGAGAAAACCCACGCAGGCACGGGGAGAAGATGCAAACTCCACACAGGAAGCTGGGATCGAACCCATGACCCCTGGACTCTTGAGGCGAATGTCGTAACCAGTCATTCCCCGTGCCACCCTAATATTTGTATTAAGCCTTTTTATTTGTGATTGTTTCCTTCTGTGTTGTCACAGTTGGGCATTGACGTTATTTGTGTTGCAATTTGGGGTTTTGAACGTTGTTGTTTCATGTGCCCCGTCGTGAATGTAAACACACACATATTGGATATATATAACTTGAAATGTACATACATAAAAATACACAATTACTGTTCAGTTGTATTTCACTTTTTAAGAACAATACATTTGTATTTCATCTTTTCGAATTGCTTGTTTTCCGGTCGAAAGGACTTGAGGCTTCACTTACGTCTTCGTTGAGTACATAGAGAGGCATGGGACTCCTTCGGCCGAGGGTCATTGGTTTCGGTACTACATCAACTGCAATAAAGACAAAACGTGAACTCAATATAACACAAAATCCTTGCTTTATACATAATAATATATGAAATTCGAAAACGTTATGTAACTAAATTATATAACAAAAAAACAAAAAAAAACAAAAACGCTGACCACTTCCTATAAGAATTATGACAATAAAAAGAAAATACTCGTGAAATGATTACACTGGTCAACAAGTTTTCATTCAGAAATGCAAATACACATTTCGAAATTACTTTTTTGCCTCCATTCCAAATCTGCCCTCATTTAAATATTTCTAGCGAGTCAAGTGTTCATAACACCACCACCACCGACCAATATTATTATTAATAATAATTATTATTATTGTTGAAGCTGTTGGTTATTGACCGCAAAAATCGAAAAACTTTAAATAAAATGAAAAATCATTGCTAAATGTCATACATATAAATATTTCTGTTGCCAAGAATATGGAAGCACTGTACAAAATGAAAATTTGCTCACCATCATGGCCATTTTCCCCCTGCTCCATGTAGACGGGAGCTCTCTGCGGGACGGGCCTATGTTTCTTTCTGAGTGGAGGTGAGGGTAAGGGTGGTTAAAAAAAAAACAAAAAAAACCACAAAACAACTTATGCGTTCTTATGCAGCAGGCAGACAGAAGAAGGGTAAAAAGAAGGGAGCGACAGGAATGAAAGAAGAGTCCTCACTTGGAAGGCTTCCAACATGCGCACACGGTCACCAGGGTGATGAGGAGGAAAATGCCTCCGGTGGACAGGATGATGTACAGCGAGCTCCGTCCTAAACCAGAGGCAGATAGGAGCGATGAAGAGCAAAAACAAGAAAGCCCCCTGCCCCAAAAAAAAAGAACCGCAACATCAGACCAAAAGTTTGCCCCTGTTTTTGCACAATGAAGTTGCCCCACTGCATTCCTATTTCAGACTTGAAATACCGTATTGGCTCGAATATAAGACGGCCCTGATTATAAGACGACCCCCTCTTTTTCAAGACTCAAGTTTGAAAAATGACTTTTTGAACACCAAATTAATTTTTCTACAGAAAATAATTGCAGAACATCTGAAACAAATGATTATAACAATATATTTGAGAGAAAAAGCATGTTATTTTGCCTCATTCAAATCTTAAGATCTGAACATTTAAATATGTAAACTAAAGTGCAATCACATTCGTAAATGAATGGCTTCTGGTTTTTGAAACGTAAATTACATCATAACTTCTCCTCAGCTGCCGGTTAACCTGGCCGATCTTCGACCCACTTTTCTCCAGATTGTCGCTACATTTCTCCATTTTCTGTTATCTCTTTTCTTATTTTCTTCTCTTTTCTTTCTTGCCGCTATTTTTATTTTTCTTCTTCGTGCTACCACTAAATTTTTATTTTTATTCTTCGTGACATGGGTTCACTTTGGCCTGGGGAGTCAAGTTCAGCATTCGCTTCAATGATATCTGGCGCCATCTAGCGTCGTGAATGGGTATAATGTCTAGACCCCGAATATAAGAGGACCCCCACTTTTTCAGTCTTATTTCAATGCAAAAAACGCCGTCTTATATTCGGGCCAATACGGTAATACACGTCAGGCTATGTAAGCAAATTGTATTTTATTACATTTCAAGTGCATCATGCGTCTTTCCATGCTTGCGGAGGAAATAAAGTTGAAGCACATCCCGGTGGAGTAATAATATAGAACGGCGGATTGCTTTGTTCCGCTGAGGCACCTGCTTATTGAGATCCCTGCTCGTAAATAATCGTTTCATTCACTGGCTTTCACTGCCCGTTGTGGCGCGCAGATTTGCACTCGGGGTAAACAAGATTGTCGGAGAGGCAGGCGTGCTTCTCTGTGACTCAGTGGGATGCGATAATTGCTTTGGCGTGCAACTGAAAGTGACATCTGAATACATCGTGTGGAAATCCAACAGTCCTACCGGGGAACATGCCACCTACTGTAGACGGTGAGCTTGACGGGCGTGCTCTTCATGCTGCTGATGGCGTTCTCCACCATACAGGCGTAGATGTCGTCGTCCGACATGAGGACGCGCGCGATGCTCAGCACCTTTTGGTCGTGCGAGAGCAGTAGGCGGGAATCGTTGGCCTGTACCTTGCCTCCCTTCAGCCAAGCGTACACGGGCTTGGTGCCGTTGTCGTGGGAGCAGTGCAAGTTAAAGTGCTCGCTGTACTCGAGGACAGATGACGCCACCATCTGGATGTAGGGCTTGGAAACTGGAACTGAGGACGACACCACAATGACAGGCTTGGCGTGAAATGGGAATTGAATTGAGAAAGAAAGACATGCTACAAGGTATTTCATGGAATTGAATTCCTGTGTTGTATTTCACAGTCTATCCATCAGTCGCCCAATTTGAGCTTTTTCCAGAGGACGATGGGCAGAAGACTATACCTTAACTTTTTGTTTGCCAACCTTTATCGACCAACAAGGCACATCTACAAATCTCATGGAACACCGCAAAACAAAAATGGCACAAAAAGTTTTGGGCCTCAAACACGCTGGACTTGCGCTGACACGAAAATTAAGTGATGCCTGTTTCGACGCTGAGCGCACGGGCACCAATCCACCCAAATAGGGCCCAGAGAGGGGAACGCTTTACCCAATTAGCAGCCAGCCAACTCCACAATCTCATTCGGTGACTGCAACGTCTCTCAACAGGCCAGGCAGAATAACTCGACGCTGCTTCACCATGACAACGCACCTGCTCACAATACGCTAAGCATCTGACAGTTCCTGGCTGTGTCGAGGTGTCATGTGATGTCTTTTAGCATTGTGTTGACGGTCATGTAGTGTATTGTCCAACATGTCCGCCGAATACGAGGGAAGTGCCTACCATCCACAGTCAGCTCAATGTAGAGCTCCCCTGTGAAGGTGTCATCCGTGATGGAGATCTCCACCTCGTACGATCCTTCGTCCGACAGCTGCAGGTTGTGAAGCAGCAGCGAGCCGTTCTCGAACACCAGGATGCGGTTACGATACTCCGGCCGAAGGTTCCCGATGACTTCGGTGCCGATGGACTGCACCACGGTGACGGGCTTCACTTTGTCCCTTTTCAGCTGCCACTTGATGACAGGCTTGTCCGTGCTGCTGCTGGTGTAACTGACCGACAGCAGGGCCTCTTTGCCCACGATGCCCCTCACCACCTGGGTTTGGCTCGTCACATTCACCCCTGACACATCACCTGGGGAGAAGAACAGAACATTCCAATACTTTTGGAGGAGATTGTATTGTCTGTGCACGTCCGAAGTCTGAAGTCTAAACCTTCAAGTTTCACAGAAGTCCCAAGATAACGTGGTCAAAATCAAGTAATGCAAGTCAAGTTCCCACTAAATTTCAAGTAAGTTGAGTCAAGTCTTTGCTTGGATTGAGGCTGCCGTTGCACAATGTTCCCGGCGGCCGTGGCAGCCTGAAACAGGTCTGTGTTTTTTTTTTCCTCTGTATTTAACGTCTTTCAACATTTTCTCACTGTCTGGCCATGACGGGCCAATGGGATGAAGGGGCTGCTGAATTCTAAAGACTCAAAGGTAGTACAGTTTGGCCCGCGCTTTTTGTACGTTCCCTCCCGGCTCATCATCTTTTGTTTCTCACGTTCTGTCAAGTGTTTCTACTGATGAAAGGTGGACACTGACCAGCTCTTGGAACACGTTTGTGGGCACGGTTGAGTCAAACAAAGCGCCCGTGTCAAGCCGAGCCCCAGCGACGGTGAAGGGGTGTGGGACACATACTGCCGCTTAAAATATGTTGGACAGATAACAACTAATTTATCTATCTAGCTCTTGGACCAAAACATGCAACACACGACATAGTGCGGTCACTTCGTCTCTGCCTGTCTGACTCTTGCTCTCTCTCTCTCTCTGTCTGTGTCTGTCTCTCTGTCTCTCTGTGTCTGTCTCTGTGTCTCTCTCTGACTCTCTCTCTGGCTGTATCTCTGTCCATCTTTGTGTCTGTCTCTGTGTCTCTCTGTCTCTCTGTCTCTCTCTCTGTCTGTCTCTCTGTCCATCTTTGTGTCTGTCTCTGTGTCTCTCTGTGTCTGTCTCTGTCTCTCTGTGTCTGTCTCTCTGTCTCTCTGTGTCTGTCTCTCTGTCTCTCTGTGTCTGTCTCTCTGTCTCTCTGTGTCTGTCTCTGTGTCTCTCTCTGACTCTCTCTCTGGCTGTCTCTCTGTCCATCTTTGTGTCTGTCTCTGTGTCTCTCTCTGTCTCTCTCTCTCTGTCTCTGTGTCTGTCTCTCTGTGTCTGTCTCTCTGTCTCTCTGTGTCTGTCTCTGTGTCTCTCTCTGACTCTCTCTGTGTCTCTCTCTGACTCTCTCTGTGTCTGTCTCTCTGTCTCTCTCTGTCTCTGTATCTCTCTCTCTGTCTCTCTCCTCGCATGTAAAGTCAACTATGAGTATTCTTCTTATAGCTGGTTAAGATTTCATTCAAAGCATGGAGGAATGTTGTAATAAGACATTACTCTCGACAGCAATTAGACTCACAGGCTAAAAAAAAAAAAAAGAAAAAACACAAAGAATGTGAAAGTGGTACATTTCTGCTGAACCGACGCAGTAAGTCCCGATCATGTGACAGCGAGCCAGCACGAAACTGGCACCGCTAATGAAATTCAGGCCAAATGAGCTCTGGACTTCCATTATTTACGCCCGAGCTTCCTTTGCTCCAACACGTCAAACTCTCTCCACTGTTAAAGGCAGACACTACGATGCATTTTTCATCATGACAGGGCTGCTTAGTCGGAGGCTTCTTTTGAACCAATACTGAAACTTGAGCCTCATTTACATACAACTTTTTGATCTACTTCCAAAAAAAAAACGGTACGCATTTTAAATCTTGTACTTTTCTAACTGGATATTAGTGCAAAGGTACCAGGAACCCATTTGCCATGAACCAGGAAGTAGTTTACTTTCACTTCAGACTTCAATTTAAAAGGTGCACAAATGATTACAAGGGGCCAAAGGCAGTAAATTGAGTTTCCATATTTTTGGCACAATGCTTTCACTGAGAGTTGCTGCAATTTGAGCCTCTTGTTTTTCTCCCTTTGATGGCGACTTAATGAGCCCAAATTCTTTGCATAGGCGCCTTAACGCACCCATTAGTGTGCTCACTGTGTGCTCTGTTTATACACACACACACACACACACACACACACACACACACACACACACACACACACACACACACACACACACACAAAAATGCGCCCACATTGTGCTCATGAAATCCGTTCACATCTTTGATCACTAATCCGCTTCACAGAAACTGCAGGACATCCTCCCGAACATGTAACATACTAATTTAGATTTTTCTCCATCGACTTCACTCATCCTCCCATAAGACCGCATGTTATCCTTCAGAGTGAAGCCTTGTCTTGGCACAGCATAGCACATATGTTCCCTGTAGAGACTGCTTTTCCTTTAGTGGACATAAGTCCAAACATTGGCTCTTGGCCGGCTTTGGGGAGTCCCGTCAAAGATAGAGCGAGCAAGACAACAGGGAAAGAGAGAAAAAAAGAGAGAGAGAGAGAGAGAGATTCTGCACTGTTGACTAATTCTTCGCAGCCAGCCAGTTAGCAGGGCATCGCCTGCTAGTCATGGCAACCCCTTTGGCCGTCTGACAGGGGTTGTCAAGGAGATAAGACAAAGGGCACGATTGTTGGAGCACACTTGAAAAGAGGGAGCGAGAAACTGGGAACCAGAGAGAAAGTCTTTGTCAGTGGTGAAGTTGGAGATAGGCACAGGAGGTGCTACAGCACGAGAGGAATGGTTCCACATGCTGAGCCTTGGTTTGAACTTTTCTGCAGCTCTTAACAACATTTTAAAAGAATCGCAGTCACAAAGGAGAATGATAATCAGAAGAGCATAAAGCTAAATTGTTAACAACAATGAAAAACACAACAAAACATGATATTATAAGGTTACTTTTTGATTTACGGAGCACGGCAAAAAATGTTAGGATTGTACCATTTTTAGGGAGGATCGTTGGGGGAAATTGTTCCAATTGTGACGAAAATGGCAAAAAGGAAAGTAGTCGGAGGCTATTCCCTACTTCATGGAGGATGATGTAATACTGTATTTGAGTCACAAGGTGGCACCAGTCGGATTGTGCCAGTTCCGACCTGAAAGCGTTAGAGGCGAATGTAAACAATAAAGATGCCTGATTTCAAATAAACAACAATTAAAATTTAACTCAAATAGCACAAAGAGATGCAATTTTCCATGAACAAAAAGGTAAAGAAAAATCAGAACAACATGTATCATTTTCAATTATTAAGCAGTTTACTTTAGGGTTAATGGAGCATAACAGTGAGATGTATGCAAGTCATTTTTGAATCCGAAACAGTGTGGAATTTTACATCAGGACTCACATTGTAAAAAGGAAAATATATGAATGAACCAAAATCAAAATGATCAAAAACAAAACAAAATAAGATATGGTGTTTGTGTCTTTTTAGCAGGCTCCTTTCTGGTTCACTGGCAAAAACAAAAACAAAAAAGGGACTGTACCATTTTTTAATCTGGAGGATGCTGGAATGGTTTCATCAAGATTCAGAAAGAAAAAAAGGAAAACATGACTCCAACAAAAATGAAACAAAATGAACAAAATTGGAGAATGGCATCGTTGAGTTTGTCTGTTAGCAGGCCTTTTCCTGGTTCATGTAGCATATCGGGCCTACTGGATAAACCGACAGGTCTGTGCCATTTTTGATTCTGGGGAAGGGGGAGGTCAACTCATTTCAGTCAAATTCCTTCGATCAGTACTGCTTCTTTCTGTCATACTGAGCAGAATTTAGGGTGAGAGGAACTAACGTGTGATGTCATATTAGATTCTGTACACATGTCAAACTCAAGGACCGGGGGGCCAGATGTGGCCCGTCATATCATTTTAAATGGCTTGCGAAAGCAAATCAAAGATGACAACTTCCATGATACTTGCTGAAATTTGTACCAAAATTTCAAATTTTCATCTGTAATAAATCAGTGACATATTGTAAGCAGTTTCTTGTTACCAAAGCCCTCATTACACTTACTGAAACAATAGTTGAATAAAACGTTATTCTTGACTTCTTTATATAGTTTCAGTCATCACGGCCCTACAAGGGAAACGGTAATTATAATGTGGCCCGTGACAAAAATGAGTTTGACACCTCCGCTGTACACGGATGGCTCTACAGAGCGCAAAATGACTCAAACCCACAAAAACTTGGATTTCCACCAACTTTAAATGGGTTAGTGCCTTGCAATTGGCTGGTGACGAGTCCAGGGTGCACCCCGCATTTTACCCACCATTATCGGGACAAACGGATTTAAAAGGATCTTTATTGGTACTGATTTTGGAGTCAGAAGTCACTTATGATAGGTAATGAAATGTCTAAATTTCCTCTCCTTTTGCATTTGTGATGGAGGTCCAGTTTAAGAGCGACCACAAATAAACCATCATTTATGAGTTGCTATATATGACCAGAAAGTTTGATACATGACAACATAACGGATTTAAAAGGATCTTTATTGGTACTGATTTTGTAGTGATGGGGGTCCAGTTTAAGAGCGACCACAAATAAACCATCAACATTTATGAGTTGGTATATATGACCAGAAAGTTTGATACATGACAACAACAAAAAAAAAGTTAGGGCATACCTGTGAGGAGTAGAAGGAGGAGACCGACCAGGCTGACGAGGGAAGAAACTTCAGAAGAGAGGCTGTGCCCTGTCTTCCTCCCCACCTTCATTTTGTGTCCTGGGCAGAGGCGTTCTCCCACTTAGTGAGCATGGTTTCACCACGCTGGGCACGTCTCTCTCCCTTGTGAATCAAGGCTCTCCCCACTGCACTGCCTGCAACACTGGCCTCTTCCTGGACACACTGAGCCACACTCTCTCCTCTCAGCACCCCCAGTCAGAGCCAACAACAGCCCAACTTTGTGTTTGTGTGTGTGTGTGTGTGTGTGTGTGTGTGTGTGTGTGTGTGTGTGTGTGTGTGTGTGTGTGTGTGTGTGTGTGTGCGTGCGCGTGTGTGCGCGTGTGAGTGTTTAACAGAGACATAGTATGGATGAGCTTCCCTCTTTCACACCATGTTACACTTTCTGAGAAAGCAACAGGGGCTCAGGAAAGGTTTTGAAAAATGGTAGCTGAAAACGTAGACTTACAAAGGACTCTTGTTGGAAAGTACGACTGTACTTGAGTTTGCTGAAAGGGAAGCGCACGTGAAGTGCTCATTTGTGTGGAAAAACAACATGCCTCTTTAGCGCCTATTCATCCGAACTGGAGCCATCTTGGTAAATTCAAAAATGGTTACTTGGCAACCAGCCCTGCGTTGAAGCAATCAAATCCAGTCGCAGGTGATCGGTGGGCAAGAACACGTTCCTGACGTTATTTGCTCCGTTACATTTCATTTAAATGCGACATACCTTTCACGTTCATGTGAGTATTTTTTGTTTTCGTTCTCTTGGACTCTGCCAAGTGCGCTTTTTGTCATTGATTTTGCTCCGCAGGAAAATGAATAACAGACAAATCAGTGCAGCATCTGCAGTGATACCAAAAAAAAAAAAAATAGACGAAGCTCTCAATTTACTGAGTCGATCTACACCACATGATTAGCTATCACTTTATGCGATCTAAGTATTACAAGGATTTATGATCAGCCGGGATCGTCTTTCGGAGACATTCGATAATCGGGCCTTTTGTTGAGTTTGATTGGAAAGGGGCCTCAAATTCAGCTTGATTATCGACACTTCTATTGGTATGTCTCATTTGAAACTTTTTTTCCCCCCAGAATAAAATATTACGAGCCTTCAAAGTCAATTCTCTACCAAAAAAAAAAAAAAATAGACGAAGCTCTCAATTTACTGAGTCGATCTACAGCCCGACCCTCATCTATGGTCACGAGCTGTGGGTCATGCTTGAAAGAATAAAATTCTGGTTTGGCTGCCTCCTGAATGCCTCTCGAGTGACACGTCCCACCATGGAAGTTCTGAACATTTTTCCCAGTTTTCTTGAATGTAACATCTCGCCTTGTGTAAGAATGTATTACATAGACGATTTTGTCATTATTGCTGTGAATGATTCTGGAGAGATGTTCAGCTCTCACATCCAGTTGCTTCTCTATTTGTGTTATTTCATGATTAGCTATCACTTTATGCGATCTAATTATTACAAGGATTTATGATCAGCCGTGATCGTCTTTCGGAGACATTCGATAATCGGGCCTTTTGTTGAGTTTGATTGGAAAGGGGGCTCAAATTCAGCTTGATTATCGACACTTGTATTGGTATGTCTCATTTGAAACTTTTTTTTTCCCCCAGAATAAAATATTACAAGCCTTCAAAGTCAATTCTTAAACTTTCATCTTGTGTGCCTACATTTGAGAGATTTTAGAAAGAGGCAGCAGCGTGATTGAGAGCTCAAAAGTGGAGAATGTGAGAACAGACGCGTCTGTAGTTGGTCATCAAAGCCAATTTCCCCCGAAGCTCCACCCACCACCACCCATCTCGTCGCCCTCTTCCTCTCATCCTATGACACACTCCAAATCAAGGATGACTCTTGACAGTCAAAAGAGGGAAGCAGGAGTGGCGAGACATACTGCAACTCAGCGCCATGAGAGGATCCATTGTCTCGCAGTCTGACACTACTTGATGTTGTGTCACCCACGCGGTGCACAAGTCAGATTTTGATGTCGATTTTTTTTTTTCGTCCTGATTAGTTAAGTGGGGCTCGATAGACTAATTTCCCGGTGGTATCAAACCACCTTGACACACTTCGGGATTATGATCTATTTCCTACAATTTGCTGATGGGATAACATGGAAACAAATTCATGAATGATCAGCACAACTCACAACTGAGGAATTGGAGCAAAAAGAAGCGTAGGACAGATTGAGGAAAAAAAAAACAGGAAAAGTTGCTAGCAGCGCAATTTGCTAACAAGGCTAAGCTACACATCCAGATCACACGATGAAAACGAACTCGTAAACAATGATTAACACATCTGGAATGTACCATGTCGGTGTTAAACGTTGAGCTGTTCTCAGCTGTGTTCATTTTGGTCTTTGACAGATGGTTAGCTAGCTCGCGACTAATTTTACATACTTACCAGCGCTGCTTTTAGCTCTCTTTTCAAAACTGAACTTTATTGATCACTTTATTATAATACACAATACAATTTTACATACACCGCATTGAGTGGACACTCCGTTTTTCCCCAGCTTGTCATTTATTTATTTTTTAAAAATATATTATTAACCAACTAAGTGTTGAAAATACTTTGACAACATCACTTGGAGAACAATACTTGAGTGGTTGAGGGAGCTGATTGGTAAAACACAAGAGACTTGGCTGATGATAACAGGTTGAAATAAAAAGCGAGAAGGACAGCATATGAAAATGGAACACAAGAAACCAAAGGCAGAACATGAAAGGAAAATCCATGTAAAAACAAATCAAAAGTTGTACCTTCCAAGCCTTTGCATGATCGCAACTACTCACCAGTGTGGTGCTCCCCCATCTGCCGTTGTGAGACTGTCGTTGTAAAACAAACTCCTGTTGCATCGTGATATTCCAACCTGTCCACTCATAATGTGCTTTTTTTTTTTAAAATCAAAGTAAGATGTGAATTCACTTGGAGAAAATAGTGACTGAAAAACTGCCGCCGCTACGGTCCTGTCAGCTTGACTGCATTAACAAACGCACACGGGGGGTCAAATGTACGAGTGTGTGACTGGTCTGCGGCTGGTGCAATGATATGACAAATGGCAAAATAATGTGAAATGTAATGGCCTCGGATAGGCCCTTTGGCATGAAGCAATAGGTCCCGTAGAGTGGGCTTCTTTGTCAACTTTTGTGGCTGAATAATATGAAACTATTAAAACTTTTAAGACACTATCATTACAGCCACGGCACTGCACAGAATCGCCTCGGGTTGGTCGACCCATGCCAAGAATCTAAAGTGTTTGATAGGAAAATCAACAAATTGTGTGTTTTTTTTTAAAATTCTGATTGGCCCTTGTGTACCGTAGGCCCCAGGGCTTAAACCCAATGGTAAAACCACATTTTTCCGATGATCTAAAATCTTCAGTTAACACAAAGTGAGGGCCAAATTGTGCGAAGTTTTGCTTTGAAATCCGCTGGTTGACGACTCATTTGAGGAAACTAAACGACACGTTTTCACATCTGTCTTTTTCTTAATTTCACTGCCACTGAGTGGGTGTGCACTTGATTGATTGTTCACCCACAGCCATTAAAGGGACATGAAAACGTGGCCATGGCATCTCTGGGATTGAGTAGGAGAATAAGAGAAGTAGGTCTGCATAAAACCCGTAGAGGATGCTTATCACAATGTGGGGGAGGAGGAGGAATGACAGCCTGAGCAGGAAAGAGGACTCAAATTGTCTGTCCTCTCTTAGCACCTCGCACCTGGACATACAACCAGGAACGCACATTTGAGTGCAAAAGTGGAATCTGCTTGCCAAAGTAAGGAGGACTATTTAAAAAATAAATAAATAAAAAATTGTGCTTGTGTGAGAATGCATGTGCGCTGTGCTCTAGCTCAGATGCGCGTGGGCGACCTGAGTTGGAGCACAGGGAGGCTGAAGATGCTCGCGCTCGTCGCTCATAACAGCAGACTGGCTCAGCAAGCCATGCAGAAATATTAATTTGAAACCCCATATGCAATAGATGACAAGATGGTTATTTATGAGCCAGGAAACAGCTCATACCTTCATGCATATATGATACTGGGCAGTTTATCCATCCAGCCTATTCCAGCTGACTATGGGCGAAAGGGGGAATAACCCCTGAACTGGTCGCCAGTCAGTCAGTCAGTCACAGGGGACAAATAGAAGCAATATACACGCCCACAGTCACACCGTCACTGAGTGGGAACCGATGCCACATAGGTCAGGCAAGTGTACTGCGACACCATCAGCGACTGAAGAAAGTTTAATGGCCTCCTATTTTAAGTGCAACTGCAGGCAAAAATACTTGACATGCCTCCAAATACATTTTTAAATGACGTTTAAAACTATACATAAGACTGATACTCAAAATGTGGTACGAGTGATACGTGAGCTCCCTCAAGTGGTAAAAATAAATAAATAAATAAATCGCTGCCCGAGTACAGTTCAGCTGGGTATTACTTTTTAGTAAAATATATTTACATTGAAAATAAGGCACAGTTTGACTTTAGACTTTTACTTTGGTATAATTTTTATTTAACCTGTACGTGCCATACATTAAATTGCAGTGTCAATGTCTAAACTACATAGTCTTAAAAGTATCTAACACATCTATCCATCCATTTTCTCATCCGCTTTATCCTTACAAGGTTTGCGGGGCATGCTGGAGCCTATCCCAGCCATCTTTGGGCAGTAGGCGGGGGACACCCTGAACCGGTTGCCAGCCAATCGCAGGACACACACAGACGAACAACGATCCACGCTCACACTCATATCTAAGGTCGATTTAGAGTGTTCAATCAGCCTGCCACGCATGTTTTTGGAATGTGGGAGGAAACCGGAGTACCCGGAGAAAACCCACGCAGGCCCGGGGAGAACATGCAAACTCCACACAGGGAGGCCGGAGCTGGAATTGAACCCGCTACATCTGCACTGTGAGGTCGACGCGCTAACCACTGGATGATCAAATCTGGTTTTTATGAATAAAACCATCAATGCTCTCCAGCAATTCTCACATCTAATTTTGCCCAAGTAAACCACTTAAAATCCACCAACTAAATGACAAGGGTATTGATCCAGTCTTTTCGAAAAAGGGAGATGTACAAAATGCTCTGAAAAAAAGATTGCTAATTACTGCATGCTGACTGTTAGTTTAGATATGTAGACATTCAACAAGCCAACAAACAAAAACAAAAAAATAATGAGAAGCTACTTCTTTCCGGGATATTTTTAAATCTTTAATGAATTTAGCAAGCAGGTCAATGGATAAATATTAAGATACAAGCATGTCATCACACAATGCACAAACCACCAACAATTTAAGGTCTACTGCTGATGCACAACTAGTTTATACACAGACCATCCAAAAATAAGCCCTGTTGTGCTTTCCAAGGACATTCACTTTCACATTCACAGATTATCTAAAACTAGCACACTTTCACAAATATCAGAAAAACATGCAGTGAGTTGCCAAATCTGGGTCAAAGACATTTGGACTGACTGATGAAGACTGCTGGAGAAGCAGGAGGAGTGCTAAAGTTCACGGACAAAAAAACAAAACAAACCCCCTCCCCCAAACAAATCCCACAGACAACACATCCTCAAATTGTTCATTTTCTACCGCTAATTTATGTTGAAGAAGAAGAAGAAGAAAAAGTGAGGTTCCATTTCTTGAGATGTGCCCCCCCCTCATTTTCTACCGCTAATTTATGTTGAAGAAGAAGAAGAAGAAAAAGTGAGGTTCCATTTCTTGAGATGTGCCCCCCCCTCATTTTCTACCGCTAATTTATGTTGAAGAAGAAGAAGAAGAAAAAGTGAGGTTCCATTTCTTGAGATGTGCCCCCCCCTCATTTTCTACCGCTAATTTATGTTGAAGAAGAAGAAGAAGAAAAAGTGAGGTTCCATTTCTTGAGATGTGCCCCCCCCTCATTTTCTACCGCTAATTTATGTTGAAGAAGAAGAAGAAGAAAAAAGGAGACTCCTGTGGTAAATAGATGCGCCTGAAAACCAACTTAGCCAGCTTATGCCAGCCAACCATACTTGCTTGCTACGTTGCAGAGCGTTTTCCCCACTTCTGACTTTCTTCATCTAGGCCAGGACAGGGCCATCCCTGCTCTGGCACAGCTGTGTCATCGCTCTCTACTGCCCCCGATCCTCCTGCCTCTAAAAACAGAAATAGCCGAGCAGAGTTTCAGCATGTCAGAACACCAACAGTTTGTTGTCAAGGTCAAAGGCTCCAGTGGTTGCTCGGAGAAAAACACAAACAAATGCTGCCTTTTATAATTCAGAAATTGCTTTCGACTACATTGCGACATCAATGGGAATTCAATTAATTGTTCAGCGATAATAAGTGCAGTGTGAAAAGGCCATCAATGCCCGCTTACTATGGAACCTCTGGTGAGTACAGTATTCTTTTTCTCCTTACATAACGCATTTGTTGAGGCTTTTGGAGTATGTTCATGTTCGTTAAACCAAGGTGGAGTGAAGCAATGTGGGCTCCAACGGTGGTACTTACAACCAAAATTGATGTCACAAGTGCAGTAAGGAATGTAGCCCACTGGATATACTGTCAAGTATGCACTCTTATGATAAATAATGATGCCAAGTAAGTAAGGATTGCGGTCCACATTAAGAAAATATGAATATATACACAAGAAGACTAAATGTGATCAGCCTCAAACAGATAACATTACTGTAAATTATGAAAACGTTTTGCCTATGTTACGTTGTACATAATGCAATTTCATGTCGACTTATTTAAATTATGCAACTGACTTTCATAATAGATAACATCCGTGGCACAAGCGAATCCATCATTGCACGAACGCATCTTGAGTAACTATTAACACCAGAACATGCTTGTCCGAGGAACATCATCACATGGAATGTGATATTTATGTACTGGTAACTTTTATTTTCAGCTCCATATTTTGTTGTGTATCTCTTCATGTTAGAGTTACTTTCTTCACAGTGTTTTGACACTGCTAGCAAAGCGACGGGTGGCTGTGTGAACTAAAAAAAAAACAGATCATGTTGTGGAAAGGGGGTCTTCCCCCAGAGGGAGCTGTTTGGCAGGCACAGGATTCAGTTTGACAGGTTCATTAATTCTGCTTGGCCTACTAAAGCATACTATGGTTGACGCACCTGCAGGAATAAATACATCCCTTACATATATACATACCAGTAAGTGGGTTAGACGCAACCACTAGTCGATCTTTTGTTGCCAAGCTTGCTGCTCTCTACTTTGTACTTGATCACAGCGGGCAACACTACACTACAGTGGTGCCTTGAGATCCAAGTCTAATTTGTTTGATGACCATGCTTGTAACCTGAAACACTTCATTAAAATGAATGGAAACACCACTCATCTGTATTGGCCTCTGCTCCGCCCCCAAAAAACATCAACACATTTTGTAATGTCTTTTTAATAAGGAAAATAATGTTCCAAAAATATTGTGTTTTATAAAAACAATTAATAAAATAAATCAATCAAACATAAAGAATGAAGTTTGTTGACAGTAATTCATTGCAACTGTGCGGCTCCTTCTGTTATATGTGCCTTGGCCACGTGGGGGCAGTGTAGTACAGCCCTACAGCGATGAATGGAGATGGTCACAGCTAAGCTTGGTGAGATGCAGTAATATTTATTTATTTTTATTTTTGGGGACGAATGATCTACATAAAATATGCCTATGAGCATTATTGTACTGTCTGTCTACATGTGTTGCTTCACCCCCCTGTGTTTAAACATCCATGACTTATAGGGTAATAACACGACGACTTCAATGCTAATTGTTAGCTCGGGTGAGGTCACTACTACCATACAGTGTTTGTACCTTAATTTTTTTTGCTTTCAAGTCAAAGGAAAAAAAAATACAAATAAAAACCAGCCCGACAACGGGTCACCTCAAGAAACTCAGAAGTTGGGGTCACTTGTACCTCAAGGCAGCACAATACCAGCGTAAAGAAAACCAAAAAAAGATCCAACTGCCTCTAATTAGATATTATGAGCAATTGCGAGTGAAATATTTTGGGGCTTAGAATTGTGTGTTGAGCCCAATGACATGCTCTCACAAACCGTTTCTGGACCACTCCTACGTTGCCTATCAGTGCTTGCCAATACAACCACAAAAACAAGCGGAACCTCTTTGCATTTTGGACAGTGTCTTCTGAAGAGCAGCGCCTTCTCTGACTGTCTGCTCGATTAACATTTATTAGAATTGTGTGTTGAGCCCAATGACATGCTCTCAAAAACCGTTTATGGACCACACTCCTACGTTGCCTATCGGTGCTTGCCAATACAACCACAAAACCAAGCGGAACCTCTTTGCATTTTGGACAATGTCTTCTGAAGAGCAGCGCCTTCTCTGACTGCCTGCTCGATTAACATTTCAATTCTCTAAATTACAACTTGAACATCTCTCTGGTGATTGAACAATGTGTCGAGAAGCAGGTTCATTTATCAGCGCTTTGAGAGTTGAGGATTCAATCGGCTGCTGCCGGAGCGCCTATGGGGTAATTAAATGAGTCACTCGGTTATGCATGGCCTTAATCACACATAACATATCTCAGAGGGTGGGCTCTAATTGCTTTCATCAATTATGTATGGCTTCTAAATTGTGTATTGCTCCATGATATAACACGTGGAAAAAAAGGTTACAGTAACAACGGCAGTTATCGGATGCCTTTAAAAAAAAAAAGAATTACTTCCCAAAACATGTCAGACATTGTCAGTCGAATTGTTCTGTGGAGAGACAATTTGGTTGTAGCCTAATAATAACGCACTGTTGCATCATTAACGTCCCCGAAAAATATAGCGTCTTTCGGAGGTATACACAACTGTCGCCAGCTCACCTCCTCTCCTTCTGCTTTGTCCTCTGGCTTCATCTTCTTACGGGTCATGTGGCCACGGAAGCCGGCCTGGATTTTGGCGGCTGCCCTGTTGGCTTCGGGGTCATCCAGCGGGATGTCCATGATGTCCTCCTCCTCCTGGGGTCGACTATGTTCCTCCTGCTGAGAGGACCGTGTCATGATGGAACATTAAACGCCTGATTTTTCTGATGATCGCGGGGAGATGTGCGCTGTGTGGTAATGCCCGAGAGGTTAGTTAACCCAGCTCAAATTTTCTCCTCATCATATTATGAATGACCGAGTTGGCCTTTTTGCAGTGTAACGCGTCACCATTTTCTCAGTGTTGAATAGGCTTTGTCGCTATCGTCATCAGAAACAACACATCATGAGCTGTGTTCAAAAATGTGCCTTTACAGATCATACTCTTGATTGCTGCTACCAGAAAGTATTGTGGTTATAGTTTGTTGTCCGGTGTAGAATTGCACTGCATCGTTCGAAGAGTGTTTCTTATATTTTGCCTTTCCCACAACTAAAGTCACAAAGTCCTTTTTTCTTTTTCCTTTCAGATCTCATTCGGACTGAATTTGTCAGTAGATCATTCCCTTGCCCATCGCTCATCAAGTCGCACATTCAAGCAAGAACGTTTGCTATGCCAGACTGCATCTCGGTGCCAGATTGAGAAGCTTTCGTTTGTCAGCATCAACAAATGTGGTGAATGCCTCAGAGAGCGCTAAAGCTTTTCCTTCACCGACTTCAAGTTGTTCAAGTACAAGAAGATGATGATGCTCAACACCCTAAAGTTGGGAGGAGAAAAACTTTATCAATCCGCAAAGGATCCGCCGGATCAAAATTTTGATGACGCTGAGTTCCAGTGCAGCCGTCCAGATATACTTTGCCTGGCTTTGGGCCAATCCCTGCTCTGTACGACTTGGGTGGTGGTGGAAGTACCAGGCCTTCTTGTGTGTGGTTAACAAAGAACAGAAACAGTTTTGAGACACTTGCCTCGAATATGGTAAATTGTACAACACGTTGCAAAAAAAAAAAAAAAAAGCACAAAACTGCACTTGAGGCCAGTAAAACTCAGTTGGGTAGCCATGCACAAGGGACTGATCTGCAAAAATTGCAACGCCTAAACTGTCAAATGCGGATGGACTCACATCTGTTTGTCTGATACCTGAAATCAAGTGACTGTAGTTCATGTGAACCATTTTAAAACAGCTCCGTATGAAGTAAGGCGTCTCCATTAGTGAGTGAACGTGTCCTATACACAATATCACTTCATTTCTAATACGATGTCAGCATGCAACAACACACAAGCACTTTTTGCCCTTGCCGAGGCAAAATTTTTGATCTACTTCATGGTGCAAAATCTTCCTGAGGGGTTGCCAATCAGTGCATCATTGACAAGCTGATGAACAGTACTTCTGTCACTGAGAAAATGCATTTGAAAGGACAAAAGGAAGCAATTCTGAGAGAAGCGGCTAAGAAATACAAACAAAAGTTATGGTTCTGGACCCTGGCATGGAAAAAGGATGAGCCTGAAAAATGACAACAGCATCCATTTCCTTCAGTCAGCATCCAGTGTCCCCAAGGAGACGTGGTGGATGGGAGAGAAATTCTGAAAAGTGTCAGCAGCATGTCGCTGGGGCTGTTGACAACTTATGTAAACAATCATTCAAATTCTGTGGCGCAAACACCCAGAGAGCATTGCTAGAGGAAATCAGATTGCGATTTCACACAAAGCAGGCCACAAAGTGAGCCCCCCCCCCCCTCGCCACATCACGTCTGCGGTGTAACGCCCGCCAATGTACGAGGGCGACCACCCACCTGTGCAGCCAGCATTCATTAACCTCTGTGTCTGACTGCTCACTCAGCTGCCAGCTCTGAGAGAAGGAAACCACTGAGTGGGATGGTGCTGCTTATCCACACCATGTGACACAATGTGTTCAACTTCTGTGAAGCAAATCTCATGTCATCGACGTCTGATGAAAACGGCATCATTGGGCGAGCTGTTTCATGCTGTCTGACTACTCCTCTCACGAGTCCAACATACAGTCAAGCGAGGAAATAGCACACGACGACGTCAGCACAGAGCTCAGCAGCACACTAATATGTGCAAAAAAAAAAAAAAACTCAGAAAGTTAAAATGAAAATGTTACTCACATTGTGGCAGTCCATGTCTTAAACTTTCAGAGATGAGCTTGGTCTTCAGGTGGGCCTAATGTGTCACTCTCGCTCTCTATAAGTCACTCTCTGCTTATATACAGATGCCTCACTGGCTCTTACTAATAATCATTGCATGCTCAGGAACATTCGCTCACGAAGAGAGGAAGAGAGAGAGAGAAGGAGAGAGAGAGAGAGAGAGAGAGAGAAAAAGAAAAGGCTGACGTGAGTGAGGACAGGCATGCGGCGAAGAAGTCCGCCAATGAGTGAAGGGTGGACGTGTAAGTGGATGCTAAAGGCACGCCCCTAGCAGGTACCAGCACCTGTATAAAGTGTGGATATGTGCGTTATTGCAAAACAACTTCGGTTTTGGTTTCTAAGAACCCCCGAAATTACTTCTACAAAGAGACACGCCTACAAAGCTCAGTTCAAGCTACACACACACACACACACACACACACACAAACACACACACACACACATTGAGGGAGGGAGGTAGGGAGTGTGTGTGGGGCGGTCGTGGTGGTAGAAACCTCCTACAAACATGTCAGCATGTGTTCTGTCTTTTCAGCCTCATTAGGGTTGCTGTCCGACTGCGTTCGCATTCCTGATATCGACTGTTAAAATGTACATGCAACAATGTAAAGTTGCATAGCTGTCCCGGCGTCAGGCGCGCATACGAGCAAAACAAATGAGAAGAACCAATCAGCGTGCAGAAACACGCATCAAATAATCTTCTCAAACTTCCAATTCCAGCTAGTAACAGTGCAAAAATAAAACCAGCGGAGTTGCGCCGGGCAGTGTTCTAAATGTATTCAAGGCAGCGTGAGCTAACAGCCTTCTCCATCACTCTGATCCCAGCTGGTGAGGCCGCCCACACGCCACTGCCAGCCTCAGAGACAAAATGCAGGGGCAGAAAAACAGCCATTAATCTGTGTTCCATCTCTCGCACTCATTCTTCCACTGCTGCTTTGTGAAACGATTCCCACGTTAAATGAGCCTCACGCTTGAGGTCTCTCTGATGACTCCAATTCACTTTGCCTTCATCAATCAGCAAGCAGCCAAGACGAGAAGTTCTCTCTATTGTGAGGCGTTGTAAACAACCAGTCAAAGGCATACGAAAATGTAGTTTTAAGAGTACAGCGGGTTGCGCAAGTTCGTGGCATGTAAAGTTGTCAAACGGCACCAAAAAAAAAAGTGCTGGCTATTAAAGTCTAATTACTATTACACTGTATGCCGAGCAAGAAACAACATCACCGTGTCCCCTAATAATTTCATGACAAGAAAGCAGGACGAGCAGTGAGGCGTTGCCATGGCAACATTCTCAGCAACTCTTCGCACTCCACCACTGTACTCGATTGAAGGCGCACTCGCTAGTCCAGGCCAATCAGACGGGCTGGCCGAGTGCGACGGCGGCGAAAATGCTACGACGCCGACTTGGGATGATGATGATGGACGTCTCAATCAAGTTTCAATCTGTGGGCGCAGCAGCGGCGCCTCTCAACTCAGCGCCATTAGGAACTCAAGAGAATTTCGGTTATATGACCATGAGGAAGGCACTCGAAGGGCATGTTTAAATCGTGAGCCGCTGAAAAAGGATCCTCGAACCCTGCTACATATTCACGTTGTGCTCGAATGAACCAGCGTGATGTAAACACTTCATCATCTCATCAGCTCCGATACAAGTGTCCCATATTTCACGTTTACTAAACTAAAAATATTCACTTCCCCGAGCAGAAATGCATGTTTGTTTCCGTTGATTAACTGCAACCACAATGTTAAATCAAAACGGAGCATCTGATGTAAAGCATTGGTGAGCAAAGTATGGCCCAAGGGCTACTTACGGCACACACCGTACTTTATTCCAAACAACAGCGCAATTACGTTGTCAAGAGTCATGTAATATTTATTGTGTGAATTTTGAACCTTGCCCCCTAAAATTGGTTCATTAAATCCTTTCGGAATTTCTCTGTTATATTCATTTATCTAAACCAGGGTGTAGATAAATGTCAAAAACAGTGCCCATTACGTCGATCACGATCGACCGGTAGATCGCGGACTGTTCCCAAGTCGATCGCGAGGGGAATAGAGGAGAAAAAAAACCAAACAACTATTTGTGTGTCTTTGTGCATGTTCGTAATATATTTTTTGGTGTTAATGTACACTCACCCAATCATCCTATCAGTCTCATTTTCACAAAAAGTATTTAAAAAAATAAAATGAAATAAAGCAGGTAAATCTTTCACCTATGGGGGCGCGTGACCTGCGTCACCGGAAGTTATTAGCGCTCAGCAGTCTGCAAATGCAGCTTGTGATCGGAGCTGTTGCGCTATATCTTTTGTCGTTATCATTATTCTCATTCAGAGTTTGTTTCGTGTACAATTCACTGAGGGCACGGGCAAAGAATAGGAATACAGAAGCACTACTGTTTAGACTTCCGAGCCGCCACTATCTTCTAAAACAGGAGGTGTCATGCTTCTGCATACCCTGACAGAAGGAATTGAAGACACGAGCCTTACTTTTGACTTACGTCCGGGTGACGTTAGCCCTGTTAGCTTTGCTACCTCACAGCAAGTCAGTGCTCACTTGTGCTTTTACGCGATTGACTTTTTTCTTTTTTTTTTTTTAAACTGCACTTTTTCACCTTGCAGTACTTATGAGTGAACTTTATGAATTCCCATGGAAGAATTTGTGGACTCTAAGAAGAAGTTTTAATAAACGAATGCTTGAACATGATAAGTCATATTGTTATTGGAACTCTTAACTTAAAAGTAGGTTTCTTGTCAAAGAAAGTGAGTCCGTTGAATTTACAGAATACATGCACATCATGGAGCATGGTCAGGATGGTAGCACCTCTGCCTCAATTTAAGCCAGGAAAAACCCTGCAGAAAATTGCGTCCGTGGACCTAATGTGTGTGGTCGATAAGGGAAAAGCCTGTTAAAACCTGAGAAGCAAGCCAATGCATTCTAAATAGGCTGACTCAGTCACACAGCATATGACAAGAGGAGAAAAACTGGAAGCAATGTGGGTTACTAACCTCTTGAGCGTAACCACTCAGTGCACATCTCTTTCTCGATCAGAGTAAAAACATGCGTGCTGTGTCCAATCAGGCCATGGTCCTCTCAGCGGGAGGAACGGGGGGCTGGCCACAGGAGGAAGAGGACAACATCAACACCTGGGCCTTTACAGGGCAAGATCTAGGCGGGTTTCCATGATCACGTGGCCCGTAAGAAGATGGAAGCGCAAAGACAAAGCAGAAGGAGGTGGTGGACAACATAGCTCAGCATCATGTCTCAAGTGTGCAAGGTTATGGTTAAGATCATTTAATATTTAAGATCTTCAAAAACAGAGTCGAATTCAAGACTTTGTCCGTGTAGTGGGTATAAAACACCCCTGTTCAAATGCCTTTTTTTTTTCTTTGTGATAAACTATTAACTGAATGTGACTGTCTGCAGAATTAAGCCGTCACATCCAAAGTCGTGTTAATTGGATGTCAGCACACATGAAAAGTGCCTCGGATATATCCAAAGTAAAGTTCAGACCAGAAGGCATTCATTTGCTAACTCAGTTTGGGTGTTGATGATGACTGTCGGCATGGCTGAAAAAACATTCATTATTCTGTGTGAATTACAACTTTCTCCATCCACTCATATGTCATGAAGTAGGGAAAAAAATGATTTAAAGGGTATCATGCACAAATTGTGTTTTGCCAGTAACTTTGCTTATCTTGCTTACGTACTGCATACATTCACGGCCCAAGTCTAAAGCTAACTTCATCAATTTGTGCTTTTTTTGCACATTTTGTTTCTGCCAAATATGAGAATCGACCTCAAAAATCTATACAGGGGGGTTGGTGGGGGCTTACTTTTTATATCCACTGCGTGAATACCTGAAAATGACACATCACAAAAAAAACAAAACACAATTTAAAAGATATACCGGTAAATAACTAATGACCCCAACTCGAACCGGGCCTCAGAGTTGTTTTGTGTGATTAATCCAATGCATAACAGTGTGATTCTTTTAATTACCACAAAGGCTCTCCAGCAAAAGCTGATTGAATCCTCGCTCTCAAAGCGCTGATAAACGAGACACTGTTAAGCACATATTGTTAAATTAATACAACATCCCCGGTAACAAGTAATTACAATTTGAACAATCCTTCTCTCTAGGCAAGGCAAGGAAGCTTCATTTATATAGCACATTTCATACACAAGGCAACTCAATGTGCTTCTGGTATATTAAGGGTGCTGAGCGCATACGACAGACCACTCTCAAATTTAATAATCGCAAGCTTATAAAATATATGACTTTCAATTTCATGTTGATTTTATTCTTGCTTGCATACATCCAATAACATTAAAAGGAAGGCTTCATTCATTTAACACGTGTGGTTGAATAAGCAGTAACTAATTTGTTAAGCGTTGAATAGCACACAAGAGCTGAAAAGTACACCACGATATTTATATATTTCACTTTTATGGGAAGATTTTCAACACGTGTACATCCATGTTGGGCCCAACAAGACGTAACGTGTGAAATTTACTGCTGGACAATCGAAAGACATTGATCAACGAGGACAACACAAAGGAAAACCAATGTCATAATACATACCAAAAATTTGCCAGGGGTCAACCAGAAACAGCAAACAAGGTGCACACTGGCAAGTTAGGATAGGCAGGCAGTAAACATTTGCGAGACAAGGAGTCCTTTACAGTTAGAAATGAGACGGATCACGCAGTGACATTAAAAACCAACGCTGTGCCGAGTATTTTCAAAATGGCCACTGTGCTGTGCTATATAGCACTTTTCTACCTCGGGGACTTAAAGCGCTTGACACTGTTACTTCATTCACCTCCTGATGACACAGCATCAGGAGCAACTGCTCCTCAGCAATGGCCGTCTGATTGTGAATCAGTGCCAATCAAAACTGAGCATCGCTTTGTTTGTAACAACAGAATTTGTCATTGCAACCAGATTGTTCAACTGTTTTGACGATGTCCATTCGTCACTCTTGAGAACATCCATAAAACATTACCTCATCTCGTTCTAATCATTGGGTTCTGGTGCAACCTCTGGCTCGGCCCCCTCTGGAAGGTTATTCGCTGCTTCACCTAGAATAAAGAGTGGAACTCATTGTTTGTTGCATGTGCAATGACTCGCTATTCTGACAATTGCTTTCATTTAATGTACCATATTGTCCATTGTGTACAAATGCTCAAAAGTACCTTCCATTTGCTCATCGTTTGTGACATTTTGCTCTCCCTCCATTTCAGGCTCATTGTTGCCTTGCTCTTCCTGAGTGTCCACCTCTGGACCTTCATCTTCTGGCTGGTTTTCCACGTCGTTACTTTGCTCGGCCTGTGGAGTTTCCACAGAGTCCGCCTCAACCAAGGAATTTTCTGTCGGTTCAGCGACGGTGTGCAAATTTCCTTCTGCATCAGCTTCCTCATGAGGAGCCTCAGTTTCTGCTTCTTCCTCCTCAGTTGGCTTTTCAGCTTGAGCTTCACCTTCTTCTTTCTCATCGAGGGTTTCGCTTTGAGGCTGTGCTTCTTCTGTTTCTGTTGTCTCTGCTTTGGGCTTCTCCTCCTCAGCAACCTCAGAATTACCATCATCTTCAGTACCATCAACTGTGACTTCCTCCGTAGTTGTCTCTGTTTCGCCAAGATTGGCAGCTTCCATCTCAGTTTCCACCACATCGCCCCCTATAGCGTCTTCCTCGGCATCTGGGTCAGCGTCCACCCCGGCGTTCCCTTCGGCATTCTCTTCAGCATCCCCTTCAGTCATCTCCTGAGCTTCCTCCTGAGCCTTCTCTTGAGCTTCCTCCTGAGTCTTCTCTTGACCCTCCTCCTGAGCCTCTTCCTGAGCCTCCTCCTGAACCTCTTCTTGAGCCTCCTCATGAGCCTCTTCCTGAGCCTCCTCCTCAGCCTCTTTCTGAGCCTCCTCCTGAGACTCTTCTTGAGCCTCCTCCTGAGTCTTCTCTTGAGCATCCTCCTGAGCCTCTTCCTGAGCCTCCTCCTGAGCCTCTTCTTGAGCCTCCTCCTGAGCCTCTTCCTGAGCCTCTTCCTGAACCTCCTCCTGAGCCTCTTCCTGAGCCTCTTCCTGAACCTCCTCCTGAGCTACTTCCTGAGCTAATTCTATAGCCTCCTCTTGCGCCACTTCCCCAGACTCATCCTTAGCCATTTCCTCAGACGCTCCAGCTTCAGTGCTCTCTTCTCCCTGTGAGACTTCACTTGGTGTCTCAGACTGAGGTAAATCCTGGGCTTTCTCGTTTTGAGCCTCAGTTGGGTCAACTTGATCAGACGTTGCTGCTAAGACTTGAAGTTGTGTGGACTCTGATGACTGAGCAGGCACTTCTTCAGTTTGTGGCTCAGGTGTTTTTTGTCTGGGGGGGAAAAAAACAGCAAACAAATGTTGGTTTACAATTCTTTGACAGAATGGCCACTTATGGCCAGTTAATGCACAAGCTTTTTTTCTACTGGCAGGAAGGCTACAAAATGGAAATTTCCATTGAGATTAAATTTAACATTAAATCAAAATTGTCATTCTGAGGGGGAAACCCCCCGCAATAAGAGTACTTTTCAAACTTGTTCAGCAGCTCTATGGGATTCAGATCAGCTGCAATACTGGTGAGGATGAAAATGCATGAATGAAAAGCTTTATGTTTTTTTTTTGTTTGTTTTTAAAGCTAATGGTTGATTATGTATTATGATTATCTTAACGATAAACCACAATTCTCAGGTCAATGAAACAATTAGAAAATGGATGGATGGATTAATAATATGCATGGATGAACGACTTTGGGACGATATGATCGCAAAACTTCATTTCAAACATCAAGTTATTTATTTGTCTTTTATTTACCAACTTTGATTCTTTATGTTATTCAGTCTCTCTCTCTCTCTCTCTCTCTCTCAATTGGCACTTTGTTTCATACATATTGTCCCCACCATTCCTTCCTGCGCTGTCAATTAAATGAGATTAGATAACATCCATTCAGTCGTTAAACGTGTCAAAAGGCAGCAAACGCAGAAATGCATTATTGGGACAAAATGTCAACTCACTCAGAAATGGGAACTTCTGTTTCAGGTACCGCTTGAGGAACATCCTGTCGAAGAACAATACAACGTCAAAGTTATTCTAGAAAAATTGCAGCAGGACACGGACACACAAAAAAAGCCTGATGAGCAAGATGGAAGGTGACATCAATCACAACTGGCGTTGTTTTAGCACCAACTGGCCTGAAATGTACGGTCGCTGTCAAATCTGTCCTCCAGGCTGGCAGCCCACTCAATTGGGTCCACGCCACTACCTGCAAGCCAGAACAGGTAACCACTTACAAATCGTTTAATTGTACTGCTGTGACACTGCAAGTCCAAATCTTTTTTACCTTCTCGTTGGCCGAGAAGGCGCTTGAAGTAGAGGGCGGCATATTTGGGAATGTCTCCAGGTTGGTCACGTAGAATTTCTCGAACCAGACCTTCAAGGACGGCGCCAAATCCCCGTGGGATCCTCAGGTGGGTGTTGCAGAAAGGCACCGACATTTCGACCACTCGTTTAGGTAAGAAATCCTGCAGTTCTTTTTTTTCAGGGAGGTTAACTTGCGTAAACTTTGTCCATAAAGCTAACTGGCTAGCACTCTAAAGTCATAACATATAATTGGAATGTTTGTCTCTTTATCTACTTGAGGTATACCTGTTTAAAATGTACTTATGGAAATTAAGTTTGACGACTTAGAATCACTTGTAACCTACCTCTAGTGTCTGAACGTTTATTAAAAGCGTGTCAAGACGCTATTGTTGATGGTTGTTGCTATGCAACATTCGCAACGACGGACACCGATAAGGCCCAATACTCATCCAGGCTTCATTAAAACAACAACAACAACAACAACAACAACAAAACAACATTTGCTTAAATTGGGATAATTGCAATACAGGCCATAACAAATTTCAATTGCATTTGCTTCTTGTAATGTTCTCTCCTCGAAAATAAATAATAATTGATTTCGAATTCAATAAACTTACGAAACGCAAAAAGATCCGAGAATACTGAACAACTCAAAATTTCTTTTGGCCTAGCTGAGGCTACTTTATTTTTTTGTCGTTTTATACGAATTACATGAAATGAAATACATGGCATCGATGAACAGCATGTTGACACGTGTGATTCAAACCAATACAAATGCAAAGATAGATGAGATACGTGGAATATCTACTTATGAAACAAGGCATTTGTAATCTGTCTATCTACTGTATCTATCTATGTATCTATCTATCGATCTGTCTATCTATCTATCTGTCTCTCTGTCTGTCTCCCCATCCATTTATCATTCCTTCCTCCCTTCCTCCCTCCATCCGTCTATCCATCCATCCGTCACTCCGTCAATCCAAAATAGCAGCAGTGACAGAATAAACAGGATTCATGTTTTCTCGTCTCTCTCTTCTTGCAGACGATGGCTGCCCATGTCTTCTCAAGTCAGGCGTACGTGATGACTGCGTACTCTGAGTTTGTACTCAGCTTGCGGCTGACCTCTCTGGGGTGCGGGACGTGAAGCCTGTCAACTGAGTGTGAGGACTGTATGTGACCCCTCGATTCGCATCCTCGCCACTAAAGCAGAGCAAGAGAGTGACTTTTACAATAAAATAGAACAAAAAAAGAAATCGGCCTATAATTCAGTTTAGTAGTAGTAATTGAATGGATTCCTCATTCCCACAGACAATGTCCTGTGTGTTTATTTCCAAGGCAGCGCTGATATTCTTGAAAGCAAGGTGTTCATTAAATCTAAGTATGTATGGTAGATATATTAGACAGAGAAAGTTGGCTTACCTGTTGTGAGTCGTTTGTTGCCAAGTAGCTGACCTGAGTGAGCTCTGGTGTACTGACACCTCTGACTGAAATCATGATTTCAGCATATGGAACTTCACTTTGACACTCATCGTCTGCATATAAAGAGTATATCATTTCATAAAAAGATTATCCTCGAAGTATTTTAGTGATGTTGTTGTTGGAGGGAAGATTGTACCTTGTGAGGTAACCCTTAAAGTCAGTTGTTCATTTTGGGATGCCGATGAATCTGTGCAGATTAAAGCAGTGGTAAATACCAAACTTGGGTACATTTTTACAATTTTTTTTATATAGTACACGGTTACCATTCATTGACGAGACAACAACTCGGGAATGGAGCAATGAACTGAAATTAGAGTAAAAAAGAAATAAAAATCACAAAGTCCTGATTATGGAGACCAAATACAGCCTAATATAAAAACTAACCCTGATCTGGATATATCACAATCGTCATCATCATCCCCTGAAACATGTGTCAAAATATGAATGTAAAATTCTATTCAAATTTCAGATTCATTTGGCAAATTTTATTTTGCTCATCATACTTACCATTTCTGCTGCATGGATTGTATTTCACACATGAATACATAACCAACACGGTCAGTGCCAAGGCCACGGCGAGGGAAAAGGTTGCCAAAACATGAATTTCTTTAAATTGCCATCCTTCCGGGGGAAAGAAAAAAGACTGTTGTACTTCAATGTTCACAAATATTTGATATTGTATATTTACAATAAGTGCGACAGTGATATCTCACCTCCGCTTGAATCCCTTGGCTGAACATTCGCAGGCACTGTGAATGAAAATCACAGTTTGTGGTGACAAAAGGAATGCGACATGTAAATAAGTGTATTGAATGAATTACACAGTATGTAAATTACCCATTCACCATTTTACCACTTACTATTAGTTGGCGCAACTGTGCAGGTTTGAGCACTTGTCTGGGCTGGGAAAAAAAAAATCAATTTCAAATGAAATCTAGATTTTACGTCAAATATAAATTTTGTAGTGTTTGCTACCTTTTACAAATAGAGATACAACATGGCGTGTTTTCGTTCTGAGCTGCGGGTCATCTGTTGCTCGTGTGTAACAAGTGTAATTGTACTTGAGATCTTGCACGGAAACAGTGTCCAGATGTAGAGTTACGCTGCAGGATTCGAGGCTTCGGACCCCCAGGCAGTCAGAGTTATCAGACGCTTTGCTCCAACAGCCCCGAACAAATGCATCAGAGCAGTCGTAATGGCATTTTAATGTGAGAGATTGCCCCAGTGTGACAGACTTGAACTCCAAGAGCCCCTTGGTGTCCATGCAGCATTCGGTGTCTGTAAAAAGAAGGAATGATTGTTATCGGACATAATTCGACTCTGAAAAATACAATCAGTGTTACCTTTAGCTATCCATAAATGAAACAGTGCTAAATAAAATGGAATCTTCATTGTTTGTCACATTCGATTCTGATGAGTGCTGTCTTTCAAATGCATTCAGTATGTTGCGCTCGTTTGCAACCGTGTAAAAATAAACTGGCAAGCCCTCAACCATCTCTACCACAGGAAGTGGTGTATGTAAGACTGAATGACAATAATTTTCCATTTCTTGCAGCTGTTTCATTGGAACGGAAAGTTCAGTTGAGAATGTTTGGTTGACAAGCTCGTCGTAAAAGATGATATGCCAACAATAAACCCACTCATTGATATTTAAAGGCACTAGAAGACTTTGTGAAGTAAAAAAAAAAAAAAAAAATAGCCCAAGACGAGTGATGCAATAGATGGAGATGCGTTTTACAGCACGTCTGCAGAGGCGCGGCTGATGCTCATTCAAACAACAGGATGTGTCTGATGTTAATCTTTAAATCATAAATGTGCATGGTTGAAATGGGAACATCGGTCATCAGTCTTTCTAAACGGATTGGTTTTTAATTTTTTTTATTTTATTTTGCATTTCCCATGTTTAGTTCACCTCATTGTCACCACCAAATGAATAGTCCGGACCGCATGAATAATTACAAACGCAGATAAGTCCTCTTTAGCACATACTCATGCATTATGAACACGGAGAATCCGGTTACACACCACCGCCGAACACCATTATCAACTTTGGCGGTCGCTTGGGAATCGCATTCCTGCGTTCGCGTTTCACTTTCAGCGACTGAGTGCTTCTCACTTTCATACATTAAACAGTCAAGCAGGCTCAGACCAAACAGTTCTGACTGAACATAGCCTATTTCAGTAACTGTATGGCCTAGATTGGAAATTTGGTGACAATGCATCTGTTGTGGTTTTCAGCTGTATTGATTTTTGTGCTGTGCACCCAACCTGGACTGACGTCTGGTAAGAGCAATAACTCTTAAAAGTATACGTGATATATTTTTAAGCTCTTTGAGCAAGTCACAAGTTAACTCATATGTATTTCATGTCTAATAATTTGAAGCCAGTGCAGATCTCTCCTCCACCGTACTTGTTGAGTGTCCAGAGGGAACATACTTCTCCCACCAACATTGTTTGGAGTGCCCCTCGGGTCATTTGTAAGCCACCAACCAAATAAAAAGAAACTATGCAGATAAAATGTTTTTTTTTTTTTTTTACATGGTAAAAGATTAATGACGTATGCATGTTCCACAGCTGTCCTGGAAATGTATCTGCGGCTCAGAGATGTGGTTTGGGAACATTCAATCCATATACAGGGAGGAGCAGGATTACTGACTGCAAGGTAAACCGACCTTTACCAAGATTAGGATTTCTCTGTGTCATATTTGACATCAAGAACGGGGCTCGACTGGTTAGCATGCCCGCCTCATAGTACAGAGGTCATGTGCTGGCCTTCCTGTGTGGATTTTGCATATTCTCCACACGCTTGCGTGGGATTTTTCCAGGTACTCCGGTTGACTTCCACATTCCAAAAGCATGCATGTTAGGTTAATTGAACACTCTAAATTGTCCCTAGGTGTGACTGTGAGTGTGAATGGTTGTTTTTCTATGTGTGCCCTTTGATTGGTTGGCAACCAGTTCAGGGTGCACCCCGCCTACTGCCCAAAGAAAACTCCACTCACCCTAACTTTGTGATCGTGGATGGATGGATGATTTGAGCCCCCATTAATTGTAGCGATTGAAACAAAAACCCACAGAAGACACATAATGAAGGAATATGCAGCGTACCTCAAGGAGCGATTTTAGGTTCCTCGTCGTTTAATTTATATATGCTTCCTCTTAGTGGTGTCATCAGGAGGCACAGAGTGAATTTTCTCAGCTATGCTGATGATATGCAGTTGTACGTCTCTGTCTCCTGATGATGCCAGTCCGTTGGATGCTCTTTTTAACTGTATCCTGGACATCAAATCCTGGATGGCAGTGAACTTTCTCCAGTTCAACCAGGACAGAACTGAAGTTTTAATCATCTGTCCTGAGATGTAGAGAGAGAGAGACTTTCAACTAAATTACAAACACCATCTTTACACCCTTTGCCTCAGGTAAAACTTCAAGGTGTCATTCCAGACTCTGAGCTCATTTTTATTTCATATACGTATTAAAAATATAACAAAAACAAATTTTTAATCACTTGAAGGACATAGCAAGAGTTCACCCTTTTCTCCTTCTGGCCAGCACAGAGACGTGCGAATTGATTACTGCAATGCTTTGATTTCTGGTCTTCCTAAAAAGAGCATTTCATTATCTGCAATTATTACATAATTCTGCGACACGGGTCCTGACTAAGACTGGAAGACAGGCGCATATGACATCAATTAAAAAATCTGCAATGGCTCCTTGTGTGTTTCAGGATTGATTTTCAAGTATTATTACTGATTTTCGAACGTCATAATGGTCTCGGGCAGGGGTCAGCAACCTTTTTCACTCAAAGAGCCATTTCGACCCGGTTTTCACGGTAAAAAAAATAAAACAGGTAGCCACAAACATGTACTGTAGAATACCAGTGGTGCTTATTTCTTCTATTATGAATGAGAGATTGTATTATGCCATGACTTCCCGTGGCGTGTTGCAGCCTTGTTTTCCAGGTCTGATTACGTCTGAAGACCGCGTGGAGTGCAGGCTCTGCCCAGCAGGTTTCTCCTGCTTTCCAGCCAATGGAAGCATCTCATTATGTTCACCTGGGGAACATTCTCCTGAAGGGATTCTCCAGTGTCTAACATGTCCTATAGATTCCGTTTGCACTTTTGGATTTGCGCAAAAGGTCAGAGAGATGACTATTGTGTGTTGTTACAGTATACGCATTATTCACGTAACGTAGTTTCATGTCTAACAGTGTGGGCCCGGAAAAGAGCCAAACTTCCATCACACGGAGTGTAATGACTGCCCCCCAGGCTTCTACTCTGGTGTGTGCGCTATCAACTGCCTTCAATGTCCTGCAGGTTTGGAAAAAAAAACAAAACAAAACACATTGTACAATGCATATGAGTGCACGTGAGCTACAATAGGCCACACACAAGTAAAATGCACCTCTGACTTTGCCAGGAAGTTACTGTCCAGACAGTGGGATGTCTCAGCCGCTCACATGTCCGCCTGGATCAACTTCCACACTCGGCCAGACCTCATGCCATGGATGTAATGATACCTCCTCAATGTGCCGGGGAGTCATGCCACCCCTGCGGAGGCTGTCAGACCAAAAGTCAAGTCAACCCATTGCATGTGTACCAGGCACGTACAAACACCCACAGGAGGCTTCACTCTGTATTGTTTGTCCAGTAGGTAAGTGTTCATCACTTTCATAACACAAGATTCTCATGTTCATGTCTGTAATGCAAGAAAGTATGAGTATTTTTTTTTTCAACACAGGTCATTACTGTGAAGAAGGCATCGCTATACCTTGTCCTGCAGGGAGCTATGGACCCAAAGAAGGTCTTCAGAGGCTGACAGACTGCACAATATGTCCTGCAGGTAGCAGACTAATTTGACTATTGATGAGTAATTGTGAAGGTAATTACCTCAGTCAAGTGCAATTATATGTCAGTATAATGCCAACTTAAATTATGGATTGCCACAAAACGTTTTGGAGCTTTGTTTAGCATTGTTAAAAGATGAAGTCTACGTTTGGGGTGCAAATTCAAAATACAGGAATACTTATACAATACCGTGCCGGTTTTCAGTCTTGACAGTGACCTCAGTAAGTGCTCTTTGTGTCGTGGTCAAAATCCTCTCTGTGTTCTCTGGAGAATTACAGCTGGAAATGACACGAAAAGCTAAATAGGTAAATTGGAAATATTCCATCAACATGACTGTCCTAGCACCTACCCAATCTTAAAACAACTTCATTGCAATAACAATGTATTTTGATGCTCATAAACTTAATTAGGAAATAGGTACCACAGTTGACAAGTGGTTATAGCATGTTTCCCCTCAAGGTCAAATGATTCTGGATTTGAATCTTAGCTCAGGCCTTCCCGTGTGAATATGGCATGTTCTCTCCATGCTTGCATGGGTTTTCTCCGTGTACCTTGATTGCCTCATAAACCCGAAACATGCACTTTAGGTAAATTGAAGACACAAAATAGTCCATGTGGGTGAATGTGTTTGTGCAAGACTGGTTGTCTGCATGCCAAAGTTAGCTAGAAAAGACATTATGTCAATCACGACCCTAACAAGCATCAACATTCTAGAAAATCATTGGATGGGTCATGTTATTTAATTAAAAAGTTAATTCCCCCCCCCCCCCCACACCCCAAATATTGTATATGATTGACAGGGCATTATTTTGGTGTGCAAAACCCACAAAATATTTTGTGGATGCAGTCAAATCCTATAATAATATGAAAGAAATCAGCTCATCCATTCATTATTTTATCCAGTCACATTGTTACTTGCAGTGCCAGTACATCTTCTGTCCTCTTAAAAGCGTTCTTTCTTATCCGCAAATACTTGTCTGAAGGGTTTTACTGTCTGGAAGGGACTTCAGCTCGACCCTCTCCTCAGTTCTTGTGCCCACTGGGTTTCTACTGTGAGGAGGGCACCGCCACCCCTCACGGGTCACCTTGCCCTGCTGGGACAGCAGGAGAACAAGTGGGTCAGACAAGTAGGACAGCTTGCAAAAGATGTAGCGAAGGACGATTCTGTCCGACAGGTAAGGTCAGCGAAATGAGTGACCACAGTCGCAGGAGAAATTCACAAAATAAAACAGCCGTGTAATTAAAATCTACCCTTGTGGAGGAGGAAAAGTAATTTTCTGGCTTTTAACGCTCCAGTGGGATGATGCGCGTTTGCATTGACAGGTTCCTCAGCTCCTGGCTTGCCTTGCGCTCGAGGAAGATTCTGTCCTGCTGGCACACTGGAGGAAGTCACGTGTCCCAGAGGCACCTTCACTCCTCATCAAGGAGCGATAAGTTAGTTTATATGCCATCGTCTAACACGGATAGATCATTAAATACCGGTACCTTTTAACATACACAGACATGAATTCCTTAAACAGGAACCTCGTGTTATCCCTTTAAGAAAGCGTTGCAGTTTCTTGAGATGTCAGCCCAGTTATTATATAAAAATGAATATGGGTAGTCCATATATATTCATGATGAATCATGAGGTAAATCTGAAATGTTACAGATGGACACAAAGAGGGCAGAAAAAGATTTACCTCGTACAGAAAAAAAATGACATACCAGGAATGATATGGAAAAAATAAGAGTAAAGAATTCATTATAGTGAAAGAAGTTAGAAACTGAGTAAAACTTCATGGACCATTCTCATCTGCCTTTTTCCTGCCAATATAAGCATGAATAATTCCGACAACACCAACGGTACAACCACTGCTCGTGTGTATATCCACTGAAAATGTGCTCTCCTCTTTCAGGTTTGAAGGACTGTCTCAAATGCCCGGCCGGTTTCTATTGCCCCGAGGGTACAAGTGACCCTGTGCCGTGTCTGCCGGGCTCCTTTAACCCCTTGGAGGGTCAGGACGAGTTGGCCGACTGCAGAGAGTGCCATGGGGGCAAGGCCTGCACTCAGGTGGCTCTGACGGCACCAGATGTGGACTGCATGCACGGGTGACGAGCCTCCGCATATATACAAATGAAAATCTCATCCTAGAACATATCAGAAGGCATCTGTACTCGTTCAACGGACACCTCTTGTGTGTCATATATAAAGACGACTGAAATGAAACAAACGTTTTATCTCTTGTTATTTTTCCTCCAAATTGCAGCCATGGCAATTTAAAAATTGCAATCTACTACACTGCGATGTCGGTTTGAATTGTTCAGCCAATCTCCGTGGCAAACAACAACCCTAATAATGAACACCATTGTATCCCGCCAGTGGGATACGTTTCCACTATAACATCTCCTATGAAAGCAAAATAATTTAAAAACAATGTATTCCTCACCAAAAATGTAGTAGTTTCATACTTGTCCCTGGTGTGTATCCAAATCATTTATTCAGCTTTAGTAGATTTCGCAAAACATTTATTGCCAGGTACTAAGGCAGTTACAAAGGAAACTGTTTCCATTTTATTGGAATATGCGGGATGCCTTACCTATAGCAAATGGACATAAGCCATAAACGACATATTGGAAAGTGTCCAGTAGGGCACACTAAAACTGATGGAGATTTTCATACAACCCTGGTACTGAATCTCATGAAATGTCCATTCTCTTCAGATATGTATTGCAACCATTTGTTTATAGTCTCTATGATTTCTGTTTGTTTGTTTTAATTGCAATAGGTTCGTGTGTCCTCCTGGTTCGTCTAAACCCAATGCCCCAACCAATGCGTGTCCTCCAGGGACGCTGAGCAACCGCACGGACCTCACAGATCGTTCGCAATGTCAGCAGTGTCCGGCCCGATACGCTTGTCTTCGAGGTTCATTGCTCTTGTTTAATGAAGGGAAAAAATGATTGACAAGCTTGTTAATATGGTTACATTTGGCTTCCTTTGAGGATTCACAATGACCAATAACCACTGTTTTATACTTGAAGGACATTTCGGATATATGAGTGGCCTTTATTCATTGAAAAAAAATACATTTGTGTTTGTTCATTCTCAATATTCTCTATCCCTCACATTGGTTCTTAGGAACAGGTGGTATCCACAGGCCACCTCTCTCCTGTTCTGTCGGCCATTATTGTCCACCCGGTACCAAATTCCCCACCCAGTACAAATGTCCCGTGGGCACTTGGAGTGGTCAGAGTGGATTAGAAGCTGAGATTGAATGCCAGCCGTGCCCACAGGGCTGGTACTGTTTGGTGGGATCAGGAGCGCCATCGGGCCGATGCAGCTCAGGGCACTACTGTCCAGAAGGTACACAGAAGTGCAAGACGTCATTATATTGGCTCGAAGCTGTCAATGTAAAATAGGAAATCATGAGGCATATACCTCTGTTGATGCTGCATCCTCAGGGACCGCATATGGTTCCCAGTTTCCTTGCCCGGCAGGTACATACAGCATCCACATGGGCAACAGGCAAAAAAAAGATTGCCTGCCTTGCCCCGAAGGCTCATTCTGTCTCGAAGGCACCTCCAAACCTGCACCCTGCCCCATGTAAGCACAGACTCAATATCAAATATCCAAGAGATTGGCAAGAGTTGTGTATTTACACTCCCATCCCGCCTTTCTCCAGCTCAACATTTCGCCGTGTGATAGGAGGTCAGACACTGGAGGACTGCTCTACTTGCCCCGCCGGTTATTTCTGCTCCCACTCAGCCACTGTTAACCCCAAAGTGTGTGGAGCCGGCAGCTACTCTGTAAGGGCCATCGCCCACCATCTATTGTGACTGGACTACTGATCAGTCAGAATCAGATAATGTTTGTAGTCTCATCCTGATGGTGCTATTTTTTATTTATTTATTTTTATATTTTCAGCCCCCACAGTGATACGACTCATATTAGTCACCTCCTATCTGTTGAGGAGAGAAACACATTTTATGATACAGTCAAAGCTCGACAATCCACTCTGTGTCGCTGGCTGACTCGTCCAAGTTCTAAATTTAAAACTTTTTTTCCCCATAAGTTATTTGTTCCAGAGTTCATACTGTTGCCCACATTAAATCTTTATTAACTGTGCAGGCAGGTTTTTTTTTTTAAATAAGACATTATAATATTTTCTATACTTTGCTGGTAAGAGCCACATTGTTACATGAATCACTCAAGTGAATTCTCTACAATATCAATCAAGTGCTGCTCCAGCGTGATCTGCCTTTTTCATCATGTGGAAATAAATTGAACATGTATCTGATGCGACCGTGGTCTGGACGCTCAGTTCATGCTCATTCAACCTTTAAATCATAAAAATGTGACAAATGTTACATCACCGGGAGTCAGTTGAAGCCCAAAATTGCCAAATTCTCAAAATTGCCACAAATAAGTCTGTGAGACACGGGGGGCCAGATACGACATTGTGTTTTGTGCATGTATCCGTGTCGCTTCACAGACACATTCTGTTCACGTTAACAGTCGCAATTGTTTTTGTAATGTGAACGGCGACATAAAAAGATCGGATCGATGACCCAGTGGGATATATTCCAGTCACTGGAGGCTTTACTGAAAGCGCAGATTTCATGGCTCGAACATGTAGGAATGTGTAGGCGTAAGAAAGATGCTGGATTAAGAAGCATCCATTTTTTTTGTGCAGTATTTGAGAGCGGAGACAAGGGCATGATTGTTCATCATTTTTTTGAGGCTGTATAAATATACGCTGTATAAATCATTCAAATTTGTCAGCTTTGTTGCCAACACTCGGACAGCACATATTCACATTCTGAGAAAAAATTTGTTTTCACTTACGGGATGTTTTAATTGTAATGCAGATGTAACGCATGAGGTCAAGAGCCAAAGCCTTCCCCGCGTTCAGTGGCTTTTCCTGTTCGCTGTTTATTGTCACACTTTCCTCCCCCAATGCCATCAACGCTTCTGTGGTGTCACCATATAAAAATGGAAGAAAAAAAAAGTAATCTTTTAGATGCTCACAAAACTGAAATCACTTCAGGTTTACTGTCATCACAAATGATAGTTTGAACTGGCTTAGTTTGACCTTTGAAGTGTATTTTGACAGAACATTGAAGTTGAACTCCACATTGTCATTGCTGTTTCCACCGTAGTTGTTTGCTCCCAGTGTTAGATAAGATCTGATATCTGCAACCTTCTATTTTGCTCTCCTCCTTTTGCTTTTTAAGTTGCATCTTGTGCTGTTCCTCCCCCATACCGGCGCATATCTTTAACTTCAACAACTAGATGAATCTTCCTCCATAACCTTTTTGTGTGTGCGTGCGTGTGTGTAGGACGAAGGCGCTGCAGAGTGTTCTCCGTGCTTGCCGGGCCACTTCTGCAACAACGAGACCACGAGTGAGGAAGCCATGTTAAGTGTCATGGTGTGCCCCCCGGGTTTTCTCTGCTCTCGGGGCTTAGCTCGAGACCCTCGCCGCTCGGCCACCCTCTGTCCTCGTGGCTTCTACTGCCCGGGAGGAGGCATTGTGAGTTTGATAAGTGGACATTCCGTCTTGTTATTGCTGCTTGAGACGCCTTGGCACATTTTCTTGCAGGATCCCAACCCCATTCCCTGCCCCAACGGTACTTACAGTGAACATCCTGGTTTGAGTGAGGTCAGCGAGTGCGTGTCGTGTCCTGGGGGGAAGTACTGTTATTCTCAACACCCTGAGGAGCACCCCATCACCGCACCTGTAAGACTGCAGCGATCATGCGTGTTTCACTACTTCGAGTAGGGATGGGCAACCTGGTTTGCGCACTCTGAAGTGGCCCCTTGATTCATTTTGAAGAAGAAAAAAAAATACTGGCACTTGGTGTTGGTTTGTTGTTTAGCAGTTTTGTGCTGTACTTGAATGGTAATTTCTGTGAAAAAAAAAATCTGTGTTTATTTTGCTCTTTGCTTCAAACACTTTTGTTGTTGGGTTAACACTAGTGGATCTTTTATACACGCATTGAGAAGTTATTACAAAAAATGAAATTATTATGAAGAGCACTTTTTTTTTTTTTTTACACAGATTTTTGACATATATCTTGTTTGGAAGTGCGTAGTTTGCTTGTAGCACTGATAAAAAAATTGGGGACCCCTCGACCCTTTAAGTTCCCCATCCTTGACTTAGACACAGTATGAACAAAAGTATTGGGACACCTTGCCTTCACTCCAACCGATCATTTCTAGTTAATTCCAAAAGTGTTTGATGAGGTTAAAGTAAGGACTCACCGAATTTATAGACCTTACCTTGTGCACGGAGGGGTTCCAATATCACATTCCCATGATTTTTGTTCATATAGCGTGTTTTGTGGTTATTTTTAGCTTGTTTCACAATATAATTGCCTTCTTATATATCGGCGCAAACCTGTTTCGATTTTGCAGACTGGCCTTTGCCCTGATGGGCATTATTGCCCTACCGGGACTGGGTACCTGTATTCCAACCCCTGCCAAGCTGGACAATACAGGAGCACAGCGTCTGGTCACAGTGGAGAGGTTTGTGTTTCATGCCCGTCCAGATACTTCTGTGACGGAGCAGGAGTGCACACACCCTCTCTCTGCCCTCAGGTGGGAATACAGACTATTTTATCGACTAACACAAGATTTCCAACAGTGCATGTCGCGTCCCTTTATTAGTGCCGATCTATCATTGCCTTTATAGGGTTTTTACTGTCCCGAAGGATCATCCACCGCTCAAACGTGTCCCGAGGGAAGCTATGGCTCACGCTCAGCTCTCAGTGATGAGTCTGAGTGTTCCCTTTGCGGCGCCGGTTGGCACTGCGATGGTGTAGGCCTGACAAAGCCCTCTGGCATCTGCAAAGGTGGATTCTACTGCAAAGGGGGAGCCAAGTCTGCAGTATGTTGCAACTGTGTTATGAGGTTTATAATGAGGAATAAGGATCTCGCGTTAAATCCCAATGTACAGTGCGACTGAAACTTAAGGCCTTATTTTGTGATTATTTTCAGCACTGACTGCCGTAATAATGCTCATATATTACTTTTGGCTTGCCTTGAAACAGTGTGGAGAGGGAAATATTGAGTCACACTTCTAAAATCTAAAATTATTCAGTCAGTCAGGGGTTTTCCAAGTCCCCTGAAATTACTTAAAGTACCTGTGAAGTGAAAACAAAGTTTAAAGTTGACACGGCATACATTTTCAGTTTGTCATCCTATGTCTTCATACGTTTAGGACAATTACATGCTTCCAAAAATCTGGGAAGAGTCAGACGGAGGTCACTTTTGTCTCCAAGCATGACTGTGCCCCAGTTCACAAATCAAGTTGGTATGGAAGAGCTTGAGAACCACAACCTCAACCTCTCAATCGAATGCCTTTGGGACAGCAGGTCCATCATCAATGACCTCGCAAATCTTTTTTTGGATGAATAGAGAATAATTTCCACATGCAAACTCTTAACAATAGAATATTTTATAGCTGACCTCTATTTGCTTCCGCTTCCTGTTGGTTTGATTCACACATATTCTTCGTGTTGTCCATTTGGGCATCTTTTATTGCGTCCATATCTAGACTCCATTGGACGGAAAGACGGGTGGTTTGTGCCCTCCAGGAAGTTACTGTCCACCAGCTTCCTCTTCGCCTATTCCATGTCCCCCTGGCACCTTCAGCAACAGCTTTGGTCTGGGCAGACCTGAAGATTGTGTCAGCTGTCCACCAGGGTAAGATCACCTGACATTAAAAACACACACAGGCTTTAACACGTTGTGTTTCTCTCCCTGTAAGGTTGTATTGTCTTGGTTCCAACAACACCTCCCCGTCAGGCTCTTGCTCTCCTGGATATTACTGCACTGGCGGTGCAGCTTCTCCTATTCAGCATGAAGCAGAGCAGGGTCACTACGCACTAGAAGGAGCAGTCAGGCCGGAGCCTTGTCCTCTTGGAACTTTCCAGCCAGTATGAATAAAAACTGACGTTGTGCTGATGCAGACTTAATAGATTTACCTTGTTCAGGGTTGTTTTCTGTTTTCCCCCAAAGCGCCGAGGTGCACAATCGTGCGTGCAGTGTCAAGGAGGTCAACTGTGCAACCAGACAGGCTTATCCCTGCCACCACAGTGCCCAAAGGGATCTTACTGTCCTCCAGAATCTTCTTTTCCTCACCCCTGTCCTACAGTCAGTTGAGTACATAATGTGTACAGTGAATATATAAAGTCGACACACCCCATTCAAATGCCAGGTTTTGCGATCTAAAAACAGTAACCCAAGATAAAGGTGACCTAGTTCAACCTTAGTTTCATTGGACCGGAACAAAATCTCCCAACCATGTGGGAAAATGTATGTATAGTAATTATATTTGAACTACTTTGTATAAGTGTTAAAAAAAATTAAGGTTGACATTTTGTGCCCTAATTCCCAAAAGTATGATTGCCGCAAACACCGTTCATCACCAAAGGAACACCATAGCTACAGGTGTTGTGGATGGTAGCATCGTGCTTTGGGACTTTTGCACTCATACAAAGTGGAGGGAATTATGAGCAGTTCTAAATATCTGTTCGTGTTAGCAAAAAACCTTCAGGCTTCTGATCGGAAAAGAAATGGCTCCAAGAAAGAGATTGAAAAGTGGTGAATTAGATGCACTTTAAGTAATGGCAGGTGTTTGCTGACTCTCATTGAATGTGATTGGTTGATTTGGAACACAGCCGCATCCAAGTTAAAAGTGAGCATGCACACTTATGCAACCACATTATTTCACTCATTTAGTTTTACTTTCCCTTTCCAAAAGATGGAAAAAAATGTGATCGATTTGGAAAGGTCACAAAAACAAACAAACAAACCAAAAAGCAAAAAAAATGGCATCCGAACATAGAGTTTTTATATTCACTCTATGTGTACTACTGGGACAACTCATAATCATTTTATGTACATAATATGAAATGTGATATTTCAGGGTTGGTATTCCGATGAGCCTGGTGGTGAAAATGTGCAGCATTGTCGGCCATGTGAGGCAGGATGGTTTTGCAGTAAAGCCGGCCTCTCTTCCCCCGAGGGCCTCTGTGACCCTGGACATTACTGCACCTCGGCAGCCTCCACAGCCTCTCCTGTAAGACACTGATAAGATGACTCAAGCAGTTTGCATCCTCATCCTACATAACTACTATCATGTGGTCAATTCTGGTTGATATTCAATGATATTAGATGCTTGAATTCCTCTTCTTTTTGCTGAGTATTATATGTGGCGTGTGTGGATTATGCACAGACGATAATCAACATGTTTGAATTGATGATGACGATACACTTTATTCCTTCAGGTTGAAGTGGACTCTGGGGGAGTGTGTCCCGCAGGCTACGTTTGCCCTCGCGGGACAAAACATCCTCAGCAACACCCCTGTCCAATTGGAACTTGGAGCAATAGAGTGGGGGCCCAAAACCTGTCATCCTGTCTGCCCTGCCCCCCTGGATTTTACTGTAACACAACTGGAATAATACAACCTTCCGGGACATGTGACACAGGTGGTGTACGCTCTTCAGCGTATTTAAAGAGTATTTGTAAATATTGTACATTGTCTAAAAATCTACAACTATAACACTTCACGTTATTGTATCAGTAAGCCTTTATTTGGATTATCTAAATGCTTGAAATAATAACTCATTAAATTTGAAATATACATATAATGAGACTTCTAAAATGCCAAAATAATGGTAATAATAAAAGTTCAATTAAAAGATCTTCCCATTCCCAACAATAATCTTCCTTTTATTGTCCTATAAAGATAATTTCATGCTGGCCTCTATGTGTTATGCTTGGTTAAAGAGATTAAAGTGGCCAATAAACATAATTTCAAATAAATGTTTTAAATCCTTAAATTCAGCCTACTCTGTTTTTTAGGGTTTTATTGTTCAGGGGGCGCAGTGTCTCCACAGCCCTTCGATGGTTTGACGGGGGACATTTGTCCCATTGGGCACTACTGCCTCGTGGGTTCAGCCTCGCCTACAACATGCCCTGATGGAACCTACACAAACACAACAGGTACTGAAGAAGTCAGGTGAAGAAAGCTATGATATAGAAATTAGACATGAGTTTTTAAATTCTTTTTGCTGTTTGAAGGTGCAGGAGCATGCAGAGATTGCCCTGCTGGGAGCTACTGTTTATCGGGAGAGGGCATTCAACCTTGCCCTTTAGGTCACTATTGTCTTGCGGGGCGTGTTGAGGGCATCCTGCCCTGCCCTCCTGGCACATACAACCCTCAACTGGGGTTCAGCCAAGTGGAGCAGTGCCTCATTTGTCCAGCAGGTGAGAGCATTGTCTCATTCTTGTCATTACTTTGCTGAAACAACACTGAAAAGAAGTCACCCAATGCATGTCAATCTAGAACAAGACTGTGTGATGTTTTCCATTGAAATGCGTGTCTAATGATTGTTTGTAATTGTGATTTTATTTTATTTTATTTTTTAATAACTATTGTGTTTTTGTTTTCTAATGCTTGTTAACAGGCTTTTACTGTGAGGAGTGGGGTCTCTCTCAGCCCACTGGGCCCTGCCAGGCTGGTTATTACTGCATAGCAGGTAATTCAAGTGATGTCATATCACCCCATCATACTGATGAAGTGGATCACAAATCTGAATTTACAAACATTTCAAAGGTGTGAACTTCCCAAATCCGGATGGAAATTACAGCACTGGAGTTGGAGGAGCATGTCCCAAGGGAAGATATTGTCCTGAGGGCACCAGTCTCCCGCTACCCTGTCCCCTTGGAACCTACTCAGACAGGTCAGAGAACAAGAATGTGGCACATTTCTTCGAGACTAAACATTTTGCATTACCAAATTTCTTTGTGTGTGCCTTTAGTCTTTCTGTGACAGATATCACTGGCTGCAACCCGTGTCCAGCAGGACAATTCTGTGCTACTGAAGGTCTGAGTCGACCGTCTGGAAAATGTCAGACAGGATTTTACTGTCCAGGTGGAGACTCAGCAGCCACAGGTAGCATATAGTATGACATTTTCCAAAAGACCTTCATCAACGAAAAGCATTTTAAAAAATTTATTTTTATTATTTGCTTTCCCATCAAATTGGAATTTGGAAAAAGCTCGGAAGAATACAAATCCTCATGAAAAATCAATCGCCATGCCAAATGGATTGCAATCTTAGTTAGTCCAATTTTCCGAAAAAACAAACAAGAAAACAACCACCTAAAATGTCATCATTCAGTATAACCATTTCCGATCCGCTTTATCCTCACAAGGGTCGCGGTGGGTGCTGGAGCCAATTCCAGCCATCTTCGTGCAGTAGGCGGGGGACACCCTGAACCGGTTGCCAGCCAATCGCAGGGCACACAGAGACTAACAACCATCCGCGCTCACACTCACACCTAGGGATAATTTAGAGTGTCCAATCAGCCTGCCATGCATGTTTTTGGAATGTGGGAGGAAATCGGAGTACCCGGAGAAAACCCACGCAGGCCCGAGGAGAACATGTAAACTCCACACAGGGAGGCCGCAGCCGGGATTGAACCCTCTGCACTGTGAGGTCGACGCGCTAACCACTGGAACACCGGGCCACCGGCTAACATTCCCATACATGCGAACACACTTCCGGGTGTCTCGCTCAAAATAGCCCGACTTCAGCCACATTCGTTCTGATCCGAGTTCGACAATTATGATTCGATGTTTGCCTTTCCACACCTACTAGAGTGAAGTACCCTTTCGAATCACCATCGTGCACAGCACTACCTGAAATATGGTTTGACATTAAAAAAAAAAAAAAAAAAATCTACCATCCATGTATAGTAGAAGCCAGAAAATGTATAGTCAGTGAATTGCATCAAAACAAACAAGCCCTTGGTGATGATAATGTCTACATATGTATTGAAGTTTAATGCCCAATTCATTTTCACTGCACTCTATTCACAAATTGAATATGAAGTCGGAGTGCTAATTTATATGTGGAGAGAAACACTCCAAATAGGCATTCCAAAAACAGATGCTGACAAATGCAGGCAACGTGAGGGTGTTTTGTTGACAGTGGAACATGAATTAATCCGGCTTTATCACAAGATACATCATAATAACGTCTTAACAGTCATGATCGCAGCAATTTGCCTCATCTAATTGCTTTTCACTCACCAGGCTCGGAAGGAGGTCTTTGCCCACCCGCTCATTACTGCCTAGAAGGCAGTTCAGGCCCAGCCTCCTGCCCTGCTGGATCCTACACAAATCTCACAGGACAGTCCAGGTGTTCACCCTGCCCTGCTGGCTACTACTGCCCAGAGAAGACGAGCGACTTCGCCAAGTTTCCGTGCATGCCAGGGTTCTATTGTCCAGATGGTAGGCTCATCCCAAAACATACGAAGACGTCTTTGTATTCCTGCTTGGCATATTTGTTCACTGGACAGTTCATGAGATACACCTGCACATCGAATGAGATCCAACACTAGATTGGTGTTTAGAATTGTAACTTCTCAAGGATAATAATCATTGATTCTCTGATACCGCTTTTTTTCAGATTGTGTTTCAGATTAAAAATATTTACGGTACATTTCAGTACTCACCAACACTGACGCTTAATGCAATATGTCTTCCAATTTTGATGAAATTGTCTATTTGAATCAAACTTTTTTTGACCAGAGCATAGGTTTCGCTCAAAAATAGTACCCGTACTTCTTATACAAACAGAATAATCCTACTCCACTTTCCTGGGAGGTATATGTCTTTATTAGCTTTGCCACTAAGATAATGTCAAACAAACCTTCTGCTAGGACTCCCCTTTGAATGTTAACAACTTAAAATATGCTTCATTTAGTGAATTTGTTGCATTCCCATGACTTATTGTCCTGTTATTTACACTTTATTGTGTATCCTCTAATTTGTGCTTTAATACAATTACATATTTTTGTTGTGATTCATGAAGAACATACCTAATCTTGATGTAAATCCAGATAAAGATGTCGGTCATGAAGTAGCAAAACGGACATTTTTTCACAATGACCTTCATTTCTTCGTCAATAATGCATGAACCTTCATGACAAAAACAGTTTAGTGCTTTGCCAAATTTGGCTTGTTTGGCCAAGGTGGAATTCCACATTCCATTCTAGTCTGATTTTTAAAGGTAGAATTTATGAGACAACTCTCGTATTCGATACCACTTCTTTTTTGAATTATATGCTTAATGCCGTGTCTGGTGAGTGCAAGTGAAAAATACCACAAATTAACAGTATGAAATATATTGTGTACATACTGTAGGTACAAGGCATGCCACTCAGTACCCATGTCCTCGTGGCTACTACAACCCCGAGCACATGACACAGAGTCTGGACAGCTGCCTGCCTTGCCCCCCTGGACACTACTGTGAGAAGGAGAAGCTGACTAATGTGTCTGGAAAATGCAAAGCTGGTCAGTGATGAGTTTTAGTTATTGTTGAGCTCCAATCGCAGCCAATCGCAGGGCACGCAGAGACGAACAACCATCCACGCTCACACTCACACCTAGGGACAATTTTGAGTGTTCAATCAGCCTACCATGCATGTTTTTGGAATGTGGGAGGAAACCGGTATACCCGGAGAAAACCCACACAGGCTCGGGGAGAACAACCTGTTTTATTTATTGCGTCTTAATAGCAACATTTTTGCAACTACAATCTTGTGTCATCTGCCTCTGGCCATTTTCTGTCAGCTTCTTTTGTATTATTGTTTTCCTGCCCCAGATCCAAAACTGTCACCCACTGCCACACATGTTCCTCTCAGGTTGGTTTTGCGTCTCAGCAGCATGGAATTCACAGCCATTTGACCTGGATAATTATACCAACGCTAACTGTCTGTGTCCCGCCACTGCCACGGGGGGTCGCTGCCAGCCGGGCTTTTACTGCCCAGCAGGTAGCTCAGAGCCCCTTCCTTGTCTTCCTGGAACCTTCTGTAACATCTCAGGTAATTAGAATATGAGGAACTAAGTCATTCAATTATTTGCAAGCTATCAAAATCAATGTATGTGATAGTACAAATGAAAAGCGTTTCATCTCCATAATGATACAAATATTGGATTTAGTGTATTAGACTGTCTCCTCTCTGGGTGTAGTAATTGATAATTATGCAAATCTGCTTTTGTTGAACAGGTTTGGCTTCACCGACGGGTCCATGTTCTCCAGGTTATTATTGTAAAGGAGGAGCCACTGAGGCCAAGCCAACAGATAGAGAAACAGGCAGCATCTGTCCAAGTGGGACATACTGCGGTAAGCCCCCTTACACTGTCTGTGGAACAGTTGTTTCCCTAATTGCCAATAAGTGGCCTTATCAAAGGGTATTTAATGATAATAAAAAAATAGTAGGGCAAGGAGACAGCAGATCTTCCGAATTAAAAATCACATTAACATTTTCTTTTTTTTCCTCCATTTATTCATGATGAAATAGTACTACTGAATGAACAAATCAATTCTCCTAAAACTACTCCATTTGTCACACTATAGTTGAAGGGTCTGGAGAACCACAGTTATGTCCCGCTGGCACATTTTCTTCAGTGCCCGGTCTGACCAGCAGGGCCTATTGTCAACCTTGTACCAAAGGGTTCTACTGCAGTAGACCGGGCCTCAGTACACCAACTGGGCCCTGTGATCAAGGTCTGTGTAATAACAACCTGTCATAGAAGGAAACCTCCAAAGTCAACAGTGGTACAATTTGATATTCTACCTTACCGTTATTTTTCTTTCAAATGTACCCCAAATTTCAAACAATACTTCACACCATCATCATAACTGAGCATCTAAAACATGAAACACTGCACATGTGTTTTGCTTTTTAGATGTTATGTTTTTTATGATGGCAAAAAAAGAATAAAGCATCCATCTTTGACACTATTATTCTCACAGGTGTTGTAGGTGTGCTGGAGCCTGTGCCAGTAGACTTCTGGCCAGAGCTGGGATTGCCATTCACAGGGCACAAAAAAAAAAAAAAAAAAAAATTACATCTCATAGAACCAGAATTTAAACTTTAGCATCGAATTAAAGCCCAGATACAATATACATGTACTGTATATATTTTTTTTAAAAAAGCATTGCCATTAGATGGCAATATTACTCTGTAAACACCTTCCTGTTCCCTCTCAATTCGTTGTGATGTGTCTTTTGTGAGCGAGTATTTTTTTTTACTTTACTTATTTTTGTTTCGTGCTCATTTGTAAGGCAGTTGGCAATGCCCGTGCATCCATTTTCTATACTGCTTATCCCGTTTGCTGGAAGCTGGAGCCTATCCCAGCAAAGGCACATTATGAACTGGACTGATCATTTCAACCAGTGTCACAGAACAGATTGCTTTTGACTTTGGAGGTTCTATCTCAATATTATGATTGAACTTGTCACATTAACCACCATCAAATCATTTTGTAACAACGGCTCCCCTGTAATGAGTTGTTCACTTCACAGGTTATTGGTGCCCTCCTGGTCAAATTTCTGCAACAGCTTTGCCATGTCCACTTGGTCATTTTTGCCTAACGGGTAGTGCAGCTCCAGAACCTTGTCCATCAGGAACATACCAGGACAGAGAGAGGCAAGCTATCTGCACGACATGTGAAGCAGGTGGGTCCCATTCAGACTCTCTCAGTTAACATGATTTACAATTTAACACAATACCGGTACTTGAATAAGCATCTCAAGAAAATCTTTTATTCATTGAAACTTCACAACATGATCCCCACACCGCCATTAATTCAATTAATTAGCCCAATCTGTGTCAATGTTGTTTTGAGAATATTCCCATATCGACAGCGATTATTTAAATGTAGTCTCCTCTTTTCACAAGGTTACTACTGCGATCTCAGGCTGAGTCCAGCCAATGGATCTCTGCCGAGACTCTGTCCGAAAGGACATTACTGCCCTGCAGGCACAAGCATGTCCAAGGAGTACCCGTGCCCCATAGGCTCATTCAACCCAAGAGAGCACGTGGACAGCCTTTCAGGCTGCATGCCATGTCCTAGTGGACATTACTGTCCTTCGCTTGGACTTTCAGAGCCGGCAGGTTTGATCACTGTGTTATGATGTGATTTGTACATCTTTATTGATGTATATTCATGATGCTTTGTGTTGTTGTTATTTTTAACCATCCAAAGGATCATGCCTTGCTGGTTTTTGGTGCAAAGGTGGAGCATCCTCTCCCACCCCTGTGGACGGACTTTCTGGTTCAAAATGTCCTCTTGGTCATTACTGCCCAGCAGGTGACTAGACCATACTGTATGTATGTATAAATAACAACACACCACGTCTGAAAAACAGTGCTGTACACAAATAAACAAACAAATATTAGCTAATTAGATAAGATCAAGCATAAGATATAAAACATTGAAAAGAATAAGACCCATTAAGAATAGTAAAAGTCTGATACCAGAGCCTCCCAATTATTTTCTGCTATGCCCCAATAAGAAGAAGAAAACATTTTGTGCGACCCCAACTCTCTACCGCCATGATAAATGGTATCATTTGTCGATAAAATTGTTATAAGTACACCTCTGCATAGCTTTGTGCCCTCATTAACAACAAAAGAAAGGAATATATATCAGCTTACACAAAGAATAACTTGAAGGTTGCTTTTTAGTCTGGAATTGATGATTTGAAGCGCATCTATTTGCCTATTTTTTCTGATTCTTTTAGAACTACGTGTCACTGCCACCTGCTGTCATGGATGTGCAATCACACTTTATTCTCGTGTGGCAAAAAGCAGCATGTTCCCCGTTACACCATGATTTTTTATTTACAGGTCCAAGGGTTAACTGATGAAGCGCACATGCTGCTTATTTTACTCGCTAATGTCACCAAATGTATGCTGCTCGCAGTTAACATTCTGCTCCATTCTAGTCGAAGGCTACTCCTGTTTTATTCATGCTAATTACCATCTAGTGGCCGAAAGGATTTTCTGACAACATTTATCTTGTAACTTTTAACACGGCTTTCTTCAGATTAATGTGTTTACTCGGAGCGGAGGCACTGACCCTTTCCTTTAAAATGAGGACTTTTTTTTTTTGGTCCTTAACTACTGATTGTGGCATCTAAGTCAGTGATTTTGCCACACATTTTCACCTTAGAGTGCAAAAGTACATTTAGGGTTCACTTATCATCATGACTAGTGAAACCAAATTGTTTCAAGTCATCTTCTAAATATTCTCTTACAGGTAACACTGCTCCTATGGAATGTCCCATGGGCAGCTGGTCTAACAGCACAGGCCTGCACACACAAGAGGACTGTCTAACCTGTCTTGCTGGATTTTACTGTGACAGAACTGGGCTGACTTCCCCTACCGGACGCTGCCTTGAAGGGTGCTAATTACACACTCTCCATTGTACAATGGGTGGCCCAAAAGTCACTGTACAGTCTACTTCCTTTTTTCTGTTTTGTCTCAGGTTTCATTCAGGCAGATTGGAGCCCATCACCGTATGACAGTTCAGATTTAGCAATCTTTGGAAGCAAATCAGTTTTTTAATAGCTTGCCAAATGAAATTGAAGCAGTGTTGCAAAATTGCTGCCTGGCAAGATTTTTTTTTCTGTCCACGACTGCAATTCTGCGCCAGTTTGAGAAGCTTTGTGGGTGTCACTCTGCTCCAGTGCAAAGTATAATTTACACTATCCCTTGCAAGTTTCTTGAAAAGAGTTTCTGTTCTTGACAAACCATGCAACGGAAGTCTTGCTACTACCACCACTGATGAAAACACCGAACTCCAGCAGGCATTCTCTATCCGGGGGAATCACTCGAACCCCTACCAAATTGTTGGACTTGTTTTTTCCAGGCAGCAATTTTGCAATGCCACTCCAATGTCAACTGGCAAGCCATGGGCAAGGCTATATGCTTATAAAAATGCCAAAACCTAATCTGTCAAATTTCTGATGGCATCATGACTGTAACAATGATACCTAAAATCCATCCATCCATCCATCCATCCATTTACTGATCAGCTTATCCTCACAAGGGCCGCGGGGCATGCTGGAGCCTATCCCAGCTGTCTTCGGGCAGTAGGCGGGGACACCCCGAATTGGTTGCCGGCCAATCGCTGGATATCTAAAACGAAATAAAAAAAAAAGGAAATGTTTTGTGACTTCAGGGACACCCTGCAAAATATTCATCATTGTTCTCATTTTATGTAGGTTTTATTGTCTTGGGGGAGCTGTCACACCAACACCTACCGATGGAATGACAGGAGGACCTTGTCCTGAAGGCTCCTACTGCCCCGAAGGGACTGCTGAACCAATACTTTGTGATCCGGGGACATATGTTGCCGTTACACATGCCACTCAGTGTCAGCACTGTCATCCAGGCTGGTACTGTGTGAATGGCACCTTGCATCTATGCCCTCCAGGTTTGATACGTTTAACAGTCCTTAATGGAGGATGACTGTTTATAGACTTCAATTGCACAGGTGTACACAGTGTGTGCGTCTGCTTTGTTTAATTGAAAAAAAAATCATGTAGCACCAGGTGATTCTGATCTACTACAAGGTGTCAATTTTTTAGATTTCAATGTAGGTGCTAAATTCCACAAACATTAGATCAGTGACGGGCAAATTAAATGATGTTTAGTGCAAAGGGCTCGCTTGCATAAAAATGGCCATTGAACGATGGCACAAAACTGATGAAACAGCAAGCCAACGTGCAGGAACTAATTTTGTAATTCCACAGAATTTATTCATCCACAGTTAGCATGTAAACATTCCCACTCTACTCTAGAGGCAGCTTTCTTTACAGTTCAGCACGTTTCATACGCAAGGTAACGCAGTGCGCTTCACATAATTATAAGTGCAGCATTTAAAAGCGTTGACAAACAAAGGAGTTTCGGACATTTAAAAGCAAAGTAAAAATATTAAAAAGTAGCTTTCTAGTGCGAGTACAAGATTTTGAAAAACATGATTTTAAACATGCTTTGAAGGCCTTAACCATAGGTGGGGGTGGGGGGTGGGGCGAGCCTAGTTTTTAACATGGATTGAAAAGCATTTACACTCAGCGCTGACTTCACTTCTGTTGGCAGGTTGTTCCATTTGCGTGCAGCATAACAGCTAAATGCTGCTTCACCATGTGTGCTTTGAATCTTAGGCTCCATGAATTCATCCGAGTCTGCACACCTCAGATCCCTCCAGACATAGCGCTTGTCAATTTTGCAGAATGTTTCAAAATTGTCCATTTACAAAAAAGACAAAACATTACATGGTCTGTCTCAAACAATTTTGTATTACACCTCTCAGTTCAACACATTTTTAGTCACAGCTATGGGTTGATCTTGGGTTAAATTGTTAAATTTGTATCCCTCCAATTGAAGTCCTTGCAATCTTTTTTTGCAGGCTTCTACTGTCCCGAAAGAACTGGCCTTGACTTGAGAAGATGTCCAGAGGGAACATATGGTCCCGATCCAGGATACTGGTCTGTGTCTCAATGCAAACAGTGTGATGGTGGCCATTACTGCTCCTCCACAAATGGCACAGCTGTCAGTGGAGCGTGTCAGGAAGGATATTACTGCTTACGTGGAAACACCGCTCCTCGACCCTTCTCGCGGGCTACGGGTAACAAGCACGCCGGCTGTGCCCCTCGTTTATAATCCGACCACTTGCCTGACACTTATATGACGAAGAATCTCCATCAATGGGCTTGATTTGAGATGCTTGTCAAAATGCAACCTTTTTCTTCTTTGTGTGCCTCACCAGGAGAGGGGGGGCCCTGTCCTGTTGGCCACTACTGTCCCCAGGCCAGTATCCATCCTCTGCCATGTCCTCGCGGTACTTTCTCTAACCTCACCAAATTAACTTCCCAGGTGACTTTTGTTAAAAATCACTCTCTTATGTCAGCAGCTTCTTCTCCTATAAAAATGGAATAGTATTGTGTACAAAATGCATCATGATTAATAGATTTATTCTTTTTTTCTTTCATTAATACGGGTTTTGTCCTAATCAGATAGCTAGATAGGTAGATAGCAAAATACAAAAGAAACACAATTACAGCATCATGTATTCATTTACAATTGAAAAGATTATGTCCCAGTGTGATATTACACGCTTGTCCCTTTTAGTTATAGGAAATCAATAGCTTCTATCCTCCAGCTGTGCCTCGCCACGTCTGTACATTACTTAGAGTAATTAACGGTTTTGATTGTGTCAGCCAATCAATATTTAATCCTGTATTCATGTTAAAATGAGGAACACTCACTTTTTCATTAAGTCTTTGCTCTTCATCCTTTTTTATGGGCCTCTTGTCTCCTCTCAGGAGGATTGTGAGCCTTGTCTCCCTAGTTACTACTGTGACGCTGCTGGCCTCTCCGCGCCTTCTGGAAAATGCTTGGAAGGTTTCTTCTGCGCTGGGGGTGCGGTTCGGCCCGACCCACGTTCGCTAGAAGACGGTGGCGGACTGTGCCCAAAAGGTGATCAAAATTAATGATACATCTGTTTAATTTATTTTTATTTTTTTAATATGCTCACAAAGAAAGAAAAAGCAACATCAATTAAAGCTAGATAGACACATACCCACAAAAAATGTGAGCATTTTTTTTCACTCTTACAATCAATGTCCGTAATATCTTGAGCCATTATCCCTTGGGTGTGGTCTTTTACGACAATGGGAAATGATAAACCGCGGCCGGTGTTCCAGTGGTTAGCGCGTCGGCCTCACGGCGCAGAGGTACCGGGTTCAATTCCAGCTCCGTGTGGAGTTTGCATGTTCTCCCCTGGCCTGCGTGGGTTTTTTCCGGGTACTCCGGTATCCTCCCACATTCCAAAAACATGCATGGCAGGCTGATTGAACACTCTAAATTGTCCCTAGGTGAGCACGGATGGTTGTTCGTCTGTGTGTGCCCTGCGAATGGCTGGCAACCAGTTCAGGGTGCCCCCCGCCTACGGCCCAAAGACAGCTGGGATAGGCTCCAGCACCCCTCTCGAGGATAAAGCGGATCGAAAAATGGATAGATGGAAATGATAAACCGGTTTCTGCTTTTCTTTCTTTGTCGTTATGTTTGTGGCCAACACTGTTGATCAATGAACTCTGTGATTGTCACATGAAACATGTTGCCAGAAACATATATAGGGACAATTTCTTATGTGAAGAGTTTATACAACATGCCTACAAGTTGTTTACCACCGAAACTTCTATTCCTTCTTCCTGGTTGAAATGTCATCATAATGTGACAGGCAGAAGACTAACGTACTAGTGGACTTAACCTTTGACCCTGAGGGATTCATCAGTTACTATCCCTCCAAAGCTTTGTTACAGATAGCACGACCAATTACCGGTATGTCAAAACTTAACAAGACTTGAATATGGAGAGAAAATGGCCCAAATTCCACGGCACACTATGTTTCAGTCAACCGAGGTTGTCATGGCCGCCTGGAACATAGCGTAAACAGAGCTTTGGTACTACGACAGATATAAGCGTGTGGTGTGCTGTGTTGGTCTTGTTGAGTACATTACGATTAGTAACACAAATGGTGTCACGTATGGGCTCTCACATTTTCAAAATTTGTTTGTGTGTAGCCACCTAAGTCGGTTAGGGATAATAATATTGTTACACAGACAATAGCACGTAACAAAGCTTTCCACGCATGTCACAAAAGGAAACAAAAGCAAATGGAAACTGTCAGGAAAATAATTTCATTTAGAATTTACATATAGGCCTTACCGCAGTGCGATCCTTCTCAGCCCGTAAACAAAGCTCTTCTTCAAGCAAATAGGCTGAAACATGAACAGCTGCTGTGGTGGCAATTGAAATCGAAGTGTCTGTGCTTTTGTGCTCAAGTGTGTGTCTCTTTCATGACTCTGGTGGACACACAAATAGGTTATTACTGTTCCGAGGGCTCTGCGACTCCTCAGCTCTGCCCTCGGGGAACCATCAGCACAGAGGACGGCCGAGCCAGCTGCAGCGCCTGTCCCCAGGGGTAAACCTGCAAATGCAAGACACGCACAGTCATTGTAAACACATACATGTGTGTGCAATGGATTCGAGGATCGCAGTTAATGATGGAACAAAATTATGCTGTACATGACTTATTCGTTCAATATTTATTTGGATAGGTTCTATTGTCCTGGAAGTAGTAATGGTTCATTCTATGAGTGTCCATTGGGGCATTACTGCCCAGTTGGAACATGGTCCAAATTCCTCTACCCATGTCCAGCTGGGTCCATCAATCCCTTCACTCAGATGTCAAAGGCCCAGGACTGCCTTCCATGTCCGCCAGGTCAACACACACTCTTTTCTTCGCTTCATTTTTGTTTTGTTTTGAATGATAAAATCACCTTCATTAGCGAGCTACATAGCTAGCAAGACAGCTAGATAGATAGATAGATAGATAGATAGATAGATAGATAGATAGATAGATAGATAGATAGATAGATAGATAGATAGATAGAGATGGCTTGCTATTCGTACCTTGTATCTAAGGACCACACAATGTACAAGTTGTACACCCTTTTGAGGATAGATAGATAGATAGATAGATAGATAGATATAGGGACCACAATGTACAAGATTTATACCCTTTTGATGAACTGCACTGCATCATACTTCGAGTTGTTTCTATTAGGGATACTTCATTTAGCTTCCTAAATGAATCAGGCATCATCTTATACCTCTCTAGGGAACTTGTTGACTTGGAAATTGAAAATTGTAACCAGAGTAGATCTCCTGGACAAGACTCCATTTGGGACATTTAAAAAAAAAAAAACATTCCCATATTTACCAACGAGAACACACTTTCACCATGGGCATTCAGTCAGTTAGCTTGTCAGTAACATGTTGCCTTTAATATTTAAAAAAAGACATAACAGCTCGCATCTAAATTTCAACTTAAACAGAGGACAGTGGTGTTGTCTCTGACTATCTGAAACCTTTCTTAGCTAGAAACAAATGGTCAGCTAGAGAAATGTCGTGATCACATATTTATGTACCCAAGTCTGAGTCATTTGTTTTTAAGTATCTACTGATACTGAGTCTCAATCCAATACCCCACAGTGCATTAATGATAAATGACATCTAAATTGTCCTAATGTCCTTTTTTCTCTCTCTCTCGAATAAAGTTATCACAGCATGATAACTTTTTTTGGGGCTGTAAGTCAGCAGTAGTTCAAATCAAGTAAAGAAAAAAATATATTTATTATTCATTATTAGAAAATTCAAAGATCGGATTTTTTTTCGGCCGATACCAATCAACCGAATACCACGTGATCTGTGCCGTTTTCCGATCACATGGTCGGTACAACTGTAGTCAACAACCTACCTAACAAGATAAACTATGATATAAAATTAAAGTCAGCAACGCTGAGCACTGGTAATGATTGGTATTATAGTGTTAATAAGGTACTGACTGAGTGGTAGAAGATAACTTGGCCCTACAATGTAATCAGTGTCCAAAGATGATATTTCTTTTTTTTCGCATTTGTTGTTCTCCAGTGCAGTCATCATCATTATCATTCATTTTAAAAATGTTTCATACTTATCGTATTGTTGAGTCTTTTAAGTTTCTGTGCATCTACTGTATCCTGTATTTTAGAACTTGTTCTGCCCGTGCAGGTTTGTTCTGTGCATCACATGGGATAGCTGTTGCATCAGGCCAGTGTAAGGCTGGCTATTACTGCACTGCCGGGGCTTGGTCGCCCACACCGGCCGATGACGGGTTGACAGGAGACCGCTGTCCTGAGGGCCATTATTGCCCCCAGGGCTCCTCGGCTCCATTAGCTTGTCCCATAGGACGTTACAGCAACCAAACCAGGAACAGTCAACTATCTGACTGCCTGCTGTGTCCTTCAGGTCAGCACTAATTAATCACATTTCGCAACAATTAGACTTTTAATTGACAGATCTGTCTGCTCTCCTTTTAGGGTTCCTCTGTACCACCAGAGGGCTCTCTTTCCCTTCTCTCATGTGCTCAGCAGGTTTCTACTGCGCAAGCTTCAATGCATCAATACCTTGCCCTTCTGGGAACATGTGTCCACCTGGATCTCACAGACCGGTACCCTGTTTGCCAGGAACCTTTCAAATTCAACCTGGGCAAGTAAGAAATTGATTCATACTTGTCGAGTTGTCGTGACTTCCAAGGAAATAAAATCACACACACGCACGCACGCACGCACGCACGCACGCACGCACGCACGCACACACACACACACACACACACACACACACACACACACACACACACACACACTCCAAAGTCAGACCGTAGATGTCGTATAATATAGGATTTAGAATATTATGTAATTTCTGCAAAATCTAGGGCAGTAATTCTCAACTCTTGAACATTATCTCATACTCATACATTTTCCTATAGTCATTAAGTGATGACCTTCTCCAAGAGAAGTTTAAAAAAAATCTCTCTCTCTCTCTCTTTTATCTATGTCTAATCTTGATCAACACAACTTTTTTTAAATACATGGACTATTTGCATATATTCGAAAGAAACTGAGGGAATGAAGTTAAATGTTAAAAGGTCTACTTACCCTTGTTCAAATGGCAGCTTTTTTTGTAGTATAAAAATGTGAGACCCAGTCATTACAAAACCTTTCCACCATTATTGAGAATAATTTGTAATCACTCAGCTAAAAAAAAAAAAAAATCTTCAAGAAAGGAAGTACAAATTAACAATGGTGATAATGAGGTTGCACAAGTGTGCACACTCTCTTATGTCTGGGATGTGGCAGTGTTGAGAATGAAGTTGGCCTTTTGACGGACTCCCTAATCACTTTTTCTTCTGGTCTTTTTTTTAATTAATCAACTTTGAATAATTGGTAATGTCACTGTCGTGCCATATTTTCTTCATTTGGTGATAACTGTCTTTACCGCATGTACTCCATGGCACATTTATTGTCTCGAATTTTTTTTTATACCCTTCTCCCGACTGATACCTTTAAATAACAAGATCCCTCAGATCCTGTGAAAATTCTCCACAGGCCATGGCCTGTGCTGTATGATGTGACGATAAACACGTCGGGGAAAACACTGCTATAACAGCTGAACTTTATTTGGGCTTAAATAGTGGCTCGCTCTGGAATTGATGGCAGGTGAGTTAGTGAGAGAACAAACACAAATATAAAAACATATTTTTTAACAAGTTCAGCTCCAGTGCAATCATAATAGTAATAAAAACAACAAAATATGTAGCCTGTATAGACAGTTGTTATTTTTCTCTCATTCCAAACATATTTTTGGCTCTGGGATGCAACAAGTGACACAGCAATTATGTTACTGCATTGCTGGAGGCTCTTTTACTTACTTCATGTCCAAGCAGAGTACCCTGTCACACCTTCAGGCCATTAGCATTGTATCTGGGGATTGTTATGATATGCCGTGATGCATTTCTCCGTTTCTTCTGACCATTTGCCACAGGTGCATTTGAAACAATTTGCATATTCTTGTGGCTATAGTTTACAATGCTGCAGGAACTGTAATACATCACGTTGACAAGTCATTTTATTTCCTAGTGTAGCCATTGCAGGACCTAAAAACACAATAATAAAAGCTCCTTGTTAAATTATAATTACCTGACAGATTCAATCAAAAGGGAGCATTATTAGTGAGTAAAAGTGGCATTTTCAATACAGTCTTTGTATTGGATTTTGCTGTGTTCTCCAGATGAGTGCATATAACCTTTTAGAATCCTTAGAGTGTACTTAGATGTTTTAATTGAATATTCAGGAGAATGTAACACTTCCCGTGAAGTGTTGGAGCATCTGTATGTGCACCACAAAGTTTATAGTTCATACTCTGCCTGCGAAACAAGCGGCTCAAGGGTTTCGCGTCTGTTGGTTATAGTAAACATCTGCTCTTTGTCGGAACATTTTCTCTGAATATGAATTTTGCAAATTGCCTCTCCACAGGCTGACTGTGTTACATGCCCAGCGGGATTTTACTGTGCCGGCTTCATGGATGTCGCAGGCAATATGTCCTGGATTTTAACTCCCACGCTGTGCCCTAAAGGACACTATTGCCCACCAGGTAGGACACCGGCCATTTTGACAAAAATAGCATCTTACCAGACTATGTGGGACACAATTAATGACCAAGAGTTCAGTTCTAATAATATAAAGTACTTGCAATGCTTGTGTTATGGTCGTCAAATTTTTTTCTCCATCCAAACAGGTGATTGTATCAGTCAATAGCTCATTATTTGGCAAATGATTACAGTATATCGGAGTATGATCATCACAACAAACTCTTCTGTGATGTGTGGTCCGCGAGCAGCTGTACGTATGACATGCTATTCGTCCACAGGGTCACAGTCTGGTGTAGCATTCCCATGCCCAGTTGGTACCTTCAGTGGCCATATGGGTTTGTCCTTTGAGTGGGGCTGCGAACTCTGTCCTCCTGGTGCATACTGTGCTTCTTCTGGACTGGTAGCCCCCAGTGGGCTCTGCTCTGCTGGGTAAGACAGAACACACATTTGCACTCTACTTAGTCTCATCATGGTTTAACACATTTGTTTGGAAAAGCAAGGTGCATAGATAAATCCGTGAAAACCTCCCTTTATCCAACCCTGACCCTGTTCTCATCCATCCACCCATCCATCTATTTTTTAATCCGCTTATCCTCACGAGGGATGCGGGTGTGCTGGAGCCTATCCCAGCTGTCATTGGGCAGTAGGCGGGGTACACCCTGAACTGGTTGCCAGCCAATCGCAAGGCACACATAGACCAAGCACCATTCGTGTACAACTGTCACACAGAATGAGGCAATGAGCGTTGTTTCAGGCTGGCATGGCAATTTGATAATGCCTCGTTGTTGACTGTGAGTGCATGCACGCCAGGGGGGATATATTCCAACCGTCTACGCAAAAGCAGATATATTTTTGCAGCTTAAGCGCATAGGAATGTGTAGGCATAAGAAAGATGTGTATTTCATTGCCCACAAGAAAGTGAGAGGGGAGAGAACGATATGATTCTTTTCAATATTTTGAAGCCTCATTTTATTTTTGGCCATTCTTTTAATCACTCAAATTTTGCATGACTGTGAGCAACACTCGTGTAAACTTGAGAAGACCTTTATTTTCACTTTACAAGGACTTTAAATTATTTTATAATCACCTGACAGATTCAATCAAAAGGGAGCATTATTCGTTAGTAAAAGTGGCATTTTTAATAGCCTTTGTATTGAATTTTGCTGTATTCTTGAGATGAGTACATATAACCTTTTAACATCATTACATTTTTTTTGTACACTCCATTGTAACAGTCATTATTTGAGTACAGTTTTTTTTTTAAATATTTTCCTGACAGACTGCCTGAAATACACAAATGCAACATGGTTAATAACTTTAATAACCACTGAGTATAAATCACATCTCATTAGTTTCTTCCCTAATAATGTGTCTAAATTGTAAAAAAGACCGTGTGGAGACACTGTGTAATTAAATGTCTCTTGTGCTTTCACATCCATCACTTCCCATATCACCCACTCCATCTGCTCTTGTCCTCATCACCCCACCTCTGCTTTAGTTACCTCTGCATCCACGGGTCTGTCTCTGCTCAGCCTGAGGACAGACCAACTGGCGGGCGGTGCCCTGCGGGGTATTACTGCCCAGAGGGTGCCAGCATTATGGTTGCATGTCCTGCAGGCACTTTTAGCTCCATAAAAGGTGACCCATTCGACACAATTATTTTATGGGATATTTGCGAGAATAAGCTGATACATGTGATTAGATAAGCATTTTTTTTTGTCATTGTGAAACAGTGTGAACTACATGCACCTAAGGCTATTCTTGTACACTATTAAGCCATTATAAATGATTAGATCTTATGAGCACATGGCAGCTAATGTTTTCTGTTGTACAATATGCAAGTTCTCCTTGTTTTGAAAGGAAGACAACAGTTTTCTTTTTTCCCCAATGTTTATTACTATAACATATATAAATATCGCCACAGTGAATACAATACAAAACTTATGAGTACCTAGTTGGCTGATATCGTTATGGTGATAGTGAGATTTACATATACAGGGACCAATTATCCATCTGTCCATTTTATAAACAACTTATACTCATGGTACCGTATTTTCCGCACTAAAAGGCGCACCTAAAAGCCTTCCATTTTCTTAAAAGCTCACAGTGCGCCTTAAAATCCGATGCGCCTTGTGTATAGTAATTACGGTAATGTGTCAACCCCAAAATGGCTCCCTGCTAGAGACATGCTTCCAATGCAGAGTTCAAATTTAAGGCGATCGGTTTCGCGGCTGAACACGGAAATAGAGCAGCGGCAAGAGAGTTCAACGGTAACGAGTCAATGTTGTAACTTGCTGTTGGTTAAGTGAACTGCGTCGCTGCTTTATTAAATAATTAACTGACATCTGATCGTTCTTTTGGTATTTCCTTGAGCATAGCTCCATCTAGTGGATGCATTGTAGATTGCGTCTGATAATGCGGTGCGTCCAATATTTGAAAAAAATTTACAAAATAGGCCGTTCATTTGAAGGTGTGCCTCATAATCCAGTGTGCCTTTTAGTGTGGAAAATACGGTAATGTAGTATATATAATGGATATATGTAACATAATAAAATGAATCAATCTCCCAGACACATTTGATAAAATGTCTTCAATGAAACCAAGTTTGGCACAAACACAACACTGCTCATCAACTCAAACAACACCGTACATAGTGAAGCATGGTGGTGGCACGATCATGCTTCGGGCATGGAGCTGGACCTTAATCGGGAGGTCATTTTGAGCAGTTCTAAATTGCCTTCATTGTTTGCACAAAATGTTCAGGCTTCTGCTTGAAGCTCCTACTGGAACAGCTGAAATTTATAAGGTGTTATTCAGAGACATTTTTTTGCCACAAGCGTGATGGTGGAGGACCCCAAAAAGCAGGCAGGTGGGAGGAGCAGGCTGAACTTGACAAAATGTATTCATCAAACACTGGCAAATTAAATCCAACAGAAACAAAGTCCTGAAAACAACAAGAACCCAAAATAACAAACAGAAATCCATGGCAGTAACACACAGAAGCAACAACAGAAAACAATGACCCGACTCTGAGTGGTAGGGCAGGGATTCCTTTTAACAAAAAAAATTTAGTAATGACATAACGACCAACAGGTGTGCCGCTGCAGGAAGAGCTCGTCAGTTCCACCTGTTGGTCACAAACAGATCCATGACAATTTCAAAAGGGGTGTGTGCTGCTCACATGGGTTCAAATGCGATTGGTTAATAATGAACACAGCCACATCCGAGTTATAAGATGATGTTTGCACTCAATGTATTTGTACAGGATATATACTGGAGGGAACATTCATGGTGGGAAAGGTTTGAAATCACACATGTCCAAAAACTTGGCATTTGAACTGGAGTGTGTAGAATTTTAGGATCCACTAGTTCAATGACAAACTCGGGGCTAATAGCATCCGGACAAAGATCCAAGAGGAATATTTGGACGCACACTAAGGAAGTTACTCCTAAAAAAAACCCCATTGACAATAAAAGGAAGAATAAAATAATACATATTTTTTCACAAACTAAATTATTCCAAAATAAGGGCATTCATGTTGCAATTGAACCAAACCAAAATACAAAGTAGAATCAAGTCACTGCTGCTCTTTCTGCAATCATGCACAATAATTTGATCATGTAAAATGTTGTTTGCTCAAGGCGCAGCGTCTGTGGATGATTGTCAGCTTTGTTTGCCTGGCCATTACTGTGCCCAAGTTGGCCTCTCGTCCCCATCTGGACCCTGCAAGCCTGGATTTTACTGTACGGAGGGGTCCACAACTCCCACACCCTTTTATAATATGACAGGTAACAGATGTCAACGTCTTACGGACACATTATTGCCATTTACATTTAAAATACAACTGCTGTACTCTCAGGCCATTCTGTTGTTTTCAGATTACGACATTTATTTTTTAATTCTAAAACAAGTCACTCGTAAATGATATTTATGGCTTGATGTAAATGTGATTTGGTGTTCCGACTCAAATTGTACCTTAATTTGTAAATCAGTTTTAAAGTCCCTGTGTAATTAAAAAATAAATACCATAGAAAAGAGTGTTGTTCACAATCCTGGCTGTGTGCTTTACGTGCCCGGATTTTACTTTCGGCTTCTTGGATGCCAGCAATATTAGGCAATATTTCATCCCATGCTGAATGCGCTGAAACCATGCCCAGCAAAACTGCCAGTGGTCAATCAAATGCCATGATTAGACCTGGAAAAATATGCATGCAATTTAATCTAGCATCCTTCTTGTGGCGACACATAACTTCAGTGTGAGCCACAAAAATATGACGATTCACTTCAAGCCACCAATGGCTAGAATGTATCCCACTGAGATATCGAGGAACATTTTATTTTTTCCTGTCACACCTTCGCCTTCTTCTGTGCGAACACTCATGGCCGGCAACGGGCCGCCCTAAAGCAGACACGCCAACAGACTATCCTGGAGGAAATTCTGGATACATTTTCGGCATGTTGGCATATCTACCTAACGATGATGCAAAGGCACCGGGTGACTGCTGATGCGAACAAAGAAGCTCAAGTTCTTAGTTCAAACATGTGAGCTACAAAGTATTTAGAAACAAATTTGCTTTAAAGGATCTTAATTCAAATTATGAAATACGGTTGCATACACATGAAACAAAAATACATAACCTTCAAAATCGAGCTGTGCATTTGATGTTTACATTGCAGATCCAAATATTGCATTTAAACATTTTCATATCACTTTTATTTTTGATATATGTATATATTTTAACCAGTGGATATTGATTTTGTCTTGAATGCACCAGGGAAATCTTCATGGTGTATTGACCAGTCTACACTATGTCCTCTCATTTAGCTGTTTCCCCTTGGAATTACATACAAGGGGCTTTCACTTTTTTGAGTTAACCTAATGAATAAAGACATCTGACGAAGGTTTATTGTCTCGTGTCCAGGAGGTGGTTTATCTCCATTTGCAATTCCTGATGAATCAACTCCGGGTCAGTTCCGTGGAGCCGTGTGTCCTGCTGGCCACTATTGTGTTGAAGGGAGCATGAAACCAAGTCCTTGTCCCCCAGGTACCAAGCCGGCATCACCTAAGTGGCTAATAAATCTAATTATTCTGACCTGGGATCTAAAAGCTGCTTCCAAATGATTTTTTTTCTCAGCCCTTGTCAATTCTACAATAGACTTTTGGTTTGTGGATGACAGCTTGCTTTTATCTGCATTGGCTCCATAGGTGATGTACAGTGCCATAAAGCCCCTTAGCTACAGCCGAAGACCGTAATGTATTCAGAATCCTAAAAGCAGGCTGTAAAACCTAATGGCAGTCCAATAAAACCGTCATAATGGTCGGTGGGCTGCTTAATTGAGTGAATCAGTGTGGCCATCTTGCAGACCCATACAATGTAATGCAATGTTGTTGTGTACATTTGTACATGTCGTGACTTCCCGGACATGACCATTTGCCTGATAGGCACTTTCCAAGGGAAGGTGGGGGCTGAGTCGGAAGACGACTGTGAAGCCTGCTACCCGGGGTCCTACTGCCCGTCTTGGGCCCAGACCTCTGTCACGCTCTTCTGTCCTCCAGGTTGGTTCTGCCCATTGGGGTCCGTGTCTGGAAATCAGCCAGGTACACGCCACTGGTTCCTCCACTTTTTTACATTTTGATTATGTGCAGTCACACTCATTGTGCATTTTTTTTTCTTTTTCAACTGTAATCTTTTTTTTTGTCGTTGCCCTATTATCCTTTAAAATGAGTCGTAGATGCTTTACAAACTCAAATGCATCATTGTGGAATGTGTGTCCAATTTGGTAAATCCAATGAGAAATGCAGTGCATTAATAGAAATATCTGTAAGTGTGATGCATTGCTGTTCTACAACTTTGTAAACTGCTCATCCAAGGTGTTTTTAGTGTAATACTAACAACTGATGGCAATTGATGGCTATATCTTGAATTGGAATTGATGAAACCCCTCCGGACCCATACATTGGATATCACAAGTTTACACACTGTTCAAATAACAGGCTCTAAAAAATGGGAGCAACCTCCGAATTGATTTCGGAAGTTTTTTGGGCTTTCTAAAACATGGCTGAAGGTTCTGTGTTAACCCTGACTGCTATTTCAAAGTGTTTATAATTACTTCCACATTGTTTACTGCTCTGTGCCTGGTCAAAAAGGTTCAACCTTGTTTTTCATCAGACAGTAACAAAACCTCTTTAACACATCTGGGGAATGAGTTCTGGTCTGATGAAAGCAAGCTTGAACTTTTGGCTACAATTCCAACAGGTACAAAAAGTATATTTTCTTAACCTTTTCCTTCATTTATCACAGAATCTTAATGATGACATTCAGACCTATGTAGGAGGTGCTTATCTTTGAAGGGGTAAAATTTGGTGCCGGCTCATATTAGAATTCTCATTAGCGCCTGGAGGTGGACCGTTGATGTTGTTCACACTGACATCCCACGATTCTTCAAAATGATTTCTCACGACCTTTTTTTCCCAAGAGTGTTTTGCTAACTTGGGCATACAACTGAACCAGAAACTATTACCGGTAATAGACGCCAACTCATTGCTGACACGGTGGCTGCCGCAGAGCATCCTCACCTCGACTCCCTCAGGATTTCGCATACAGAATAGCCTTTTCATCTCCATTGCTTTGTTTCCTTGGTGCCACACTGGGTGGGGTTGACATACAGGACCCGTGTTAGCGAATGAGGACTGTTCCACTTATCACAAAGCACATTACAGAAACAAGAAAAGACCAGATGAGCTTTTTGATCTGATTTGGCCACAGGATATCAGTGCCCACCTGGCCACGCGTGTCCATATGGTAGTGCTAAACCTTCCATCTGTGACCCCGGAACATTTCAATCATCATCTGGACAATCTGCATGCAACAGCTGCCCACCAGGTAGAGCAGATCACAAAAACCATCTGCGCTCTCCCTTTGGAGAAAACCAAAGTACATTTTATGGAATGATACCATCTCGTCCAGGTTTTTACTGCACGGAGGGTGCATCGGTGCCATCGCCATGTCCGAGGGGCACTGTTGGTCCGTCACCCGGTATGACGTCCCTCAGTGACTGCACCTCTTGCCCCCGAGGAAACTTCTGCAACAGCACCGCTCTGACTGAGCCGTCTGGAGCCTGCAGCCCAGGTCTGACACTTCACCCCCCCACGGGAAAATTCAGGGAATATCTATGGATGAGTGTACAGCAGACTGTCTTTGCGCTGCATTAAATATAAAATAAAAGTAACATTTTCATGTGATTATTTTTATTATTGTTGGAGTAATCTCTCAGGAAATTTAAGTCACACTCTGCTGTATATATTTTGTATTGTACACTTACAGCGAACCAAATCATATTGAAGCAGGCGGGAAAGGAGAGATGCCAAACGGTTATGTTGCACTTCGAGAGTGGAGTCGGGTGTGTTTTTTTTTCCCCTTCAAGGACACCTTGGCAGTAGTCAAAGGCTGATGAGCATCATTCCACCAACTAGTATCCGTTTTCAGCTCACTTCATAAAAATCAGCAGGTTGGCATAGTGAACAAATCTTGCAAAAAGAGACCTCGAGATGTTTAATATCACTCCCATTTCAAGTTTAGCATCGAGCAAAACGATATGTATTGAAAGAAATTCACATAACTACATTGAATTGCAAAAATATATCCTCTTAAAATCTCCAGTGGCTGTAATACATCCAACCAGCTCATCACGGGTCCTTACACGCCGCAACAAGGTGCTCAGAACTAGCCATACACCAGCCGAAGCTCTGGCCTACACGATGGCTGTCAAGTCGAACTTATTAAAAAAATAAAAATTAAAATTAATTAAAAATGAAGATATTTTCCCCCTCATCACTCTTGCAGTTTTTTAAAAATCTGCATAGTTTTCAACATTGTCATTGGAAGACATATCTGAATTAAATAAAAAAAAAACACAAAACCTCAAAAAGTGCCATTTGGTCAGCCGTCGTTTTTCAAGCACTATGGTCTTGCCTCCGCCGATGCCTAATTTTTGCTCATAATGATATGCCTAAGGACATTTTCTCTTCTACCACAGGATATTTTTGTTTACTTGGGTCCACTGAGCCGTCTCCTGTCTCCCAGCCTCATGGAGATATTTGCCCCCCTGGACACTTCTGCCTTCCGGGTAGTGATTCACCCAAACCCTGTCTTGTTGGCAGCTTCCTTCCTGAGCCAGGTGCTTCCTCCATGTCTCACTGCCGCCCCTGCCCACCTGGGAAATACTGCCTTGGTCCCGCAGCCTCACAGCCTACAGGTGAGGGGATTGCACCTGCTGTCCCAACATTCATTCACTAACTCTTGTGTTTGTAACTACTTTTGGAGCAATGCATCAGGCTAGCCTGGTTCCAAGCTTATAAATTGCCTCAGTTTTCTTCTGGTCGTTATTAAATGAGTGTCAAGATAACCTCTTCCTGTCGTAGGTTTGTGTTCTGCGGGATTCTTTTGTACCATAGGTGCAGCCAGTCCAACACCACGAGCCAACTCCTTTCAGTTCAGTTGTCTTCATGCAATACTTTCGGAAATATACCTCACAAAGATGGAGAATGTGTCCTGGATGGACAACATGTCATGTTTCCACAACTCCTGCAATACTGGTAAACTATGACTTGCTTCAGTTTCGACCGCTGTGATGAGATGGAACTTAAAGTCCGGGTCACTATTTGTCTAATTTTACAAAATATTTTCCCATCTGATATAACGGAAACTGAAATATGTTGCAGAAGAGCCTCACGCCTATTTTTCAACGTCCTTAATTTTCAAGTGTATCAACCACCATAAATAATTGTTTTTGGTGATGCTGGAGTCTTACATTATGCATTTCAGTCAACTTAACGTCACGTTGTTTTGAATAAGCACAAAAAAGGCCACAAAAACCTCAAAATTTAGTTGTCAGAAGGGAAGCTGGAGTCTCGCGGGCCGTCATAAATGATGGTGGATTGAACTCAATTGTAGCACGATTTTGTGCTCTGATTTTTACTGCACGCCTCGCGGCAATTTGACTTCAATCACAGTCGGGTTCCGCTGTGATTGCTGCATTTCAGTCGACGAATGTGCCACAAAGAGATGGCATTTCAGCTTGACTTCTTTGTAATGGAACAAGTCCATTGTTACCGTCTTGTGTCTATAGCTTCCACATTGTAAAATGATGAGCTGTCATTGACGATTAAAGAAAAATACAGCTCAATTCATCATATGAACAAGACTGGTTCGCCTTTGGTTTCTTGCCTGTGAGAGAAGACAACACATCAACTCAGACATTTTTCTTGCTGGCATGTTTGTTTACAGAGAGATACTCCAAGTGGGTCAAACTGGATACTCAGTCAGATTCACACCATTCACCACTACACCTCAAGAGTCCCCATTATGGGAAATGTGCCACATTTAGAGGAGATATATGCCCCAAGGGTGAGTAAATATCTGCATGTACTACTACACGCATGCACACCCACCCACACAGAAATGTTTCATTCCCTACGCACGACAGTAGACCCACATACTGTAATTGCTATGATATGGCAGATTTCCCTTAGGTCTACTCGACTGTCTATTCTCTTCCACGTGCTTTTATTTGTAAACCGTGAATAATAATGGGGCTCTGTTTTGCCGAAAATAAAATATTGGTAGAAAGCCTCGACTTTCCCTCCAGGAATTGAGATGATGGGGTGAAGTGCTCATAAAACTGACTGAGGTGAGGAGCAGTTTAAAATTCTCACAGAAAAGTGGTTAGATTGCTCGGACTGCGTAGGAATCTTGTAGACAGTTGGACTATTAAACGTACAGACACAGGTAAGTCTCACATGTCTTCTTGATAAAGATAATTCTCCATATTTTTCAGGTTTTTATTGTCCCGTGGGTTCTGCCTACCCGCAGCCTTGTGAAAGGGGCTCTTACTGTAACCAAACTGGCCTCGAAGCCCCAGTTGGACCCTGTGTTGCAGGATACTACTGCCCAAGAGGTTCTGAAGACCCTCATGCCTCCCTTTGCCCTGCAGGGCACTACTGCCCACTTGGAACAACTTTTCCACTTGCCTGCCCTCTTGGAACTATACAAAGTAAGATGTAAACAGTTGCACCTCCAAAAGTGCTACAGTTGAAATTTAAGAAAAATGTCAAGTAAAAAAGAATTGTGCAATGATAACTATGGAAACAGTACTGGAACTTACTATGACATAAGAAAGGGTCCAAGTAGATGTTCTCAAGGGCCATGTTTTAATTTTTGAAAGGGACAGATATTGTCATAACCTTTAAGGACAGAATTTATAGGTGCAGCTCAGGCAATGAGGTGGTCCGTGGTCTTGGCCTTATCATTGATTTTTGAGTACAGTATCACTTTGCATTTGTAGGCGGTTTATAGAAATGTTACAGTTACTTAAAACATTGCTTATATGGTTAACAGAGGTTTTTTGCTGGCAAACGTTTAGCCCAGAGCAAATGAATTATGACGTTTACCTTTCTTTCTTTTTGTACGTCAACTGTTTTTTTTCTAAAATCTAAGAACTTTGAAGGCAAGCGGCATCACAGGAGCAATAGTTTTCTAATTTGGAGTTTGCTTAGACTCATTGTGCACGTATGATTGTGCAATTCCATCTGTTTGCTCTTCCTTTCAAAGAAAGCAAGCAATCCCAGAGTGCAACATCAATCCGTTAATTATTTATGCATGAGAAACGAGACACAATGCTAAGATGAAATGCTACACCGAATCCTCTAAGTTCCATTTGCGATATTCGGATGTAAACTGCTGCTGTGTGTCTTTGACAGCTCAGTAATCCAGAAGAAAATGAAAACTTTCTCTCCTGCGGGCACTTATGAATCACTTCGTTCACAAAGAGGTTTAATCATGTACAGTATTTGTAATCTTGTCTTGCGGCAAATTGCTGGAAATGTATTAAATGTAACCTTTGTATGGTCATGTATTAGAAATTGCAACACAGTTCGAAAGATCACTACTATACATCATCATTCAGTCATGACACAGTGTGTTGTGCAAGACAATTACATTTGTTGAAACATGTACACTTCTTCTCTGTGTAATAACATTCCTTCCAGACTCTGTTGGTGGGTTCTCAGCGGAGTCATGTCGGCCGTGTCCTGCGGGTCATTACTGTCATCAGATCGGCTCGAGTGAGCCAAGTGGCCAGTGTGCAGACGGCTACTACTGTCCTCCGGGACAGAGCTCCGAGAGGCCACAA
>NW_017805833.1:1968874-2023739 GCF_001891065.2 Hippocampus comes | reverse complement strand
CCCCGTGCCTGCGTGGGTTTTCTCCGGGTACTCCGGTTTCCTCCCACATTCCAAAAACATGCGTGGAAGGTAATGATCATGAAACACTCTAAATTGTCCCGATGTGTGAGTGTGAGCGCAGATGGTTGTTTGTTTGCCCTGCGATTGGCTGGCAACCAGTTCAGGAAGTATCGCACATACTGCCCGAAGAAGGCCGGGATAGGTTCCAGCACGCCCACGACCCTCATGAGGACAAGCAGATTTGGAAATGGATGGATATTATTATTATTAATTATTATTATTATTATTAACGAGAGTCTTACAACTCTTGTGACTCACCACTGTTAAATAGTGTGTGAGAAATCATGTGTTCTGTCATGTCAATTACATCACTGAACACCACATGACCATTAACTTGCTGGAGGCTGTCCTCATGTGGTGTGTACTAATGAGAACTTAAAGGGTAATTGTACACTATTCATAGATAGATCAATGATTCCCAAGCAGGGTGCTGTGAGAGATCATCAGGGATGCCACTGCAAATTGACACCGTTCGTGTAGGGTGAATTGAATGTTGATGGGATCCCACAAACTGAGACAAAAATCCGTCCCAAAACCTTTCCAAGAACAGGCAACCGTCTCGACTGTTGGACAAATGTGCTTTTAGAAACGTTTTCTACTAATCACACAACCTTTTATACGAAACCCGACTAAAAACTCATCACTCAAGAGTTCTTCATGTTTCATCTTCACTGAGTTTATGTTGGTATTATTGCCCTGTGATCTGGAGTGGTGCTATGAAGCCGAATGAAATCCCTTTAACGGTCATTTCAGGGCAGTGTGGAACCAACACCTTGCCATCCGGGCAGCTACCAGCTGAGAAAGGGCCGGGGAAGCTGTGAGAATTGCTCTCCTGGTTTCTACTGCCAAGGTCAAGGTTAGGTTAAAGGGAGTTAGCAGGCACTTTTCCCATCATCTAAATGGAAAAAGGCCTTATGTTTCATTTACGTGCAAATCAGGAACTTCCTCTGCACTTCTCTGCGAGAGAGGTTTTTACTGTCCGAGTGAATCAGCAACTCCACGCCCCTGCCCGGCGGGCTCCTATGGAAATCTGACAGGCTTGATTGAAGCACGGCAGTGCTCTTTGTGCGACCCTGGAATGTACTGCCGAGGATCAGGTGCACTGAGTCTACAGACTGACACTTCTGCCGGACCTTTGTTGATATATGATTCGTAAAAGCAATGCATTAATAATATATTCACTGTTTTTTTCTGTAGGGAGGTCTTTTCCAAGTGGCTCGTGCGCTGCAGGGTTTGTTTGTGTTGGGGGAGCCTCTGAACCATCCCCAGTGGACAACGTGACTGGCTTTCCGTGCCCTCATGGTTTCTTCTGCTCTGCTGGGACTTTGGTACCACAGCCATGCCCCAAAGGAACATTCAGGTTCATAATTTGCAGTGCTACTTTATTAGCATTCAATATTTGCAAGGCTTTCAGGCTCATATATAACATCTGTCTGCTCGTAATTTTAATGAACCACAGGCGCATCTGAATAAATTAGACTCTCATGGAAAAGTTAATTTATTTCAGTAGTTCGTTTCAAAAAATGAAACCCATATATTAAACAAATTCAATCAAAATACAGCAGTGTACTTTTCAGAAGGCCAATGCCGACCTCACCAATCTGGGCTTTTCGTGAGCTGTAATAAATCATTAAAATTCATAACAAAATATAAAATATATCTACTTTCTTTGATTCATACTAAAATGAAAAATTCGATGAGGTTAATAGACAAGATTCTAGAAGTGAGCGTAAACTTTCCAAAGACAGTTTGCCGGGTAGCATCGAATATATTTTAAATCCTTGAATAAGCCACATTTTGTGTTTTCTTCTCTCTGCCGTGTAAATTAACATGGCAGTGACCAGAGTGGGTTGACAGATGAATCGCAGTGTCGTAGTTGCAGTCCAGGCTTCTACTGCTCAGAGACAGGCCTCTCGGCTGTGTCTGGACCCTGCCTAGCTGGTATCAACAACAGATTCCTTCATTAGGAATGTACATTTCACATCATATGACGGCAGTGCTGAAGAAAACGTTTGATAAACACGCTTTTCCCCAGGGTTTTACTGTCTCGAGGGATCACAAAAGGCTGCACCAATATCAAGTGTATCTGGAGGCGTTTGTCCAGCAGGCCACTACTGTCCAGAAGGCAGTACTGTCCCCTCACCCTGCCCAACAGGCTCCTTCCGAAATGAGACCGGGGGAAAAGGCAAAGACGACTGCAAGCCTTGCCTTCCTGGTAATTACATAACTTGATATGTTTGGAATGTTGCTTTCCTCCACATTAATTTACCAGCTTCCCACACGTCTCTCGACAGGTTTCTACCAAGATTTCTCAGGCCAGACTGAGTGTAGACGCTGTCCTCCCGGATTCCACTGTGAGACTCTCAGGCTAAGCTCAACCAGGGGGAGTTCTTCTGGACTATCCAGTCCTTTGCCCTGCCCTGTTGGTTTCTTTTGTCCCAGGGAAAGTCCAGATGGAAGGCCTGTTCCCTGCCCCAAAGGCACATATGGGCCCAGTCAGGGTCTCACCTCTGAAGGTAAACTTTCTTTCGAATGACAGATGGGCAAACGTAATCTTAACTAGCTTTATAATTTAGGGTTTGCTCACGTTGGGCTCAAGCCTCCTATGTCATAATTTGAGACATTTGAATTATTTTCATGAATTTATACTACCGGGTATTAGTGTGGTGTGGTTGTTCTTTTTTTCAGTGGTTACCGCAATCCGCTTAATCATTGATAATCGTGCCATATTGTTTTGGTTCCATGTGGTGTGTGTGGCGCAGAGAAAAACATAAAGGGTTGCAGTGAGTTGATGATGTGTGCGAGGGTTGTCGATGTGCGGTTGGCTTCTGACTGCGACTAAATCTCAGTTGCTTGTGTTTACAGGTGAGTGCTTAGCCTGTCCTGCAGGTCTGTTCTGTGGATCTGAAGGTTTAGCGGAACCCTCTGGATGGTGCCTGGATGGATTTCTTTGCCTGATTGGAGCCATGCTCCCAAACCCCACTGACAACACGACTGGGTCTCTTTGTCCACCTGGCGGGTTTTGCCAAAAGGGGCTTAAAGCGGGTACAGAACACTGAAAAACTTTGAATTTCTTGTCATGCATTCCTATTTGAAAATTAATACATGGCTCACATTGCGCTGTAGGAAACTGTTGGTCTGGATTTTATTGTGGCTGGGGTTCGAGCAAGGCAGATCAGACTCTGTGTCCGGCTGGTTACTTTTGCCCTCGTGGAACACCAGACCCCATTCCCTGTCCCGCAGGAACATTTAGCTCTATTTCAGGCAACTCACACCTGAGCAACTGTACTCAATGTACTGCTGGATACTACTGTGAAGGTAGGAAAGATAGGGGATTGTCCATTTTTTTTTCCTTTGGTAAAATGATGCCAACAGCGGGATACACGATACTCACTATGTGGATAGAAGTCATGGGGCACACCTTTGAAACACTACCATACTGAGAAACAATTGTTGCCAATACAGCGGGACATCCAAAGTCAAGCACACTCCATTCACATGGGAAATAATGTAAAGCGTTTGTAAACATTTGTTCCACACTCAAACTGTTGCCACCGTAAAGCCATCTGCATTAATTGTACAACAAGGTGTGCATTTCTCCAGTAAAAGACGATTCAATACTGTACATTTCTCGATACATGGGCAGTAATATGATTCAAGCACTGTTCAATTTTCAAAGTAGAATGATTTGTTTTGGTTCGATTCCGTGGGATTACGATCTGATTCATTATGGTACGGCTCAGTTCGAGAGGATGTGAGGCAATGAGCTTCTTGTTGTCATTTTGCATAATGAACAGACACTGACTTTTACAGGATGGGTACCACCCATCCTGTGAAAGGAGAAATCCCAGCAAAGGGGAAATCCCAGTTGTTTGACATTTTCAGTTTCATCGGAATAATGACCAGGTGTTCTTTTCATACTTTAGTCCATATACAGTAGTGTATTCTCAGAAACAAGGAAAAAAAAATACCTGTTATCGTCTCTCATGTTGATGCCACTCCATGCAGAAGACATCTTTAGTACTTCAGACACAAAGATTAGACAGTATTTTTTTAAATTAAGCCTCTCTTCTTCTTAACTGACAGTGCATTTGACTGTGACACAATGACACAGTGTAAAGTTTTCCAAATTAGGTGGCCTTATCTATTCAAAGACGTCAGTTAATCAAGTGTCATCAGCCCCCATTGTATATTATTTTCTGTGCTTTGTGTGACTTCAGTTGAAGGGACTGTGCAGCCCAAACTGTGTCCCGCTGGCTATTACTGTCCGCCAGGAATGACACAAGGAATGGGCTTACCCTGTCCAATCGGTACCGTTCAGAACCAGTTTGGAGCTTCAAGCCTTGACGCTTGCCTTCCCTGCCCTGCTGGTAATTGTCTGGTTAATAATACTTGTACAGCATCAGGGAGGTTCTAAGATTATTACGTGATTATTTCTGGAGTTGGAGTTTGTCGCAGTCATATTAAAGCTGTTCCAAACTCCGTGGTGCTTTTAGATAAATTTAATTTGTTCTGCGACCCTGCTCATAACTCAAAAAATCTCAAGTCATCTTTCCTCATCCAAAGGAATGAAAATGCCATTAATCCATTCCAGCACTCCGCACACCTCCCCCCCAACAAAAACACTCTTTTCAATGTCTTTTAAGAAAAAAAATGCTCTCTAAACCACCAAAATGAAAATGCTTCAATTCAATAATAAAGAATATATGCCTGTAAGTATCGTTATATTATCTGTTTACATGTGTTGCTTCACGATGAGTGTTCAAATATCTTGCTCAAATGGATATAACGCCGCAACGCCAATGTCATTAGGTAGCCCATTGATGGTGTTTTGCGTTAGCATTAAGCTCAACAGACTTTCCTAAAACAAAGCTATGTGGATGTTTTAAAGTAAACCATTGTCGTTTCCGTTTATGATGACGATGATTAAAAGACTTTGTCGACAACCGCTACACACAGCAATAAAACATACACAACCCTGTTGGTTACAATATCTTAAACATATGTTACTCTGCAATCAGCTTGTGATAAACTTTATAATAAGTTTGAACTTTTCTACAAAACATCTGGCGTAATCGGGCCGCTAGCGAGCTAAAAGCTTGAGTTAGTTGTGCTATCGTCAATTTAAGGCAAGTCAAGGTAGGAGTGTACAGTATACTGCTTACCTTATTTTAAAATTCCGTTTCCGTTGATCTCATTAGATTGCATTCGTCTACTTTTGTTATCCAATAACAACTTGCTGCTCTTTTTCTTAGGAATGTTTTGTTCCCAGCCTGGTCTTTCCCGTCCCACAGGATTGTGTGAGGCTGGATATTATTGTCCAAGTGTATCTACCATCAATCTCTCTTCTGAATATCAGGTGTTGTTGTTGTTCTTATTGTTCTTGTTGTTTTTTTTTTAATATATAAAATATAACATGGTGTTCCAATGAGTTATATCTCCTTGCGCTAACTCCAATATAATTCTTGATAGTTGCGTCCCCTTTCATTAAATATGAAAATCTGTGTCCTCAGGGGAAAAAAAAATACCCACATCCAATCTCCAGATATTATTTCCACTTTTCTCAGTGCTGACCCCTTCAATTTTATTATAAAGTTATTACCTTTCCTCCAATCACACAGTCAAATGAAATGTCAGATTTGTTTACAACACATGAACAAATAACAGTATTTATAGAAAATTGGATTTTCTTTTTCTGTTTGTACAACCGAGTATTCAAATCGAATTATGACTTCGGTTTGACAAGAAATGTCAATTTCACAAGATGATTATTAGAATACATCCATCATCAGGCATTTTCAGGAAGTGATGCTGGCAGTGCATATTATTCTATATAAGCACAGCCATTCTGTGCGCTACAGTACATCAATGCATGCTAAATTGCTTTTGCTCTTCTTCAGAATAATTCTACCAGGAGCCATCTTTGTCCTCCTGGTTACTATTGCCCCGCTGGAACGAAAAATCCAATTCCGTGCCCTGCAGGCTCTCTATCCATCTCCCGAGGTCTAAAGGTCATTGATGACTGCCCTCCTTGCCCCCCTGGACAGTTTTGTGATAGACCTGCAAGTACACAGCTCTCTGATGCTCTCCCATGTCATGCCGGGTAAACATCTCTTAAATGCTCTCTTTTCTGCCAGCTTTGTCACTTGGGGATGAATGTTGACATATTTTTTGTCTTCCTATATAATTTGGAGAGATTATTCAGAATGTTTTTCTCACCTCTATTTAACCTTAAAGGAGAGGAAATTGTTTTGCTCTTTTCTATTCCCTTCAAAAAGATTGCAAATGCAAATGTCCATGCCAAGTGCTCTCAGTTGGCCCTTTAACCTGAAATAATGTGACTACCTGACATAAAAGTACAATTACATACAAATGAGGGAACCAAAGCAAATTTCTGCAGAAAGGTGCTCTATAGAAGATAGACCGAAAAAAAAAAAATCATGGCACCCCGCCCCCCCAAAAAAAAACAACGGTTTAAAATGATAGTATTCAAAGTATACAGTATTAATTGTATTCAAGAAAACACCATTACATCCAAAAGCTAGGGTACCATAAATGGATGCTCCGATGTCTTGCAGGATTGTAACAGATTTAGTCCCGCAAATGTTGAATCGATGCAACTGCACTCTTCTTCGCTATTGAAGATGTATGACCTTTTTTCCAAACCTCTTTTTTGTTCCCCCATTTATGTCAGTCGTGCGTGTGTGCCCTGCGGGTGGTCACATGGGGATGTTAAAATTGTTTTTATTGCTTGGTGGGGAAATGGCCTGCCGTGGCCACTTAACTTATAGCATGGAGTGAGACAATCTTTGAGGAAGATGTCGGGACGTTACTGTAAACTGACGATAAGTGATGGAGTAAATCAGGGGTGCCCAAGTCTGGTCTTCGGGAGCCCCCATCCACTCTATGTTGGATGTCTCCTCCCTCCAACACACGTGATTCAAATGATCAGGATCGTTATAAGGCTCCTGCAAAGCTGCGATTCAGTCATAGGCGCTCAAGGCCGATGCCTCTCGCATGATATTGATTTTATACATCAGTTCTACAAGTGTCAAGTATTAATTAATGAATTTGTTTGTTTATTTATTCAGCTCCACCAACACAAAGAGCAGCAGGGTTTTTTGGGGGTTTTTTTTAATTGCAGAGTTAGCCTTTGCTGCAACATGCTAACTAGCCTGAATTTCAGCTTCAACACTGACAAAAAAAAAAAAAAAAAATCTTATTTGACTGTTTCACTTTCAAGGAGTGAGTTGGACATTTAATCATTTTGTGGGTGCTGTACCACAAGCAAAAGTTTCACAAAGTTGTCCTGAAATGTAAATTGAAGCTCAGTGCTGTGACAGCTGTGCACTCGTTTGACGCATTAGCAAGCTGCCCAAGTGGCTGCTCCTGTTTGTACACTTAATGTGTCATGAATGTGTCAGTAATGTATCATTGAATTACATGAACGCACCTGACAATTTGTGGCGACATCTCTGGGCTTCTCTCCTTGCATTCGTCCTCGTCCGATGAACATTATTAAGTACTGTAAATGGGATTTACAGTATTTACTAATGAGTTTGTGTCAACCCCCAGCAATGTCAGGCTACCAGTGACTGTTGATTTTGGCCAAATTAATTGTTTGGAACAACTGTGGGGCAGAGTGATACGTAGGTTGAAACTGTTCTATAATTTTGTATTTCAGAATCTTTTCTAGCAAACTTTACTTCATAAAAAAAGTTCATTTCACATTTTGAACATGACGTTTGCCCTCTCCTCTTCTGCAAAAAGTTATGTTTGCCTTGGCGGCAATACTAGTCCCACCCCGTCTGACGGTTTCCATGGCTACCGTTGCCCTGCCGGCCACGCCTGTCCTGTTGGGTCAGCCACAGCGCTGCCATGCGAGCCTGGCACCTACAGCCCAGTTTCCGGAGCCGCCGAGTGCATTGTATGCCCCAGAGGAATGATGTGTTCCTCCTCAGCCACCTTGGAGCCCGCCATCTGCCCACTCGGTGAGCAGGAGTCGAGAATGAGTCAGATCCTTAAATAATTTGTCTTGGCAGGTAAATCGACTCAATATCAACTCTGTAGGTCACTATTGTCCCGTTGGAACAGCCCTGCCTCAACCTTGCCCTTTAGGGATTTTCAACAATCAGACAGGCGCACACTCCCCCTCACTCTGCACAACCTGTCCTCCTGGATTGTACTGCAGCACATATGGGGCCTCATCACCACAAGGTACTTATTTTATCCCACACCCTCCTTTTGTATTATTCACAGAGTCTTCAAAAGAAGTAGCACATGTAATTCGATGCTTGGGTTGGTTTATAATGCCCTATTGAATTGTGTCAAGGTTCTTGTTTGCAAGGCTATTTTTGCCAGGGTAGAGCCACGGGACCAACTCCACAAAACTCAGATAACTTCCCTGACAATGGGCCTTGCCCTGCAGGTCTCTACTGCCCGGTGGGGTGCCTCTCTCCAATTCCTAGCCCTGTTGGCAGCATCCGCAACACTACTGGTACTCAGGAAGTTTTGACTAAATATCGTTCGAGCCTCAACAGTATATTGATGTAAAAAAAAATAAAGTGACTGTTTTAATTGGGTTAAGTTAAAGTTTGTGTGTTTATTAATTCTCCCGTAGGAGGCGTGACAATGGAGACCTGTCCTGCAGGTCACTACTGCTCTGCCGAAGGTCTCATCAGCCCTAGTGGGCCCTGTGCGGCTGGTTTCTACTGCCCTTTTGACTTCTCTTCAACCACTCCATATGCCTTCCCGTGCCCCAAGGTTTGTCAGTACTGTACATACCACTTTTTACTGTCCTACCCTTAATTTGTGTTTTGCTCTTTCAATCATTTAATTTTACATTAGAAAAATATCATCCTCCAACACTAAACGAAAATACTGAAAATAATGATCTTGCCTCAATGTACACAAATCTAATTACTGAGTCGCACTTCAATTATTATCTGCATAAAGTACAAAGGCTGCCAGCCCGCCTTTGAGCTTTCCTTTGTTTGACCACTGGAAGTCAGCATAGGATCTGTAATTGTTTGCAGTTGTTGCATATATTTGCTCAAAAACAATGCGGTGGCCAACCTTACAGTGATGCAGGTCTTCTGCTCACCCTAGGGTAGATGAGCAACTATACTGTATTAATCAGGGCCACAATCTTCAATTGCAATGTTTCATTGTCATATTGGCTCTGAAACAACATCTTTGAGTCTTGATAAGCAATTTCTGCAGGAAGTGTAATTTTGACATTGACACTGTTTTAAATGCAATGTATGTTTCTCCCCAAGGGCCACTACTGCCCACAAGGTTCGCCCCTTCCCCTACCATGTCCCAGTGGAGAGTACCAGCCAAATCCAGGCTCAGACTACTGCATCCCCTGTCGACCTGGCTTCTTTTGTGAGGAGGCCATTGTAGGAGAGCCTCAAATCTGCCCACCACATTTCTTCTGCCCAGCAGGTAAATTAAAAGTCCTACTGTGAATAGTAATGTAGAATTGTAAAACATAATTCGGATTCCAAATGGTAATTACAATGTAATCATCCTCAGTGGCTCATTTCTTTTCAGGTACCATGGTGCCTCATCCATGCCCAAATGGCTCATACAGTGATCCAAACAAGGGAGGACTACAGGAGGCCCGGGAGTGTTTACCCTGTCCTCCAGGGCGATTCTGCAGGTAAATAACAAAGATAACTGCTAGTACAGCTCATGCATGATGGCACTTTTGCATGCCCAGGCAGTCAGCCGTGTGTGCGTGCACCTGACACACTTACGTGACACGGCCTCCTGTCAGGTGGCCCGTGCTCGTTGGCGAGATATAAGCACAGATGCACCGTTAGCACGCATGCAAGGACGCACCTGCTCAGAGGGAAATAATCATGTTTCTGCTTGGTCTACACTCGCTGCCAACAGAATGTGCGCCCACTACCTCCCCTCACAGGCATTTTGCCATCTTAGTATGCTTGGTAATCAGTTGCGAATGGGAGGTAAAAATAGTGAGAATTAATAAAATGTTTGAATGACGGCTGTGAATAAGGGCTTTAAAATTGGTTTCGCTCATCTACTCTATTCTGTGCAAACAATGTGTCACGGCACATGAAAAATAAAATCAAGTATATTAAATGAGGCTTTTTACACAAGATTGGCAGCATACATTTATCCAAAAATTAAGGAATCGCCTTGACAAATGGAAGTAAGCGATTTAGTACAGCCCATGATTCCTGACTGAATTGATCTGAAGTTATTGGTGACGCTCGAGCTATATATAGCGTGTGTATTTACTGCTGCATGTTCTTCCTTCCAACAGAGCTGGTAAGATACAAGGCATGTGTGCTGCAGGGTATCTTTGCGTCTCTGGGAGTGCAGATTTCACCCCTCAGGGATCATTACCCGACCTGACCCAGTGTCAGTGGGGTGTGCAGTGTGCTGGGCCATGTCCACCAGGTACAACTTCAATCCATATGAACATTTGACACTTATACGCCACTTGTGCATTCATTTAGATTCTTGAGTTATAGGCCCTGGAAAGTAAATTCTGAAATTTATTTCAAAATAAATTGCTGAAGATAATTGCTGAAAACCTGCAAAGACTGAGTATTAATTCTAGGGATATAACATTGCACCGTTTTTAACCATGTCAGTTTTCCTAATATTTGGGTGTTAATTGACACATTTGGATAGCCGGCATGAGTTGCCCCTTCCTTATCTTAATTTAATTTGAGCCAACCTATCTACACCCCAAAAATGCATCTTCCTTTCAGATCATCCACTGGCACTTTAGAGCACCTTGTTTTTTAGTTGTGAGTGCCGATAATTCAAGCAGAGAAAGGAACAAATTGCTGTACATTTTACATGACTTCCTTTTGTGGCTGTCAAACAGTGTCGTGGAATGTTCCAATCTAGTTTTCCGATGATAATGCTTTACCTGCCCTCAATCATCCCCTGCAGCCCTTCATCTATGGAACTTAGGTCCACAAACGATCACTGATCTTGACTCTTTCCATAATTTTATGTCCCAACGAGTGCTGCAATTTTAAATTCTGTCCTGAAGCATTTTCAATCTGCAAGCTCGATCAGACTTTCACACATGGCTTTTATTTTTATGTCTTTCCTAATTGATGTTAGATTTTTATTCATGTGTTGTAAGGTGAGTACCACAAAATAAATATTAGCAACTATTGGTAAGTTCGAAGTAACTTTGCTTTATTTTATTTTAGGCTTCTACTGTCCTGAGGGCACTGAAAAGGCTGTGATGTGTCCTGAAAACACCGTCAGAAATTACTCAGGCGGTGCCAGCGCACAGGACTGTTTAACATGTCCAACTCGACACTGGTGCCAAGCTGGTATTTATGCTTTCTATCAACTGTAAAATATTGCAGTGCTTTAAATTGGTTAACACTGAAATGAAAGGGAATGCAAGCAGGTGTTCATTTAACCTTCTACCATGAAAACGTTTGATCCTTTTTCACACAAACTCCCTGAGCATTCCTTGGACCACGGCGAGCAATATCAGACATGCCCACGGATGAGAGGGTGAGAGTGGTGCGCAATTGCCCATGCGCGCAGCTTCGAGGGAACATCGCTGAAAACGACCAGAGCCTTTTTGCTTTACTGCCATGCGGTTAATTGCAGTCAGTGTGCAGGAGGATACGGGACTGAAAATGGCAAAAAATAACAGAACGCCACCAGTTTTGAAACTATGACCAAGACTTGACTCTTCAAGGCAGTGCTCGCAAGTGATCAATGACAAAATGAAATCGATTCTTCAACCCGGGTGCAAGGAATGTATGAAATGTGCAATGAAATAGTCTCCATCCATCATTAATCCATCCATCGAAAACCATTTTCTCACCTCTTTCCTAAAATTACACCCTTGTGCTTGTTTACAGGAGAGCCGAATCCTCGTCTGTGCCCCGCTGGTCATTATTGTAACGGTTTGTCTGAAGCTGACAGTGATGGATGGAGCGGGCCCAAGCCTTGTCCTGTGTACACCTATCGAGCCTCTCCCGGAGCAGGCAGTAAGGGCGACTGCCTTCCCTGCCCTCCCGGTTCCCACTGCAACAGCACAGGTGCCGCACAAAACATGCCAGACAATGAGCACCACTCTACTCCACGAAATGTTAATTAAAGTGGCGGCGGACTTATTCATAGTCTTAATTAAAACAGCAAATGCAAAGGTGACGTGCTATATCTTATAATGAGGTGGAAAATGTTGCATGCAGAGAGCTATACCACAATATCTTTCTCTTCTGCCCGACATTACTCAAACACAATTCAAAGCAAACTGCCTTTCCGGGTTTTATTAAATTCACTTTGTATGCACACTATTATCCTACCGCCTGAGGCTGAGGCGGAGATAAGATTGGAGGAGTTTTAATATGATTCAAAGCACTGAATTTAAAACAGATTTTACCTGAGGTGACACCTTTGATTGAGCGGCGGATTTGGAACAGAAAAACTTTTGTTTTAATCTGCCACATACATGCTATATTAAAAAAAATAAATGAAAATAATCAAGCCATATTGATGCCATATCGATGAAATGATACTCCCTCTGATTCTTTTATAGTCAGAAATGCTTGACTGATGTAGAACGCAACGTGTGAAAGGCTCTTTTTTGATAGCGTAATCTTTATCAACACGCCTGTTTCTCAGCATCACTGATGAAAGAGATATAAAACACCTGTTTGTATATTACATATGTCATTTTTATAACTTTCGATCAGGGCTTGCAGACTATTCCAACACTCTTTGCCCACCTGGATTCTGGTGTAGTGGGTCTGGAGCACCCATCTTCTGCCCAGCGGGCAAAAAGAGGAGGTTTCCTGGTGCTGCTGACCCAAGCCAATGTGAGCCTTGCGCTGGGGGGACCTATTGCCCAGACCCTCAGGCTACGGGGAAGCCCAATGTGGAGGGCATCCCATGCAGGGCCTCTTACGAATGCCCCATGGGTAGGTTGATGCACACCATTCATATTATTGCCATTTAATGCAAAGTAGACCAACAAAATTGTATGATATCTAATATTTGAAAACACATTCGTTTGACCTTCCTTCTTCTGTACAGCTGGACGGTAACACCCAAAAAAATACTTTTGAAATAAATCCCGAAAGCTTCTGTATAAAATTGTCATTAAAAAAATATGGACATTTTCACTCGTTCGTTTTGCAAACTCAATATGTTGTTGCTAACTAAAATGTATCCGTTATTTCTTTAGTTCTCATTAACTATTACATGACCTCGCTCCTTAAAAGAGGGCCTGAGGCAAGATTCAAATGCAGTCGTGCCAGCCACAAGTCGACCTTACTGCCGTCCATGGCTTTACTTTTAAAACCTGCGTTTGAACCACGATGATGTTTTTCAGTCAATACTTTTTGCTCACTCTTCAGGGTCAGCCTCAGAGAAGTTGTGCAGAGCTGGCTCATACTGCGGACCACAGACTGCTGAGTCTCAAATCTGTCCAGCGGGTTATATTTGTACAGCAGGGTCACGGACCTACAATCTTCCCGAACAACTGTGAGTGTCCTAACCTTTGAATACCCAAATCTACTCAATTTCTTAGCATAGGAAGCATATTTCTAAAGGTGATTTAGATAAGAGTGCCTTAACACGGTAGAAGTGACTGTGCAGATATTTTACAAATAACCTCGTTGGCCGCCCTCTGCAGCTGCCCCTTTCCCTTCTACTGCCCAGCCAACAGCTCTTCAATGAAGTCTTGCGATGGAGGCTCAAAGCCTGTCAACGCCAGTGAGCTTCGAGGATCCAAAAAGTGCTGCTGCAGTGTATGTGAGGGTGGCACCTATCGACCTTACCTATCAACTGTCTTACAATGTCTGCGGTGCCCTCCAGGATACTTCTGCCCACCAGGTGTGAACATCCATAAAAGGACATGTCAATGTCGCTGGTGTTTGTATGTGGAAAAAAAAAATCAAAATCTTCAGACAAGCGGCAATGTTGTTCTTCTTTCTATAATCGCATAAAGAAAAATAACATTTGAAAATAAAACCACCTGCAGTACTCTCTATAACCGTCTAATGTGCTTCATAAATGCTCCATATTTCACATCATAATGGCTGGCAATTGTTTTCATGCCATAGGCACAGACGACTACAAGCGCAATTCTTGCCCTGAAGGATACGTATGTCCATCTGGATCCATACAGCCGACACCTTGCCCCCCTGGCTCCTTTGGCAATCTGAGAAAAGCGCAGACACTCACGGGCTGTCACCCATGTCCGGCTGACACCTTCAACCACCTCGATGCACAGAGAGCCTGCTTCCCTTGTGGCAGCTCCTCCACTTCGCCACCAGGTTATACCGACACGTCCATAAAAATGATCCGTACCACCATCCGTCTCTTTTAAAGCACTGCAAACGATATGGCTGGCAAAATGGATCGTATGGAGGGTATTATTTGGCCAGTTTACCGTTACAATTGCAGAAAGTGAAAAGTACGGAATTGGCAGCTGTCAATGTAAATTTGTCACGTGGCCATATGCATTCTAGAATTGGTATTATAAGATAAGATAAGCAAACCTGTATTCGTCTCACAATGGAGAAATTCGCAATTTACAGCATAATCTTGGATATGTATTTGAATTCAGTCGACCGTGCTTTTAAGGACACGGTGTTATCGCACTTGAACAGACTGGGGCCTTCCATAAAATTAGAAGTATAGAATGCTTAATGTCTTGAGCTAATGTGTTGAGCTAAAAAAAACATATTTGGGATGGATTAATTGCTTGACCTGCATGTATGACCTGCATGTATTGAGTAAAACTTTTCCATTAGTGTCGTTATTATTCTTTAACTGACTGACAAAAAATTCTAAGCTCCAACTGGCTACTACTGAAGAGAGGAAGTCTTTTTCCAACTTTCAAAAAAATATATCAGGATCCTTTCCCAATAAAGGTACTTGATAAAGAGCTGAGTTCTAATACTTTTGCCTCTATTATTTATTTTTACAGTCGACAAATAGCCATGATGTGTCATATTTTGTGTCTCTGCCTAGGTTCTTCGTCTTGTACCTGCATTGGCAAAAATCGCTCTTTTCAGCGCTCGGATGGTGCGTGCTTGTGCAGAACTGGCTTTATCTTTTATAACGAGCTGGATTTCAAAAGCACTACTTCTGATAGTGCGCTGGACTGCCAGCCTGAGGTCAGTAGTATTTCTGATACAGACACTGAAAGGAAGTACAATACCTTCTGCTCATCATATATTCACCTGCGCGTGTGCGTGCGTGTGTGTGTGTGTGTGTGTGTGTGTGTGTGTATTTTAGATGTATATGAGGTGCGGTCCAGGGCAGGTTAGGCTGGCTGCATCCAGAGAGTGTGTATCACCTTCCCTTTACTCGTGTAATGTAACCTGTGGACCAAATGGAGGAACTCTTGATGTGGAGATGGGCATGTGAGTATCACTCATGCTTTTGTGTTTCATTTCACTCTCATTTCATAGTTTGTAAAAGTGTTACATGAAAATGTTACATAAGCTGCAAATCGATAACCGTGCATTCAGTGGCAGTCAGATGTGTTCTTCCTTTATCCACCTCATCCTGTTTCCCCAGCTGCCACTGTAAGCGATACGTGTCTGCTGAGGAGCTTTGCAACACTTCCTGCCTCTCCAAAATGCCTCAACTTTCAGCCCGTTTCTCTCCGGATGGACATTTGTTCCTCAGCATCAAAGAAAATGACAGCACACTCTGGGTCAAAGTAAAACTTGAAGCTATACCTTTTGAGCATAATACTGGAACGATTGCAAATGTGTGCATGTGTGTAAGATTTATACTAAAAAATGCTGAAACTGATTTCCCTGAAACTTTGAGGAGCAGTGTTGGGTAGGCTAAGGAAGACCACGAGCTCACATTTTTTTCTGTCATTTAAATGATGATCAAAATGATAGCTCTTGTTGTCGCACTTTCTGGAGGTAATCAGATTTCTTTTACTCTTGTTCAGAGTTTGAGCAAAACATTTTTCAGTGTCCATTTTCAAAAGCACTTATCCTCACTCCATTTCTGCACGGATGCCAGTACGTTCCCTCCCAACCCATCACGTTCAGGTGGAATCACTCACGTCTCTTATATTCTGTCAAGGATTTCGACAGCTCAAACGTGGAGAGGTTATAGCTTTCGGCGAATTATTGTTGCTCCATAGAGCCGAATGAAGCCCGACTGTGGAAACTGGTTGAGTGGAATAGAATTGTTCGACAAAGAAATATTAATAAAAAAAAAAGCATTTCTTGTGCTCTTATGCTTTGCAGAGTTAAATGGTAACTTTTTTTCCAGTGTGGCCTTGGTGCATTGAGTGACTGAAATGCACTAAGTATAAGTTAATTGCGTCCTTTATCCTGATATAAAATAGCGTGTGATAGTGGAATAAAAGTCTTCTGATTTACCTTGAATTTACCTTGAATTTGTGGGTCAAACTGTTTGAGGATGTCTGGATGAATTTTGTGTCTGTTCACTCTGAATAAAACGTGACAAACACTGCTGCCCAAACTGCTCACCATAAAAACATTATTTTACTCTGACTGGATTTTTATATGCCAAAGCTGTCCTTTGTTTAATAATTTTCTAGACACCCAAACAGGATGCCTAGTCACTTTATAAGTGAAAGCCGATGATTTTGGTATTCAGGCTTGCAGTCGTTGTTCTCATTAATCGTTTCTTTGTCTTGTTTTGTTTTTTTCCAGACTTTAGTGGATGTTTTAGGACCAGATCCCCTTCCAAAGAATATTGGCAAAATCCATTTGGTTGAGTTTGACTCTCAAGGAGTGTTTGGTTGGATTCCCAAACAAAGAGAGGACATTGAAATGTTTCTTTCCGGTGAATTGTCCTGATAGCAATACACTTTCTTCAATGCAATATTATACATATAAAAAAAAAAGGTCAATCATTCTGAGGCTGACTTGATTTATCTCATGAGTAGATGCCCGGGCTCCCACACGGAGAAAGAGGAGAAGTGCAGAAGGCCATGAGTGGGACTTGCCTGTCCTTCCTCGTATTCCAAACCCTGTTGCTTGTCTCTCCACTGGTGACATGCTAATTTTCCACCTAACCATTAACCACACAGGTAAACAAACTTATTTCATTGTTTGTTTGTTTGTTTGTTTTTTTAAGTGTTGACTGTACTAATTCATCCCATACCGATAAGATCGCAGTCTGAGCCACTTCCCGTTCTATGAGAAAGACCACTTGTTTAACAGTAACCCCAGCTGGGACTTTGGAGTCTTCAGGCGTGTGCAGACACTCATCAAGCAGTCAAATCTGAATAACACATGGTAAGGCACTGCAGGAATAACTTCCGAGTGCAGTGCTTCATATTTTTTGATGAATATTTTGTTTGATCTCCTGTCAGGTTTGCCCATGCTTTTTCGGAAACGGGGAAATATGTCTTTCTGGATAGCGCGGTCCCAGATTGGAGTTTGGTGGTCGTGGTAAGTGAGGATGGGACAGAATGTGACCGCTGGGCCTCGGCATTCCAGGCAATGACCCCAGCACAGCTTGTCAGTTATGGAGTCATCAAGCAGCACCAACTAAACCTTTTACCGGATTGGAGAACAATTGCAGGTATCCTGCTGTTTATGCAGCAATTTCTCACAAAGCGATATCCATTCAGTGGCCACACACCTGGGCAATGCATCGAATTTCTTTGTAAAAGCTGTTCCAAAAAAAAAAAAAATCAGCCATTTCAGAAATATTGAATCATTGAAACAGTTTTTTGGGGTTATAGATGAGTGGATGGATGCAGCCTAAGGCACACCTGTGCAATAATTACACTGTCTAATCGGTATCTTGATATGCCGTATCTGTGAGGTGAATGAATTATTTGGGCAAAGGGGAAGGAACTCACTAACACAGATTCTGACAGATTTGTGAACCATATTTGAGAGAAATGGGCCTTCAAGAATACATCAATATTTATTCTCACACGACAAACCGAGCATGTTCCTAAAAGTAACTGTTTTGGATCCAGCTCTTGTTGTTGGCTCTATAAAAGGAGACTACGCTATCTGTGTTCAGGCCTCCTGAGTCTGCTCTTCGTAGTCGTAGTGGCCGTGACCACAACAGTTGTGGTTCTTTGGCCCAGCAAATCCAAGGTGGTGTCCCAGTGGAGGACAAAGCCAAGGTGGCGCAGCCTTGGAGACCCCCCGCGTCTTGTAGAGTGCCCATGCAGTGGAGACGGGTACAATATGCTATTTTAGAAACAGAGATAATTAAATTGTCTTTTTGGTTACAAATCAAACCGTATTTTTTGCTTTATTTAACCAATATAAAAACACTTTGTGTTTTTTTTGTCTCCGTTAGTTTATGTGGTTCTCCAGGCAGTCGAGGCGTAGGAGAGGGAGCCGAAGCTGAGGAGCCCACTATCTCTAAAGGTGGTAAGCTCACTTTTAAATGAGTTGGAGGCGGAAAGTGTTGTATGCTGAGTGGGTAGATTCCTGGAATTTGTGACACAGAATCTCATACAAAGACCATATTCGTTTGTTTATGCTGCGAGCCTTTCTATAACTTTTTTCATTTTTAACCCTTTCATGCACCCTGTAACCCGACAGCATGATAAACTGTACAGTGTAGTAACCACTGTCCGTGGAAGGGTTAATTATATTGTTAAAGAAGGATTTTGCACTCAAAAACATAAAGTGTAAGATTTGAATGTAGCCTCGCGTCGATTTTTTGAAATGTATAAACAATTTAAAAAAAAAGTGATTAAACATACCTGTTGAGCAGACATGTTGTCCCTTCGCTCTGCTTCCGTTTGCTAGTCTTATGCCCACTTGATGACAAATGAAGACAGGCAAACTAAACACCACGTCCAAGTTCCCCGTGGTGTTTGAGAGTACTGGCGAATTGAATAGTACCTTGTTAGTCGCACATAGTTGATTTATCTGCTGGATGTGTCACGATGCGTGGTGGTGGAGACCAAAAAGCAGGCAGGAAGGAGGAGCAGGGTGAACTCGACAAATTGTATGAACAAATGAACTAATGACACAATGACCAACAGGTGTGCAGCTTCAGGCGGAGCCCTACAGTGCCACCTGTTGGTCACAAACAGAACCGCGACAGTATGAAGATAGCAGCGATGTGTATTCATTTTCAAAGTGATGCCGGAAGCTTTTGTGACACCCCTCGTATGTTATACAGAAAGTTTTAACAAATATGACAGAAGGGGATTTTTTTTCTTTTTTGGGTTGCAAACTTCCCCCCCCTTCAACTATAGCCGTTCATCAAAGCATGGCTAAAACAACAAACGTAATGAAGCCCCCCAAGACAGTTCCACTTCAGCAAGCTCGTATTGATATTATGTGAAAGCTTCAGGACTCTTCACTGTGCTCTTTTGGATTATTCATGCAGCTTGATAGCACATTTCGGTCTCCAATGGCTACATTAAAAGTCCATCGAGCGTGACCAGGCAGCATTTAAGAGCTTTCCCCTGTTTGATTGATAGCGAACATAACGGCCGTTATCACGTTGAACTGTGGTAGTATTTCTATCTCTCAGTTACCCTTCTGTGATTTTAAGCGCGGTAGTTATCATTCATTACATGAACGTCTTGTCCTGTCGAATGTGAGAGTTATTATCGAAGTGCAGATAAGGTGACTTTTGAGTCACGATAAGCACTGTTTCTCATGCAGGAATTGTATCAGCGTTTTGCGATTTGGAGGAGTTCAATGTGAAGACGTTGTACGACAAACTGGAAGATCAAAACCTTCACGTGGCCTCGCAGCTGGCGCGACATCGCAAAGATACGCAGCAGTTTTATCGGAACATTAATCAACAGATTGACGCGCTACAGGTGACACTAGATCGTGACGTCTCTTGAAAAATTCCTTTCATATACGTTAACACTACACTGTCTGGTGTTCTCAAACGATAATTTGCATCTTTTCTTTCAGAATGTATTTGAGGAAATGGATGGTAAAAATCTGAGTCTCCTAAATCGACTGCTAGCATCTCAGAATTCGACGAGCTCGAAACCATACAAGTCTGTTAAAAAGATTAATGATGAAGGTAGAAAAAAAAAGATGCCATTATCTGATTTTACCACTGATCATGAATATTTTATTACACTGTATTTTGATGAGTATTATTTCTTTCTCATATGTTCATTGTTTTTTTTGTTTTTTATTTCACAATGTCATAGTGCTAATGTCACAAAAAATGTTTTGTTTTGTTTTTTTGTTTCAAATCTGGAATTGCATTTCAACACCGCCATTTGCCAGTTGGTGAGTCCTCAGCATTACTGGAAGCTGTTCTCAAATCTGTGGAGGCACTCTTATGGAAGATAAACCAAGAGACTTGGCAGCCCTCTCTCTCACACCAGCATCCTGATGCCATGGAATGTGAACGACAAACTCAAACCAGTAACATCAAGACAACACCGGTACAACACTCCTGTTCACTTTGTACCATTTAATTTAACAACTGAAAATGTCATGAATCAAAGTATTCGTTCCAAATGTTCATCCCTAGGTTTCATCTATAAATTCGACCCAAACGGAAGCACTTCCCCACGATGCACGTAAGTAACAAACCTTCAAAGTAGCTGATTTGTCACTCCAAAGCCCTTTCTCATGCTAATTCGGTGTGGTTAGCACAACTCGGCTCACATCACAGCAAGCAGCAGTTTGGCATAGTTGACAAATCTTCAAAAGGCTAAAAGCTGTTCAGCGCCACTCACCGCTTTTTTTTTAAAGAAATTTAGAAGAAAAATGGAATTCAGTGGTAGAGTTTAAGATTCAATGCTTTTCTTGTCCTTTTGTGGAACGTGTTATGAAGTGATGCACTGTTTTTTTAAAAAAAAATATCATGCTTATTTTTTTTTGTAAGCTTTTGTTTTTTTTCAAATCACTGAATTTTTTTTCTTTCTCTTAGTCCATTTACCGAAGCCTGCTCCTTGTCTCAATGATGTGGATTTATCCAAGCTCGTCAGCATATCTCCCTTGTATAAGACTTTACAAGAGATCCAGCAATCCCTGCAAAATCTCAACCCAGCTGATCCCGTTCAGCTTCTCCCCAATGGTAAACAAACACTAAAAACATCACACTGGTAAAAAAAAAAAAAAAAAAAAAAAATCATACAAACCAACCAACAGGTTTTCCAAAATACAGTAAATGATATTTTCCTCTCTTCTCACAGTGATCTGGAATTCATCCCAAGCGAAGCCTAAAGTGCCACTCATTCCAACTGCGCTGGACAGCCTCTCGCCCCAGCACTCCGCTGTTTTCCTATTTGGCTGCCGGGTGATGGAAGTGCTTGAGAAATGCCCCTTGTTCCCCTCCTCCGTGCTCCTCACGCTGGCCAAGTGTCTCCCACTTTCGCCACAGTGCTCTGATAACAGCCTGCTGGCACATTGCAGGGGGGACTTTTATTTTGACGCCGGCCATCAAGTTCTTTATCTGTCCGAGGCTAAGCTCGAGCACGTGGGGCATTTTATCGCCACCATTCTTCAATCCATGGCTCACATAGCGTCAGGTGATTGTTAAGATAACTCTGCGCCGTCTAAAAAATTCTGCCAGTCATCTTTGGAAGCAATTTAACCTCATTGTAAAACTTTTTCTCGATTTATTACTCCCACGTCAATTTCAAATGACAAAAATGGTGTTACCCCGCTCTAGTGCTCTATGGATTCAGTTATGTTTTTAATCCAGGAAATGATGCCCAGAGCTTCATGCTAGCTCTTCATGAGGCTGTCTCGGCTCTGAGTCTCCAACTATTCAGCATGTCTTTCAAACAGAGCACAGCAGAGGTGTGTATTTGGCATTTCAATGTCATGGCTGATATTCATATGGCGTCATTTGTTTGAATCGCTCTGGCCCCAGGGTGCACTGAGTGAGGAATTTACCAACATCAGATTCCCCAAAGGAGCGCACTTCACTGAGCGTCTATTAGATGCAAGGTGAGCTCGAAAATTCAAAAGTAAAAGTAGAGTCTCGTTTCCACATGGTGCGGAACTAACGCGATGAGCTTTTCCCTTTCAGAGTGGAGCAATACAAGCATTGCATGTTAGAGCAGCTCTTTGCAAATCTCTCACAAAGTACAACTGAGGAGATTCAGACAGGTGAGAGCCTCCACACAAAAGCAATGGGAACACCCAGAATGGTGAACAAAAAAAAACAATCCCATTTGTTCAGGAATGCTTGTCGACTCCCCATTTGTTGGAATTTATAATAAAGCCACTGAGCGGGGAACAATTGCGACTGTTGGCAAAGGTAGAAAAATACATGTCCACGTCAGTGTTCATCAGCGTTGGTTCAAGGTCGCAAATGTTTGTAAAACGTTCGGCATATGTTTGCCAACAGTTTTTGCATTGTTTTTTTTTGAACATGTCCAAAATTTCCTTCCGACAAGAAGAATGCAGACGAAAGTCTGGCAATCGTTTGCGACCATGAATGAACCCTCACAAACTCCGACGTGAACGCAACATTAGCTAACTTCTAAAACACTCCATAGGGGCTTAAATGATGGAATTACAAATCAGCCGTTCAAATTGTGGCCATTAGAATACCTTTATTAAAAAGACAGTTTCAGGAAACATTCTGATATTTGTTTCTAAAGTATTCTTTTTTTAATTCGCTTAACAGCTTAAGCAAGTGATTTTCAAACTTTTCAAACCAAGAACCACCACAAAAAATACTTCGAACCATCACTACGATGTCTACATTAACTGTCCAATATGCCAATTGTGTTTTTGATTCCTAAAAAAAAAAAAAAAAAAAATGTAAATGATATCTTAAAATTGATATCTTAATCGATGTTTAAAAACAAATAATTCTGAAGTATGAAATGCCTTTATTAAAAAGACAGTTTCAGGAAACATTCTGACATTTGTTTCTAAAATATTCTTTTTTAATTCGCTTAACAGCTTAAGCAAATGATTTTCAAACTTTTCAAACCAAGAACCACCACAAAAAAATACTTCTAACCATCACTATGATGTCTACATTAACTGTCCAATATGCCAAATTGTGTTTTTGATTCCTAAAAAAAAAATAAAATAAAATTATATCTTAATGGATATTTAAAAACAAATAATTCTGAAGTATGAAATACAAATGTATTACACTTAAAAGATCAATTCCACTGAAATTTTACTTGACATCAGTACTGGATTAAAAAAAAAAAAAAGTTAAAACCACTGTCATTGTGCACAGTTTGAATATTTAATTCAATGATTCTTTCACATGCCACAAGAGGTAGCCCATGTACCACCAATGTTACACATCCCACACTTTGAGAATCATTAGTTTCATGCGTTGGGTTATTTTTGGTGCTTGAGTACTTGCTGAGGCAGGCTCACTTGTCGTCTTCTTTTGTTTTAAACAGACTCAATGATCACAACATAATGAATGAGCAATTAGGAGTTTTTGAACAGGATGTTGATCTCATAAAACTGTTTCCATCAGCAAAAAAAATTGTCCCGCAGTTATTAGTCAAGCAAACCAAGTGTCCTCGCTTCCAGGCCTCTGGACTTTTTCAAGGCTCACAGCAGGCGGCAATGTCAACTTTTCAGCTGCTTGAATTTCCAATGGATGCATTAATTGTATCCGCCGGGGAATTGGCCTGCAGTACACGGACACGCATGCACGCTGAGTCAGTGATAAACATAAAAGTACTTCACATCCACTTGGTTCATTAGCTGAAATCAATTGGTTCTGTATTGGGGTAGGGGGATTGTTTCCCTTGTAAATAATGCATGTTTGCACTCAACCATGAAAAAAAATGAACAACTGATGAAAATTGAGACAAAACAGCCCCGACAAGCCGCCATTAAAAGAAAAACAACTAATTCTTTAATGAGCCTTCAGTGCGATATGGTGGACGGCTCTTCTACTTTGTAGAACGAAGAATGTGCATCGGCTGTGTGAAGCACACTCACGTTATTGAAGCAGTACAGTAGAGTGAGTTGGCTTTATGAATAATACTTAATTTCATGAAATTATTTTGAAATGATGACCTCTCCCACCTCTTTACTGGTTGACGATTTTAAATCAAGACATCCAGGGTCCATTTTGAAGTCACCAAAGATGGAGTGTCTTTTATTTTCATCATAAAATGATGCAAGAAACCTTTAAATGGCACTTGTTTCAGCCCATGAAGTAAAAAATGTCACCTCAACAAGACATTTATGATCCACTCCTCTGTTTTCTATTGCCCTTATCCTCATTGGGTTGTGGGTGAGTTCAAGTCTTTGCCCACTTGGGATGTGAAATGAAAAAAAAATCAGTTCCAAGTAATTTAATTCTAGGAATCGTTTGTTTTCCTCTTGGATTAAAATAAAAAAAAAAAGAAAGAAAATAGGACTCCGACACTGGTGAGGCTGCTCGTCAGGGCGACAAGGACGGAAGACCAAGGTGGAGAAAAAAAACTGTAATCCCCCGCATTGGATACATACAATGGACCCTTTCAAACAAATGCACACATCCATTTGCGATTGTCAATGGAGGTGTGACCCCAGTGGATGTTCGGGGCAGGAAATGACCCTGAAGTCATTGTTCCCTGCTTGCTTCAGTCATAGAGCTCTGGCTCCAGGACTTATGGAAAGACATTGGTTTCATCACAATCATGACACTGTGCTATGGGAGTGACTCAAGCTGAAATCAAAATTGCCTTCGATTTTTCCCTATGCAGATATGCAATGATCACACTGTATTTAATCATGGTTAAATCTGGACCGATCGTATCTTCCATCATGGAGATTCCATCCAACATCGACTTCCAATCTGTGTTCAGCCTTCTCACGTTCCTTTTTTTTTGTGCCTATTTTTACAGCTTTACCAGAATACGGGACTCCAATGGAGTATATATATATATAGGCATGCTGGAGCCTATCCCAGCTGTCTTTGGGCAGTAGGCAAGGGACACCCTGAACTGGTTGCCAGCCAATCGCAGGTCACACATATACAGTACAAGCAACCATCCACGCTCACCCATTCATTTGTAGGAATTTGTCAAAGAACTCGCCCTGGAATTCACCCAAAATAGCTGTTTCAAACCTAAATTGTCTTCCTCTTCAATTTTGGGTGTTGGTCCTTTTGAATTTTTCACGTTTCCTTTCGTCGGCCCGGTGGTCCAGTGGTTACCTCACAGTGCAGAGGTACCGGGTTCAATTCCAGCTTCGGCCTCCCATGTGTGGAGTTTGCATGTTCTCCCCGGGCCTGCGTGGGTTTTCTCCGGGTACGATGGTTTCCTCCCACATTCCAAAAACATGCATGGCAGACTGATTGAACACTCCAGATTGTTTCTAGGTGTGAGTGTGAGCGCGGATGGTTGTTCGTCTGTGTCTGCCCTGCGATTGGCTGGCAACCGGTTCACAGTGTCCCCCACCTACTGCCTGAAGACGGTTGGGATGGGCTCCAGTACCCCCCGCGACCCTTGTGAGGATTAAGCGGATCGGAAAATGAATGATGAATGTTTCCTTTCTTAATAGACATGTTCGCTCAATTTAGTGTTGGTCAGGCCCTTAATAATGTTCAGTTTTGCTGGTATTTAACACGATTTTGAATGTATTTTTGTGTTTGCATTTTGCAGTTGTCTCGAAAATTGCGTTCTTATTACTTTCTTTGGCATGTTTCATCTTTTTCGAGCCCTTGTATTGAATCTCATCAGATTATTCATTTGTACCTAGAGTTGATACTTGCAAATGTCGGTCTTTGTTTCCCGCACTCATCTTTTTACAGAACACTGATCGCAAACAAACAATCAAACAAACAAACAAACAAACAAAAAAAATCACATTATCTAGTAACACACACTGTGCGGTGTGTCCTGTGGCAGAAGGCAGCTCCACCAAGCCTCAGCCATAATGGAACAATCCTACTGAATTTGAAGAGACGTTATATATCTCAGCGCCTCGATGAGCTCCAAATCACATTGGAGCGCATCGGGCAGCAGGAGCACCAAAGAAGCAAGTCCAGCGCTGGAACAAACACGTGCAGCAGCGCCGCTCAGCAGGCGCCGGCAGAGAGCCGTGCTGGCACGGAACATTTGTGAGCCCGCCTGCGGTATTCCAACTGGCCGCAGTCGAGGCCAGCAACCAGCAGAGACAGAGGTCTTGATAAGAGTGACCTTGAGAGTCGCATTTCAGCACAAGAGAGTTGAGTCCAGAGTTGAAATTTTGACACGCTACCGGGCTCACACATACCACAGAGTCCACACATGCTGAATTATTGACATCTTAGTTTAAAATACACGCAACATAAAGACGCGTGACCATCTTGTGATTCGGACAAAATATAGTTTTCCTTTTAGACTGACCTCAATGTTAGTTACATCTGCTCAATCGGTTTTACGCACACTGAAAAGACCAAATAAAGGGAAATCAGAACTACGGAACCATTTCAAAACATAGTCTTGTGAACATTTTTTTTCCCCTCAAAATTGCGATTGCGATCTAATAGGCAATTCATTTTTTTCCATGGTCCTCCACCCATGTATTTTTCAACAGACACAGTCAATAAATGTATCTGTATTACAATAAACAATCGCAGAATGTACAGGTTAGGTTGAAAAAACAAAGTGGAATGAACCAGGAATGAATATGAAAGTCTGTTTGTTTTCTTTAGTTGGAGTTAACTTACTCAACTCTTTGACTTGACACTTTGGCAGTATTGTTTCACTGTGCACTACAACTTCACAAATTTTTACTAGACAAGTGAGGCGGAAAGATCGTGGAAGTCACTAAATCAGAGTACAACAATAATGCAAACACATCTGTGGCCTGAACACTTCAACGTTTCATGAAACCGATATGTAAACAAGTGGACTGGGCACACTGCAAATCAATACTTCTGTATTTCTTGTATGTTGTTCAAATCGTTGATATCGACTTGTTTGACAGGCCCTTCATTAGTATCCTCGAATTAAGACAATAAACATCATCTGAGCTGCCTTTGTGTCGCGTGCCTCCCAGTACGTGTTCATATATAATAACCGTAACTGATCATTCCTTCTCCTTGTTAGAAGGAGCCCTCATTGGCACCAATATGTTATCCAAGCGGGTACGGTATATTTTTCTGGTGACGTGTGTTCCCCGGGACGGCTTCTCATAATAGAACAAAGGTGTCTATGTGCCAAATCACAAGGTCAGACAGAGCGAGTCTTCACTTACTATCAGTGTATGTTTGCTGCACGGTGCCAAATCCCCCCTGAGTGGAAACTGGCGCTCGCCTACGGTGTGTGCGTGTGTGTGTGTGTGTGTGTGTGTGTGTGTGTGTGCGAGTGAGCCTTATCAATCAGATTAGTTGCAGTTTGCCACATCACACATCCACACTTCACTAGACTGGAGCTTAGCGTGTGCGTAAAGCTTTTGTTGTACGCTACACTAATTATGCTTGCTCTATTTATTCAGGCACACACAAAAGCTATTTTTAAATGCTCGCCCTCATGTATAAGTAATTATATGTACACAGGAATGTACTGATTGATATCGTCCTTAGTTACAGCGTTAGGTTTTTGTATTTATGTATTAGGGTCACTCTCTCTATTTCTCTCTCTCTCTCTCTCTCTCTCTCTCTCTCTCTCTATATATATATATATATATATATATATATGTATATATATATATATCTCTATCGATGAAAAGTCATAATGAAGTCGTTTCAACAGAAGAATAATAACCATACTAATAAATATGGACATTTTTCCAGAATCCCTTTTATATTTTGAGTGATTACAAAAATCATTTTGGAAGAATAAATTTCAAATTTTTGAGGCAAAAGTGGTATGTTTTTAAGGAAAGTAATGTTGTGAAAAAAATTTTTTTAGAAGTGAACAGCGCCTTAATATTTGGTAGGAAACGAAAAAGTGTGAACATTTTCGCAAAAAAAAAAAAATCAATTTTTTGGTGATTGCTTTAATAGTATGGGGGTTTACAATAAAAGTCATCATATTGTGAGTGAAAACAAATTCAATGAGAATGACTTATTGTGGAAAAAGTGATCGTTGATAATATAAGTGATAAGTGATTTTTTGGAATTTCTCCATTGTGAGACAAATAAAATTGTTCTTATCTTGTCTATATATATATATATATATATATATATATATATATATATATATATATATATATATATATATATATATATATATGGAGAAAAGTTAATTTTAGGAGAAAAATGTCAGGAAAAAATGTTTGGGACTAATAACAGCAAGACAATTTTTATGCAGTCAGGTATCAAATTAAATATTGTGTGGAAAAACTACATTTAGGTGAATAACATAATTTATGAATTTAAAGAGAATAATTTATGATGTAATATTTTAAAAAGGGTTATTTTAACAAAATAAAGTCAAATTATTCAAATAAAAACGTCAAGAAAAGCAATAATACGTTTTTCGCATCTCTAATTGTGAACCCAAATCACTCCCTGTTCCTCGAGAGCCGTATCCTGCCTGTTATTGATCCCTCCCTAGAGCAACACACCTGATTGAAACGATCAGCTCATCAGCAAGTTCTGTCGAAGCCTGAAACGTTCATGATCAATTGAATCAGGTGTGTTGGATGAGGGAATAGCTCGAAAACAGGCAGGGTCGGGCTCTCGAGTAAGAGGAGCTCCCTACCCCTGCTGTAGATTATTGATCTGTATTCATGTTGGTGGACCAGCCTGGACACCTCTCATGTTGTGTTTTGTATTCGAGAAATCACGATGGAATCCATGTGGTTACTGCTCGATTGATGAATAAAGCCCTGCATGCTTTCTCGCCCAGTCTGTACTTAACAACCCACATTCCCAGCATTACCAGCTGCGCAAGAGATTTAAATGCCAATATTCATCCGACATGTTCCATTCGTGGCGGTGCGCTGGAGTCATGTTATAATCTTGAAATCCTGCCAAATCCCTGGAAATCTGCTCCCTGCCGTGCATCTTGCGCATCCACTCTTAAACACATTCTCCGTCGCAGTTCATTGTGTGTTCATCGTTCACATTCAAACACTTGTCGCACAAGTTAGCCGTTCCCCCCAACCTAAAACCGTCCTGCTTTATTCTTTTGCCGAACACCGGTGCCGTTTGAACCCTCCCAGTGTGCACGCTGTCACCAAGCAGGCCTCTACTTATGGTCACCATGGCGCCGCATCACTGTTGCTATGGTTTCCTTATCACCAGGATATGGCTCACAGCAGGCTTGTCTTATTTCGTCTTATAAGTGTGCTGCTGATGTCGCTGATTTAATCCAGGAGTGGTGTCTCCTTTCTTTAAGATGAAGGATAGAAATAGAAACACGCGTTGAGCCCATTCTCAGTATTTGTTCACCGATCCGCTTCTAATCCTCACATTATTTCACACTATTATCAGACAGATTCAACAATGCGCATCAAGCAATGAGCACATTGTGGTTCCGGAGAATACTACACCGTGGCTCCTTCTTCTCCCTCTCTCAGTTGACATTACACACCACTTTAATCCACGTCTGCTGTCTCTGGGTCATCAAGGATTAAAGGAATACTATTGTATTGGATGCCAACATCCATTAGGCATTGATTTATCCATTTTCAACAGCAAATACAGTGAGCAGGATTCACTTCGAAATACATTTTCACTCATTTTCACACCTACGTATGGCTATGGGGGGGAGGGTGGCATGGCTTAGTGGTAGAGTGGTCATTTCCCAACCCGAAGGTTGGTGTTTCAATCCAAGGCCATTGTTGAAGTGTCCTTGAGCAAGATAAGGAACCCCCAGTTGCTCCGGGTGCTGCCGTCACCAGTAGGTAAATGAGGTAACAGTGTGTGAAGCGCTATACAAGTGACAGCCAATTTACCGTTTAATGTATGGGACACACCGAACCGGCTGCCAGCCAATCGCAGGGCACACAGAAGTGAACAACCATTCGCGCTCACACTCACACCTAGGGACAATTTAGAGTGTTCAATCAGCCTGCCATGCATGTTTTTGGAATGTGGGAGGAAACCGGAGGACCTGGAGAAAACCCACGCAGGGCCGGGGAGAACATGCAAACTCCACACAGGAAGGCCAGAGCTGGAATTGAACCCGGTACCTCTGCACTGTGAAGTCGACGTGCTAACCACTCGATACTGGGCCGCCAGGTTAATTACATGTTTGATTTAAAAAAAAAAAATGCAAAAGATAACAGATAAGCAATACTATGCAACACTTCATTTCGGTGAAACTCTATAAATGTTTGCATTATAAAATGGTCACTTTTACAACCTTGCAAGGACATTACGATTTCCCTTCACTGGTGAGCTATTTCTCGAGCTGGCCAGCGGGCACCATGTTTATGACCCCTGCTTTATACTCTATATTTTACGCTACACTTCCAAAGGAAAATGAAAAACTTCCAAGTTTCAGTGAACAAGTGGTACTACTGCCAGGAACAACAGCATTACCCGCAGATGAGGAGATTTGATTTCAATGGTCTCCTGAGGAAGACACAGAAGACGCAACAGAAGACAGCACAGACATATTTGGCCAAAACTATACCGTCATGGACCGTGACTGATGGCAAAAACACACCATAGAGTATGGTTCTTTACCAGGTAAGATGACTTCAATGAACATGATGCACAAAATAAATGCATCAAAACGTTGTTTCAAATTGAAAAGGGGGCACAGTTGAGTTTCTGGACTTGGAAGATTTAGCATGCACACGAAGCGTATTGTTAACATATAAATGAATATAAGTTGACAGATGCAGCCTCTAGTTTTTGTACTTCTTTGCAGCTGATTTAATATCACCGTAGTTATATCCAGACCTCAGAGTTTCACATTTTTAATGATGTCCGAGTGATCGATGAGGACACCGTAAGGCATTTTTTCGGGGTACTGTATTGACCCAGTTGACGTCATGTTTGATCGCCAATAGAAAACATCCCTTTAATGCTCAGTTTTAGGAACGTTTCAACAGTGGCTCCATTCCACGTATTATATTTTGTGAGAAATATCCCACCCTCCCGTTGTGCAACCGTTCTGCCCGCTCATGCAAACAGCTCACTTAAAAAGGCATCACGGAGTATGCGTGAACGTTCGCGTTTATTGGAGGAAGTGGGAGTCTTCGCGCATGCGCGCCAGTGCCATTGAGCGACTACTGGAAAACAAAAGGGAGTGGGGGGCGAGACAGACACACAGGCAAATGTCAATATTCATCCTTAAATGGCGCAATTAGACTTTAAACGACTTCAAGCGTCGTTGCTATTCTTCGAGGGCTGCCAAAAGAGAGGTGACGTCGTTGTTTTTTGTTGAGCGGAGTACAAACCTCAGAGAGAATCCACAGGTCCTTCGCTTTCCCACCCCACACCGTCTTGTCACTGTTTGTTTTTGGGACAATGTCGACCGATTGAGCCTGTCAGGTGAGCGCATTTCAACTAATCATGTCGCCGATAGGAAGAAAATGATAAAGTTAATTCGCTCGAGTTGCTTCGTATTTGGACTCGCGATTCCACAGACATATTAAAGTCCCGGGCTCGTTTCCAATTCACGTCTCAAATGTATTTATTGCTGTGTTTTGTTTTGTTTTTTTAGTTCCTGTAGTCAACTTTTGAGGTCGTGATTGTCAGTCTCGAGGACGCAAGAGAGCTGCGCGCGCAGCCTCCCCGGGGAGAAGCGCTGTCCTCGGTCCTGAAGTCCTCCAGGGGACCCCGAACTGCTGACCTCATTAGGTGTGGAAGTTCTCCCCCTCAAAAAGTCAACATTAAGCAGCATCGACAGAAAGCGCTAAATATGCCAATTCCAGGCAGAGTTAGTCTACAAACTGCTGTCCTTTTGCTTTGTTTGGGTAAGTATAAAACTACAGTTGTTATTATGATTGATTAGTTGAGTATTGGTGTAGATTGTTAGCTAAACAACTTTTGACCATTAGGTTACCTTTCTTGTGAAATGGAAACAAACTTTGGATCGTTAGGCAACACGTTTCTTGCTAGCTTGCAAAATAATGTCGCTACACAATGTACGTGATGACGTCATCCGTCCCGGCAGGAATTGATAAGGGAGTCCTTCACAAAAACGAGAAACGATGCCAAGGAATTGAAAGTCTGAGGAGTGGTTCTCAACAATAACTGGTTTGCAATTCCCATCCCTAGTCAAAAAGACGATGTTAAGTGAAGTATTGTTTTGAAGCTGAATCAGCTTCACCAGTCTAGCTGTCATTTTTATTTCGTATTGGGTTATTTAAATTAATTAGCTTCCTGAGAGTTTTTTTTTAGTTTTGATTAGTTTTAGTTTAGTTTTAGTTTTCTCAAAAAAATGCTTCATTTTTTTTTTTGTGGTTTTAGTTTTTTAATTTTGTCTATTTCTTTTGTGTGCGAGATGAAAAAAAACACATCAACAAATATTTGAAAAACATTTTAAGAACAATGATTCACAAATCAAATACAGGTACTTTATAACAGTCACAAAGCGCAAGAAGCCACACTCAATCTCCACAACTATTGTTTTTCATTTGCTTGCTTCTCGAACTTTAATACTTAGCTCTCCTAGTACCACCATTACGAAAATTAAAATACAGTAGCGGACTTAAATGTGGACCATTTTAAAACGTAACTGAAATAATGAAATTAAAATCTTGTGTTATTTGACTCATGGTCATTTCCGCCCTATCTGTATCACTTTGAATTCTCAATCATGTGACCATTAGCAACCATCAGACAAAAAAGCTCGCCTGCATTTAATGCATCATGAACCACTCAAGTTCTCAATAGGGCTCAGATCTTTGGCGCAAGCTCATCGATGTGCACCTCCAGCGCTTTTACGGAACTTATCCTTAACCCTTTCAGGGACAGCGGTTACTACAGTGGACAGCTTATCATGTTATCAGGTGCATGAAAGGGATAAGATGCAAATTATCAAGATATATATCAAAAAACTAACTAAAAGAAATACCTACATTATCTTAGACTTACCCCCATATTTGGAAATATGCAACGTAAATTTTCTGTCACTTAACCTCAATGAAAATATAACAAAGGACTAAAAAAAACCTTTGTATGGTTGAGAGATTGTGAGACCAAGCTTCAAACAAATCCCGTTCAAATGCTCTGTTTAATTTACCCCTTTATGTGCTGCTCTTCACTCATTTCCTACGCTGCATGAGAAATAATGGAATCAATGTTGTCACAGTCTGCCTTTGGGGGAAGCTTTGCGTTATATAAGAGAACTGGACCCAGTCACAGGATGGACTGCCACATCTGTCTTTGTCTTTATAATCCCTTCTCTTCTTCACAATACATCATTTTCCATTGATTCTGTCTTCTATAATTTGACTGTCCTGTCATTTTTTTTTCTTCTTCTTCTATTCCTTCAACTCGATTGTCCTCCCCCTTGAATCATATACGAATGGGCAGAGGCCATCCTTAGTGCTTACTGGCTTGGATGAGCTTGGATTTGTGATCAAGTACTGAGAGTCAAGCCCTTTCCCAATGCTCACAGAGCTGTAAAATTGAGTGGACGTCACTTTAATGCTTCCTGAGCTTTGCCATTTGCTCCAAATTGGATTCAGTGTAGACTGACGGGCTGTAATAATCGATCCTAGTGTAGGCTAGACTGGACCTTAATGTGATATTATTTTATGAATAAATCATAAAAAATAAAAAAAAACATTGTGTAATTGTTCATTTCAACAGTGAACCATGAACGTTTTATTTGCTTTCTAAGGGATACATGTTTCCCCAGTTCAAGAGTAAATCATGAGAAATGCATTGTTTCATTTTACAGGATTTTATTGGTAAATCACAAAATCATTATAGGTTGACTTATTGGAATTGCCCATATGTGTGAACGGTTGCTTGTAGGGTTGCTCTGATCTGATCACACGATTGGCCCAGTTTTCTGATTTTTATTTGATCAATCATTTTTCAGGTGATCGGGGTTCGGTGAAAAAAAAATATTTTTTTTGTTAATGTTATTTTCCTCATGGAATGACAAGATTTTAAAGGCTATTTCACTGTAATTTGTTTGCAGCCTTATTTTGTGCTGCACCAGTGATATGCTCTAAAAAGATTTTGTTGATCTGTTTGCACCACTGCTGCACTACATTTATAGCTACACCCCCCCCCCAAAAAAAAACCAAAGGTGTCAAATTAGGCTACTTTTATTCAAGTAGAAGACAATTTGGATGTCCTCTGTTTTTTCCCCTTACTGCATTACCGAGGTCATGTATTGGAAGCTCAAGTGACTCAAGTAAACCAAGCAACTCTGGGGCAAATAATTATCGTCATTTTAAATTTTTTGTTTGTCTGCTTTTCTCAAATCAAGCGACAGCTCAGCCCCTCCCTCGCTACTTTTTTTCCAATGTTATTATTATTTTTTTTTTTTACACGACTATTGATTTGTCGTTGATTTCCTTCCGTGTGCTGCACTGTTAGCAGGTAAGCTAATCACGTACTCTTTTCATATTCCAGCGCATCTGAGTCAGCCAGTATGTGTGGACGTCCCCTCGGGGACGGAGGCGGTTCTGGGAAAGATGATGAAGTTGACGTGTATCTCATGTATGAAGCGTGAGGAGGTGAAAGTCAAAACCCATGTGGACTGGTACTACATGACCAAGGTGGAACAAGGCGTCGCACCAGATAAAACCCTCGTAAGCTGCTTCCCTAGCATTTTTTTTTTTTTTTTTTGCAAAAACGATGGTAGATGGTAACTAGAGCATCGCTCTTCTTTCGCTCTCCTAGATATACAAGTATGAGGGGAACTTTCCGATGGAGATGGATGGACCATTCAAGGGCCGCCTGATGTGGGACGGCAGCCAGGACCTTCAAGATCTCTCCATCAGCATCGTGAACGTCACCTACAACGACAGCGGCGTCTACGAGTGCCACGTGCTTCGCGAGTTTGAGTTTGACGCCTTCACTCCGTCGGCCTTTGTCTTGAAGAACATCACGCTAAAAGTGAAAGAGGAAGGTGGGTTTCGTTGCGCAACACTTTCCCCCCGAGCATGCGATGGCACGGGATCAGATTAGTGAGTTGAATTTAAAATTAGAATTCAGATTTTAGGGATTGTGTTATCTGTCTGTGATGTGGCAAATCAGTGTCAGCAGCCCCAAGAGATGTACGACTCAAATCTCGTTCTCGGTTATTTGGGATGTAGCTGATGAAGTCATAGTCAAGCCAGCTGCACACTCTGCGAAATTGTCCGTAGGTGTGAATGTGAGTGTGAATGGTTTTCTATCTAAATGTGCCTTGCAGTTGGCTAGCGTCCAGGCCAGGATGTACCAAGCCTCTCGCCCAAAGTCTGCTGGGACGCGCTCTAATGAGGATGAGCTCTACAGAAAACAGATGGATACAACTGTTTTGAACCTCAGAAATTCCTAATTAGGAATTTCCCTACTTCACAGCAAATTCAGAATATGACAGCACACAGGTCTTTAACGTATTTTTTTCTACACTGGGGTGGATGAATTATTCTCACATGACAAAAAAAAGGCAAAAATAGAAAAGAAAGTACAGCTCATTAGCTCTCGCCTTTGTGCTTCTCCCACTTGGTTGTGGTAAAAATTTAAATGTATGTACATCTTAGTTAGCTAAATCTCTCCTTAGCTCATTCAGTACCAGCCAATTCTAGACCAAGTCTGAAAAGACGTTTAAAAACATCTTTGGGAGTGAATGAATTTTAATATGGAACCTATTTTTGTATCACTTGCTCTTTATCATGACTTTTTTTTTTTTAATACCACCAAATCCAATCATCCGAAAAGCCAAACCAATCATGTGATCTTCACAAATCTGGATTTTGCGGGCAGTGCACATCCCTTGCATTATACTTCTCCATCTCACAATATTTCAACTTGATTGGCAAGGAGCATTCGTGTGAAGGTCCGGCACGCGTTATCGCTCCTTTCCTCCTCCTCGTCCTCTCGTGGTGACGTTGACAACTGAAGAATTAATTGTGTGCTTTGTTTTGTCCTGTCTGCCCTGTGTCTGCTCTCTTTTCACAAGGGGTAATGTATTCTTGCTTCCTGCATCTTGGACTTGCATCTGAATGCTTTCATGAGTCCATACATTAACGATACATGCGCTCGCTATAACATAAGATACACCTGCACAACCAAATAAGATCCACCGTCAAGATTACAGTCACGACATATTTTCAAGGTTGCCTTCCTAACAACGAACCGAACATTCTTAATCGTGCGTTATTTTTGTTGAAAGCAGACTTGAACTGACGGCACTTGTCTTGGATCTCATTTGCTTGTACACAAGTACCTAATAATGTGTCTGAATATTTTGACCTGTTTTCCTTCATGACACCCGCCTCCATTGCTTACGTTTCGTATGTACTGTGAGTAATTAGTTGTTGCGTAACAGTCGAGGCAAATGTGTTTGTTGTGCCCACACGGAATAGGCATCCTTTTTCTGTTTTGCCCGGAAGATGCTTTTTTTTCTCCTTCATGTCCCACTTTGGCGCTATCAAATGTCACAAAGAATCTCCCTGATGTTCTCCACAGGACAGTGTGGTATTATGTTCCAGTAATTATGTTCATTGTTGTCAAATGGATTACATAGCCCACTGAAAACCTGAGTGCGTGTGTGTGTGTGTGTGTGTGCGTGTGCGTGTGCGTGTGCGTGTGTGTGTGTGTGTGTGTGTGTGTGTTTGTGTGAGTGTGTACATATGCTTGTAAGGGATTATATTACAATAATAGGTTCTATTTGCCGAGGCTGCAGATTCACATCGCTTTCTGGAATTGGGCACCTTGTGTACACTTGCAGCCTTATTTACTGCAGCGAGTTTAAATAGGAATAAGAAGATGATCGAATGCGACAAATCCATGACGATAATCGACCATTGTGGGCCCTGCAAAGCTTTAACGGAGATCATTCAAATCTCCACAAGTGACCTTTAACCTCACAGGCTGTACTTTTTATTTTTTTTCGATAGCACAATTGGTACAAGACATGTTTAAAAAAAAATCTGCTTTTTAAAAGTAATAATTTTAGTTAACTGATTTCATATACAGTATAGCAAGGTAAAAAAAAATCTATGTCAAGGCAGCATTTTTCGAACATCTCTTTTATTGATTCCTATGACATCGTGGAGGTCAATCTAATAAATTAGCCAGTAAATGGAGTCCATATATGTGTGTTATTGAAAAAAAAGCCAATCAAAAGCATGATGTCATGCTGCGATGCATCTCATCAGCATTTGGATTCATCCTGTTGAGAGCAATATGGCCTTCTTTATAATGCCTGATTGGTTTTTGTTGGTTGTGCACATCCTCTTTCAATCTGTGAATAAAAAGTATTGCTTTATTCACTGCACAAAAAAAAAGGTCTTGAATAAAACATGTTTCTTGCTGCTGTTTGTGCTTTTGCAGCCAGCCCAGACACCACAGCCCTCTACTCAGAGATCATGATGTACTTGCTGCTGGTCTTTTTGACCTTCTGGCTGTTGATCGAGATGGTTTACTGCTACCGCAAGATCTCCAAGTCTGACGACCTGGTGCAGGACACAGGGTGAGTGTCACTGGGACAAATGGCAAGCAGTGAGTGGGAGGGAGCCGTAGATGAGGGCTGAATTTAAATGACAGCCATCAACTTTGGTCGTAGAAAAAGTTTCGGGAGAGAACGCAACGTTGTAAAAGCAAAACTTACGACACAGTGTGATAATGCTGTAGTTTTAATGTCAGGCCAAGATTTGGCAACGACACTTTGTCCACCTATCCATCCATTTTGTAATCCGCTTATCCTCATGTGGAAATCTAAACAAGTCCCTAAAACTGTAAACAGCCACACACAAAGCAATGTAGGCATGTCTTTGGATTTTTTTAGGATTTATTGAGGAAATTCTTGAATATTCCTTGGTTTCATGGCACAGTGCCCGATTGTTTAGTACATCCACCTCCCAGCTCTGAATCTGCGGGTCAGTTTTAGGCTTTGGCCTTCCAAAATGGAATTTATATGTCTTCCCATCAAGCTTAAAAAAAAGGCACTTGCTTCGTTAAACTTCTAAATAATCCAGAGGTGTGAATGTTCGCATGGGTGGTTATTTGTCCGTTTGTGTTTTTTAATTATCTGGTGACCTGTCCCCATCTCTCGCCCAAAGCCAGCTGCAGTAGGCGGCTCCATCTTATCCGCAACTTAATGAGGACAGGTATATAAAATGGATAGATAGATGTAAGACAGGACTCATTTTCAGCCCTGGAGTTTTATGGCTTAGACCGGCCCACAACATTTTAATCAACATTTACAATTTGTATCCCGACTAGTGTGTCAATCTAAAGTAGCTTACCAATTCCTCCATCGATATTCATATTGTGTTTAATGAAAAAGCAAAATTACAATTGAATGAGCTTCCAAGTGTCACGGTTGATTTGTTTGGGACCAACAGGTGTGGCTTTGTAGGGCTCCTCCTACAGCGGCGCACCTGTTGGTCATCATGTCATTAGGAGGTTTTCTGTCAAAAGGACTCCCGGCCCGACCACTTGGGGTCTGGTCATCGTTGCTGTCCCTATTGCTGTCAGTTTCTGTTGCTCACTCTGTTAGTGTTTTGCTTCTGCCATGGGTTTTTGTTTGTTACTTAGGATTCTTGTTGTTTCCAGGACTTTGTTCTGGATTTTGTTTTCTCAGTATTTTCTTCATACAGTTTGTCAAGTTCACCCTGCGCCTCCCTCTTGGCTGATTTTTGGGGTCCTCCACCACCCCCGCATCGGGACAGACACAAAGGGTTGAGGGAGCTGATTAGTTAAACGCAAGGGACACTGATGACGAGAACAGGTGGCGACAAAAAGGACCAAACGCAATCAAAGAGAAACATAACATCAAGATCACAATCGGTGTTAGTTTGAACAAATATGAGAACATGAATAGTTGAATTGGAAGACAGAAGATAAAAAGGGACCAATAGGCAAGTGCACATAACATGGATAAGACACTTGACAAGATAAGATTTATCAAATGCTCTTAAGCCAGCAACATTGCGGCAACTAGCGCTCTTATTTCTCCCTTTTTTTTTCTTTGGAAACGCCGTCTTAACAATGCGGCTCCGTCAGAGACCAAGTGTTGTCAGCGCCGACAAAGACCCAAAGGCAGCTGTGTAGTCAGTTCCCGCTGGATGGCCATTGTGTTGACGGGGCCCGTCGATCCAGACTGACGGCATTTAAATAGGCAATTGCAATTGATGTGTGCAACGGAACAATGGTGCCACACCGATGGGAGCCTCTCTGTGTTTTTGTTGACGATTCAGGCTTTTTTTTTCCGGATGTGTGTGCGTGTGTGTGCAATTGATTGCACGGTGCATTTCCTGTATTTAAAAAGTGACGATTCAAAGGATGAAGTGCACACCATTGAAAAAGTTTCTCTTGACAACATTTTTGAACAAGGAAAACATCAATTTTCTTGCTTGTATGAGTAAAAACAAACGGTCTGCTTGCCAAACGACCTCCCTACTTACTTTTAATTAACACACGCGCCTACGTGCAGACTTTGCCTTCACCTACCGGCTTTCAGACGGCTGTCAGAAAAGTTACAGGACTGGCGTCACAAACACATCTCCCTATATCGGGATCATGGCCTTGCCACATTTGTTGGTGCAATGAAGCCATAATTGGCTTATTGACCAATGCTCGGTGATGCACAAATGACTTACTGTTCCGCACAAAGTCTCCGAAAGTTTACGACAGGTTAACTTCACCTGTTGCTGCAGTTGAGACAGTTAATGGGCTGTAGCCTGTGTCATGACTGAAATTCCCAATATGGCCAAAGGACTTCTCGGTTACTCAGTCCTATAAAATAGACACCAATACCAATTTAATGTACCATATTCAATCACCTTACAAGTGACGAGCTGTAATCTCTCCTTTGCAAGATCTCTATGCACCAGGGATCTTACATTGGAGGGATACAGACTCGGTACGCTGGTCTCGCTGTCAATTCCGACACTCGGAACGGGTATCTGGTGTCCGCTGCCAATCTCTTTAAGTTCCCGGCCAGAGACTAAATGATTATCCGTTCGGGCCCGATCGCATTAACGGGTCGACGAACAAATTACAAAATGCGACTACGCAATCATCATCTCTTGCGTAAGTGCAGAGAAAATGACCTTTCCATCAAGAATAGCCTCCATTTTCTCATCATCCCCAAAGCAGGAATTTCATTTTCCTTTTAAACCGCAGTAAAAAGTGCTGATTGGACCATTATCATCAAGATGTAAAATTACTTCTCACCAATGCAAAACAAGATTCAAAAGTGTGCATCATTAGAGAAATGCATGGGTTGTCTTTTTATGGATGCCATTTCCGAAATGAAATGCAGTGACTGTGGCAATTGCCCGTGACGCTAAACCATACCACAGGGCAAGAATGTCTCCTTGCATGCTTACAGTGGACCCACGGTGAGAATGGGGGCGGAAGAGGAATCTCAGATGCTCTCGTTTCTCCGATCAATGTGACTGCAGTACAACCCGCTTTGCTTTGAGCACAAAGACAATCTGGTTTCAGTTCCCGCTTCGGAGTGAAAGCGGTCGTCAGTGGTGTCAGCAATGAAGTCATGCACTTGCAAATCATTGTTTTGTCGCTTTTTAGCTGTCGTGTCTGTAGACTGTGTCTTTGAAAATGGCTTCCGATCACGAGTCTCTTTCTTGCATTTAGCCTCCCTGTCATACAGTCTATACTGCATGCTCAATGTAATGTAATGCGATGCAGTGCGAGACTCGGCGTTATAAAGATAATAATGTAGAATTTTTTTTTTTTAACTTTTAGAGAAATTTTGTTCAAATGCCAGGTTTTTGTGATATTAAAAAAATGAGATCAAACGAAACAAATTTGAAACCACCACCCTGTACAAGCCAACTGAAAAAAGTACTCCTACAGCCCCCTCGAACAGATGAACTTTTTTCGGGGTTAATCAGAGACACAGATGTGTGCTGACTCCCATTTAACATGAGTTTGAATGTGACTGGCTCATTCTGAACGCAACCACATCCCAAGTTATAAAAGGGGATGTATACTTATGCAACCACACAACCTCAATTGTTTGTTTTTAACTTCCCTTCTCAAAGAATTATTTGTTTCAAATTGCCGGGATTTGTAGACAGTATTATATCCATTGCATATTAATAAGCTGTTTATTGTGGTTGTATGTGAAGCACAGCGCGACTTGTGGCGTTAGCGCGTCTGCTTCACGGGTACTCCAGCTTCCCCTCCCACATCCCCCAAACGTGCATGTTGGCTTCATTGAAGAGTCTAACTTGCCCTTAGGTGTGAATATCATTGGTTAGCCACAATAATAAACAAGGCAGACTGCACATCCATTGTATTAAATAAAAGAAGGCCAATATAGGCCACGGGGGAATTGACGGACAAAAAAAAGAGAGAAAGGTTTTTTCCGATTTTCATGTCATTTGAACGTCAAATGTCAAAATGATACATATTCCTTGACGATGGTTATAAGTACCGCATTTTTACAAAGCTGCAGCTCTGAGTTGTTTATTGAGGGGAGGAATGTGTTTTGCTTTGCCAGGTATTGAAGGACCATGAAGGGACAATAAAGATCAGCGCTCCCAGAGTCCTGCCAACCGAATTCCTCCCCCGTGCCCCCCGGCCCCGATGCCGTTTTCCTGTGAAGAGCCACAAATGTCAGTTTCTTACCTTTCTGTGCTAAACTCAAGTGCCCTCAGTAGTAACATGAGTTCAAGATCAAATGTCTAATGTCACATACAAAGCGGCTGCACTCCATGTGAACCTGGCCTCTTACTCATGCCATGTTGTGCCTCTGTGATGTGGACCCTTTACAAATAGATACAATCGAGTCCACACGCGATCCTACTGCTGTCGCAGCTTTTTTTTTTGTTTTGTTTTGTTTTTTTGGGCTGTAGACATACAGAGAGCCGGATTTTATTAGTATTGGCTAATACAGTGATTCTTAACCCTGTACCGAACCCAACCAGTTCATATGCACGTTCACCGTACCCTTCATTAGCGAAAAATAAAAATTGGATTTTTTACAAATTCAAGACATTAAAAAAACACAAATTTTTTCAAAAGAGAAAAAAGTTAATAAAATTACATGGTCTGAGTATAGTTTTTTTATTTTATAATTGTATGACGTATTATCACGACGGTCATACGGTGACCACTGAGCGAACTAAATTTCCCGTAGCACTGATTGGACAAGCAATGTAATGTGCTCATCTGCAGCCAGTGGTGGTCAAGTGGGCGTGTCATAACTAATTGAGTGAGTCGGGTGTGTCTTAACCTCCATGGCAGAGGCTCCGTCGAACCCCTGAGACCGATTCACCGAACCCCTGCGGTTCGATCGAACCCAGGTTAAGAACCACTGGGCTAATACCTTTGTAAGAAGAATGACACTACAGTTTTATTGTAATAACGTGCATTGCTGCTATTTCTAAGAAATATCTGACTATTATCTTTTTCTTGCTGCAGTTCTGTTGCTATTCTCTGCCTGTATTCATCTTTAATCCGTACACAGCAATGAGGTCTTGCTGGTGTTCTTCATTCGGGAAAGGTTTCATCTCTACTTTGTGATGCTTATACATCTTTTGCACTTCAAGTCACGTAACACTGCTCTTGTTCTGCCAATGTTTACGTAAATGCCACTGAATCACACACACAACAGTGTTCCTCTGAAATTAGCACCATTAGCAAAACTAAGTTAGCATTAGCAATGTACAAAAGCCGATGTTAGCCATGGTTGCTACGTTTGACGCGTGGCTTATCCATAATGGAGTGTTACTATGACACAAAATGTTATCTTTTGATGTTTGGCTGTTTTTGGGATCTACGATCAATTGACAATCAAAAAGAGGTGATAAACATACCTGTCAAGCAGTTGCTAATTTTGCATCTGTTCTGAATCCACTCAGCTGCCTGCCGGCATCTAATATGTTCACCCTTGTTTAGTTCTGGAAATTGTTCAATTCTTTCTTTCCATGCTTGAATTGTCTACTTGTATGGTTGGACTATTTTATTTTTGAGAGGAGAATATTAAACATATTTAACATAATTCATAAAAAGCGTGTATTTTGTCTGAAACTGCAATCGCCTACTTTGACAATATTAACCGCTGGCAGTAGTCAAATGTTACAAACAACGAATAGTAGAATCGCCCTCAACTTTGATGACAAGTGACATCTGTTAGCACACACTCACAACAAGAAGATTACTGCTTTTGCCTGGAAGGAAAAGCAAAACGCGATTTGAATTAGGAGGCGTGTTTTTCTCTTCAAGCATTGTATTTTCAGACATTCCACTGCTCAGTGTTTACGTCGAAAGGAGGTGTACTGTGTAAAATCTGAAACACAATGCTTCATTGTCGCTTTTGCCTTCTACTTTCTCCCTCTCTTAATTTTGCTGCTGTAAATTGGGAATTTCTCCATTGTGAGACAAATAAAGATTTTCTTATCTTATCTTCATACCCTAGCTGTTTTCGTACTTTTCAAGTATGCTGGCATTTGAGCAACGATTCCACAAGCCTGCGCAATAACCTCCACCAAAGCTCTCGAGTTGAGGTCAAGCTGAGCAAGTCTGACTTTTTGGATTGATCAAACTGACCAATGCAGGCGATAGCTTGCGGGATAGTGAAGTGAAAAGAAAGTATAAAGAGGATCAACTGCAGGAAAGACATGATGATATGATGCAGGTTGCTCTTTTATAAAGTCTCGTGACACAGAGCAGTGACACAAACAGCAACAGCGGTTGTCATGGCGACCCGGCGATTCCTTTATCAAGGTAGAATCGCCTGGTTAAAATTTCCTGCAAAGCTCCCAAGGTCGGATATGATATTGTCAGAGTTGTCAACAGGTAACGTCACACGTGTGAACATTAGCCATCCATCAGGTTCATATAAATTGGTTATTGATTGTGCAACGCATCCCATGAAGTGGCCGTTCAGAGTCCTTGTCTGTCCTTTTCTCCCAACATGCTGCTTCCCTCTCGCGTTACCGTTTATCTCCCCGAGGATACAGCCCAGTAATGTGGCCCACATACGTACCAAAATACATTTCAATTAAAGCAGACGGCCTCCTGCTGCTGGCAAACATTTGGAAGTCACATCACATCAGCCACTCAGAGAAGCCTTGACTACAAACGGCTTCATTTGGAACCTTTTTCCTCCCCTCACGGAGCAGATGTGTAATCGCGCAACATGCGCCTAAATCAATATCACACAGATAAAAAAGCTAAAATAGCAGCCATGAAGATAACCTAGAGCGGTTTTAGTTTTTTTTTTTTAATTTTTTTTTATGTCACACATGATGTCCATCCACGAAGGGTCTTTGTCTCCCTCTAGTGCAAAGTGACATCAAAGATATCATCAAAGAGTTGTTATTTTTCCTCAGTTGTTTTTCTCCCGCTGATTGCACCGTCATTTCACGCGTTTGCTGCCATTGATTTATTGAGTCCCGACTCTTTGGGAGCCACACTGATAAGAAAAATTCGGCGCAGGATGCCGGAGCCGAGATGATGTGGAATGCTGTATGCAGCCAGACACGCCTTAGTGATTGCGGATCAATAGTCACTTTCCTGGTGCCGGGGTCTATCTTTCGTAGCATCTAAGTGCTATGATAGGCGTATGGATAAAATACAAAGTGTGTGATTATGATGCCTTGGTTTGCTGCTTCTCAGTGGGGTGTAACTCCTTAAACACTGTCAACACGGTCTGACCAAATTTAGTCTGAAAACCTTTTTTTTTTTTTTTTTTTTTGCTCGGAGACTCAATAAAATGTAAAGTCAATTCTATTTGTTACCCCTTACATATCGTAAATTTTCAATGCACACATTTTCTTTACTTATTTATTTGTGTGTGTGTGTGTGTGTGTGTGTGTGTGTGTATGATCATTCAAATGCTGTTTAAAAGTCACACCTCACACCAAGCGTTGTTGCCGAATGCGACTGAAGTGAACCACTGTGGAAAAAAGAAATTACATTTAGCGACTATACACTCTGCTGCACACCAAGCAACTGAGCACCACGCATGTATCAATGCTCTACGATGGGAAAAATTGCGACCATGTATCAGACAACAGACAATATTCTGTGTTGATGTATTTAAAAATGATATATATTTTTTGATTGAACCATAAAAACATGTAGAAGAGAGTATAGATATTTTAAAAGGCTACTGGCACAGATCGATCCACCATTCGCCGACTGGATTGCGGTGACAAAGACTCTTAAGCGCGTTGCTTTCTAGTCACAGATATATACATCGAATAACGAAAATCTGCGTGTAATTGATGCCCATTACACATGCGTTGGGTACATTTTTATTTATTAATTTATTTAACCCCCCATTCTTAAAAAACTTAATGAAATAAACCGTCGTTACGCATTTTACACGAAAACGGAGGTTGGCTACCCTCCAATTTATTTATTTATTTATTTGTTAATACTGAAAAAAAATCCACAGGTTGGATGGATTCTTCTGTTTTTTGCGACTTGGCCACTGGGGGGAGTATAAGACAGTTCCGAAGACACAAAATGAAGAAAAGTTTCTCAATTTCTTTCAATGACCCCGTGAACTGCGGTAATATTAGTCATTTTCCGCAGAGGATGAAGAATCTGTGAGAGTAATTATGCGTGACCGATAATATTCGTAAACCGGTCTGTGGTGTTTTGCATTGTGCATTAGCATTAAGCTAGCGGAAGGCAAAGTCGTGTGTTCATTTTAACTACACAACAAGTAATTCTCTTTGTTTAGCTTGACAGGAGACTGTAACTGGGGGTGGCATGAAACAGCTTCAAAACTCTTTATTGCTTTTAAATTTTAGACTATCTGCCAAACTGCTGCTTGTCATGAAATGAGACGCCACCATATTGCGCTCGTATCAAGTCAAAGCAAATAAAACTCCTCAAATGTGTGTATGTGTCTTGTGTTGGTACAGATTGGTGCATGTTTCGGCAGGAACCCGTGCAAATGTGGTGGGAACACATTCAATTCTTAGAACCGTTTCAAGCTCCCTATTTAACCTCATGCAATTGAAAGCTTATCTCTGCCCAATGCACTAAATTTAAGAAGAATCAGCTGACTGCAACTCATCAACCAATCGAAGATTTAGATTCAAACTCAAAGAGGCAAAAAGAGATGAAGTCATTGCTACTTTCGGAAGACTGTTACTGTGTCTCGCTGGTGTGTTTGCGCTCCCTACAATGCTCCCTAATGATCTTATTTGCCTCTCTCCCTCGTCAAAGGGATTTTTTTTCTCTGACTCTCTGCCGCAAATGTCAGTTTTTAATTCAAATTGAAATGGGTGCAGGACATCAAAGTGCAGTGTCAGTCAACGTAATGATGCAGTGGTGTGCACACTGTGGCAGGGGCATCATTAAGGATTTCCTCTCACATACACAACGGTTTGCTGTTTGTAGCACTCTTGTGCACACTATTCAAACTCTGTGATGCACACTTCTGAAATGCTCCCACTGATTAAAAAAAAAAAAAAAACGTTGCTCATATGGTGTACACACTACTGATTTTTTTTCTCCTAAAAGCACTCCTGAAATGTTTTCCCACACATTGTCTCTCACACACACTACTGAAACAGTCTCGGTCGGAGACACAACAGATTTTCTTTCTCCTAAAAGCACGACTGAAATATTTTCTTACACATTGTCTCACACGCACTACTGAAACAGTCTCAGAGACACTACTGATTTTGTTTCACCTAAAAGCACTACTGAAATGTTTTCTCACACATTGTCTCACACACTACTGAAACAGCCTCGGAGACACGACAGATTTTTTTTCTCCTAAAAGCACGACTGAAATATTTTCTCACACATTATCTCACACACACTACTGAAACACGCTCAGACACGACTCATTTTTTGTCACTTCCGCACATAACTGAAATGCTCACGCTAAAAGTTTTTTTCATTGACGCGCAGTTGAAACGCTCACGTGCACTACTAAAATGCTCTCACATTCAGCATTGTTTTTGCTCACACAAGTGAATTGCTCTCACATGCAACTGATGTCCCCCAAACACACATTGCTCTCTCGTAAACTACGAAAGTGGTTGTGCATGGTTGTCATATTTTGATGAAGGATAAATTGCTCATCCGCATTCATTTCATTTAACATCAAAAGTCCACTTAACGACCATATTCGAATTAACCCGTTAAACGGAGCATGAATTCCAATATCTCAAATGCCTTGAAAAAAAAAGCGGCATCTTCTTTCTTGCCAACCAAACGGAAAGGTGCATGTTTCATATTATTACATTTCAGACTAATTAACTGCGCAAATATTTACATGGAATTATCTGCTCTATTTTTCTCCTTTTTGCTTTGACTTATGCATTATTCAGAGTCAACGCGCTTCATGATGGAATCACGATCCCGACGGCACGACACAAACCATTCCGACACCTGCTTCAACTTTGAAGCACCTCCACACGACCTTTGCGAGGGTTCAATGTATGCAATTACTGCAGAGAGTTCTGCGGAATATCATTAAACAACCTCTGATGGAGTTGTCACATGGCCTCATTTGCATAAAGGTTTTATTTATTTATTTGGCATTAAGGCTGGTGATTTCAAAATCCTGTTACGCAACATCATCTTCGAATATTATCGTGGCTTTCCTTGAATTTAACTTAGCTTTGAACAAACTATTTGATTTAAGTGTACTTACACTTGACCTTGACTCCTTGACTATTTTTGACCTTTCGTCTTGGAATGTGAACTTTTTATTGCAATTAATTATTTTGTTTTTTTTGTTTGTCAGTTATATCTGATTATTTATTTCATTTTACCACAAATCCAATATTGACAGCTCTTTAGACTTTGAATGATAAATAGCGCATTGTAAATGATATAACTTGAAAACAAAATTTTTCTTGAAACTTATTTCTGGCGTCTCTTGTGTAATTCGTCCCACTCCGTGGCTCCGTTATTTGATTCTATTCTGTATGCCTCACATTACTTTGGCAGTCGTCAGCCCTATTATCCCGAGCCCACTAGCGTTACACAAGTAAGGTTATGATTAACTGCGTAGATCTCTTGAATCAGTCAGAATGAACTTTATATTTTCGTAGATGGCACATCTGGTAATTGCGGCGTCTCCTGATTTCCGTGGTTCACTGCTGCCAATTTGGTAGACCGCTCTGTGCCATGCTAGGTGTTTCGGCGTAGCACTGCTGTGTGTGTGTCCTTTAAGATACTCCGAGCGGAATCAAAAATAGGTGGCAAAAAGCTACGTCTGCTCAAACAAGCTCTAAAGACTGGCACAGCTGGTCCAACAAGATTTTGGCGAATTTAATTGAGGCACAGTCAGACAGATTCTGAAGTCTGTGGATCAGTGATGTGGATGTCAGACATAATTTCATTCTTCAGTATGTGAACAGCAGGCATCAAACCCTCTGAATCATTGTCATATATTTATTCAAATCATCCCACTGGGTGGCACGGCGTTGGGGGCCATACAAATGATGGGGGCGGTCTTCAATTGTCCACTTTATGACACAGATGTGCTTCCGCCATGCTGAGCCTCCAGTGCGCAGCTAACACACTGCATTGAAATAGAATGAAAGGAGCCACTTTGATAGACCAAAAGGGAAGTCACTTTTGACCAGTCCGACAGCGGCGCAGCTCTCCCTTTCGCAGAACCACCAGTTCTGAACTCGTCCGCCAACATCGAGTCTAAACTGCCTCCGCGGAGGGTGATACCATGCGCCGGGTAGGATTTGTGCTGGGCATGAAAATAGAGACCAATCATTTCATACGTTTTGGAGATACAGTTGCTGTATAGTGACAGTAAACTCATGTCATTTCAAACCAAGCAAGGGTCGCAACTTTGAGTTGTAAGGCGGAGCTGGAATCGAACCCGGAACCGCTGCACTGTGAGGTCGACGCGTTAACCACTTGTCTACTGGGCCACCAATTCACACACACACACACACACACACACACACACACACACACACACACACACACACATACATACATACATACATATATATATATAATATACACACACACACTTTTCTGATTCAAATCTGTTTTCGATAATGCCCCCGGAACCAAAGTGCGCCCAAAGCCGCGCTTCTTATAAAATCTAGATTAAAGGGGGCCCTTTCAACCACTGGCGAACCGTAACCTCTGCTCCCTCCTCCGTCCGTCTCTCCCACCTCTCTTAATTCATGCTCTCTCGCATTTCAAATTAGAGGCATCTTTGATTAGCGAGACAAAGAGCCTGCCTTAAATAAGAAGAGCATTTACAAGTCAGACTGTGCTCTCATTTGTCATGAGGGTAAAGCTGGCTCCATGTGCACCACAATGACGTGCTCGCTCTATTGTTAATGAAATGAACACCTGGCTGCCAGGCAAGTGTTAAACCGCACCTGATGCACTGCAAACAATAAGATGACACAGTACGCAACATGGCATCGCAATGGCTGGATTCATCCCACTCTCACACAACCCGCTGTTTTTTTTTCCATTAACAAGAAGCCTGTTGATTAGAGGAACCTTTATCATACCAATTGCCAAGTGGTTTCCATTGGAGAGGGAAAAGTGATGACGAAACATCATTCATAGTGAAGACTGTGATAGAGGTGCCCTGTGAATTTTTAATAATTATCTTGTGGATTTGAGTGTTATGAAAAGAAAGTGAAAGGAGCATTTTTCGAGAACCTTTTGCCAGATATTTGGAAAAGCTTCACTGCTTTTTTGCAGCCGCCAAAGCAGCAGTTGGGCCGATAATCTATTTTGACATTAGCTGGCTCTAAATGCAATCCCATACTTATTGGTGTGTGCACGCCGAAGGTTGGAAATAAAGTACTAATATTCAGTACTCTGTGCAAAAATCTTAGTCCACCACTAGCCTTCTTATTTGAATGACCTTTTTCATAAGAATACATAGGAGCACCGATAGACTAGAGCAGGGATGAGCAAGCGGCGGCCACAGGCCGGGATTTGAACCGTAATCCGAGTGCCCGCACATACGCCACCAACGTTACCTAAGAATGTTACATTCAATTGTCCTCACCTTCTCACAAAGCATAACACACAATACAAAACTGAAAAATGGGAACAAGCTTCAGCCCAATTTGGTGGATCAACAATATTAACACACGGTGGTGTAAAAATAACCCAATCTGCTCAAAATCCATAGCAACGCAGTAAATGGGTTATGGAAATAACCCAACATTTTTTGTGTGGTGCAGTGAAAACAAATCTATACCTGGTGGATTAAAAGAGATCTGATGATCCATTGATGGTGAAAGTTAGAAGCTCACCTTTGACTTTTTTTTTCAATCTCATTTTTAAACTTTTTGTATTACTTCAACGCTCTTCAATCCTGTTCCTTGAGGGCTGATTTCATGGATATTTTCAATCACTCCCGGCTGCCACACAACTGATTCAAATGATCTAGATTCTTATCCAGCTTCTGCAGACTTTGCTGATTATCTGTTCATTTGATTCAGGTCTACTGCAGCAGAGAGAGATGGAAAAAATCCGGGAAAACCGGCCCTCGAGGAACAGGATAGAAGACCCCTGAAATAAACACAAGATTGCTACTCAAAGACAAATAAAAAAAGAAACAGTTCAGCAGGAATCGTCCACAAGCGCCTACCTATAAAGAATAATGTACAGGTGACAGACAGGATGTTCGGTTCCCAGTGAGGAAGGGAAGCAGTTGCCTCATTCAAAGTGAAGGGATGGCTTAGAGCAGGTGGTGACATCTGCGGCAAAATGCTGCAGATTGGCTAGACGGCCATCATGTTGACGGTCGTGAAAAAGGTTCTGAATAGATTCCATCACCTCCCTCAGGAGTTGCTCATATCTGCCGAGCGGCACTCCCTGAGCATGGGCTGCTTTGGAAATTGTGGCCGAGTCTGCTGGCTTCATCACAGGTCAGAACGTACTGTCACATGAGGAGCAGAATTTCGACCCAGACACAGAGCGTGATGGTAGTGGACTCCAAAAAAAAAGCAGGGAGGAGAACCAAGGGAGTACTGAACAAAATGTACTCACAAAAAAAACACTTGGAAGACAAAAAAGGCACACGAGGAAACAAAATCAAATGTAACCGAAACAAAAACAGAATCATGAGAAGTGGCAGCAAAGTAAGATGTACTCGTGCACAAGTATTTCTCATTTATTTCTTCAAGAGAAATAAATGACAAAGAATCAAACGATATCAAGAATACTAATCTATAAATCCTTTGCAATTCTCATCACTTCCAACCAGCTTCATGGAACAGTTTAACGTTTGAAGACTAATATAATGACAGTAACCGCAGCCTTTCACAGTACTCTTAAGAAGAAGGATTTAAACAACAAAGTAATGAAACTTCAGTTTCCTCATCAGTGTGCGAAGCGTTTTACAACAGATGAGCGAGGGAGAGCTCAATTTCAATTTACAAATTGAAAAAATAAAGTCTTTGAAGAACCCAAAACTCAGTGACTGAGAAACCCCCCACGGGCTCAATCAAACACAAGCAAATGCCGCCTGTCGGAGTTTTTAATCCTCCCATTGTTTGAAATCCCAGATTATTTCTGTGCTTGCTTCGCTTTGCATACATAACACCTTCCTTGTTTTGATTAAGCCTTCAAGCTGTGGCAAAGATGAATGTGAGCGTCATCTGTGACTTAACTGATCAATCGGAGCGCCACATAATGACCTCACTGGATCAATAGCTAAACAACAGTCTGGACAATTCTTTTTTTTTTTTTTTTTTTGCATGGACACCCGTGAGAACGGCTAAATCGTTTCACCTTTCCAACAAATCGGCGCTGTCCATCCCCTCGAGAGCATGATACAGTCTCTTTCAGTGTATTAACAATTATCATTCATCATACTATAACTCCACATTAGCTGCTGCAATATTCGAACATTAGTCTCTCTCTCTCCCTCTCTCGCTTGTAAAATTTTATTATTATTATTAATAGTCGTATTGTAGTCGCAGTAGTAGTAGTACCGAAGTAGTAGTTGTAGTGGTAGTAATAGATGCACATTGACTGGTTTTAATTCAACTCTGTTAATTTTAGCACCGGCAAAGTCTCTATATGCGTCCACACTACCCAGTGTTAAAGTAACATTTACAAAAGTGTTAATGTTCAACACCCAAACATAGGAACAGCAACAATATGGAGTGTACACGATGGAGGGTTTAGAATCTAAACCCTCCATCGTGTACATTGATTGATTGACGGTGTTAATCTAAACTTTAGATTAACACTGTCAATCAATCAATCAAATGATCAAATTAATTATATAGCACTTGCAACTCTGTGTGCTGTGCAATTAAAACTTCAAAATTACAACATAAAAAGAGGACTGCTCCCTCCCCGCACAACATACACAAATATACATCCTCACAAGCATGCCTATGCTCACACACACACACACACACACACACACGCGCGCGCGCACACCTTATGACCCTGATATTAAAGGCACAGAGAAACCATATGCGGAAAAAAGGGCCTAAAGGGAGCTAATCCACGTTGAGTGACAGCCGCCACCCCCACAGCGAGGTTGCCGCTGGTGCTTCCAACAAACATTAAATAAATAAATAAATATAAATGCTTGAATTAAAATAAGTACCAAAATAAGTTATAATAGCCACGCTAAAAAGATTTGCCTCAAGCCTCCTATTAAAACCATCAACAGTCTCTGTGGACCTCACGTCCTCTGGCAGGCTATTCCATAGCTGGGGACCGTAATGGCTGAATGCAGCCTCACCATGCGTTTTGGTCCTCACCTTAGGAATAATCAAAAAAGCCTCAGGATCCGCGATGGTTGTAATGATAAAAAGCAGGTCGGATAAGTATGATGGGCACTAGACCGTTCAGAGATTTAAAAACGAATAAAAGCACTTTTAAAATCAACACTAATGAGTGTTCATGACAACACTATGCTGTGTGGAGAAACCCATGTGTCTTTCCCTTCGATAAAACACATGACACAATTTCTTGAGGTAAAATGTTTGAGAATCAGGCAAATAATAACAAACACATTCAAGATCGCATAATAACAATAAAAAAACAAACAATTAAATCTAAGATACCTTGATTAATTGATTTGCTGATTAATGATTTAATATGTATTCATTTTAAGTCTAAATCAATGCTTGAAAAATGTAAAAAAAAAAAAAAAAATGAACACAAATTAAAAAATCTACAAACAAATCCAAAACATCAAAAATAACAATTCAATATAATGAAATCCAAACAAAAGCCATAATGTACATACAAAAAAAAAATCATGGGAAAATAGAAAATTCTTCTTGTTTATAATAAGTTAGTCAAACCTCTTTTCACTTCATGACATCAGGGAAAAGACCTCATAGATGAACCCAGTCTGTCCTAACAAGCACCACATTCCCGCTAACAGGCCCTTGTGTCGCACCCCTCCGCAGTGCAGATCAAATTTACTTCACTCACTGGATTTGATCTGCACTGCACCGTAAAAATCATTTCCGCGAGTGAATTTGATCTCACTTGAACTAAATCTTGTTTGTTGTTGTGCGGCACTGGGAGGTCGAAAAATATTCTGATTGAAGAATGGGGCCTTGACTGAGAATATGATGTTGAAAGTGGAACTCATTACCTGGCCTTGAATGTTAACAATACACGGCTCCCGCGGAGTATTCAAGCACATAGAACACAAAACCAGAGTGAAAACCTGAGCGGCTATACAGCATAATATTGAAGTGCGCCGACATTGGGGTAATTTAAATGAAAAGTACACTAATTATATGTGGTAAAAAGATGTAATCAGCTCAGAATCCAGTGGACACAAAGCAAAATGAGCGCGGCGCATTTTCTACAAGTCTCTTGAAAGCACAAATAGTACCGCCATTCAAAACAGGAAATCGAATTTGTCCACAGTGTCCATTCTTTGCCATTGTGTCAGTCAGTCCCCCTGACGAATGAACAGGCCAACGGCGTTTTGTCCGCATGCTCGTAGCATGGACGTCCAAACGCCATGCTTTCACTTTCAAAGAAAGTGATAATGGCAATATTAAGTCCAGGTAAGGATTTAGACTTAACCGGATAAAGGAGTTCTCATATGAGCAAACGCTAGTGAAAATAAAAGTGCATTTCATCTGCCTGTCTGTCCGTGTTCCTAAGCGAACTGTCTGACTGCTGACAAGTCCCGCAGAGTCAACAGAGGGGCTCAGCGAGTGGGTGCGCAACATGGCCGAGCGGCCGGGTTCAACATCCCGGCAGGATTGAGCAGAGGGGTGAAGGGCTGAGGCTGATGCTTATATCTCGTGGTTGCCAGGCGACAAATGTCTGTTTGACATTCTGCAACAGCCTCACTTATATCACTGTTCTCCACATTTCAGATGACATTTTAAAGGCTGAGTGATCCATTTAAACTTTTATTGTACACATTGTACTTTTGTGTTTCGGATGTATGATTCATCTCATGGTCTTCTGAGCCCATTAATGCTCCAATCAAAATTCAGCCCTTTAGCAGAAAAAGTTTGCCCTGCTTTGAAACCTCTTTTATTTTGTTTTTATTTTTTTTGTTTGCTTTTAATTGCTTTTATTAGTGACACAATTTTTTTTACCATTGTTATTGCACCTTTTTTATGTTTGAATGGTGCTTGTGGAGGCTCTCAGTCGTACAGGAAAGTTCCATCGTAGAAAGGGTTCTGTCAGTCGTCATCTGTACCTGTGGGTAAAAAACAAAAAACAAAAAACAAAAAACAAAACAAAAAAAACAAAAAAGGACGTTTCGCTTCTCTCACAGAAGCTTCGTCAGCGGTAGACAACCCTGAAGTCTCCGTGAAGACTCCGGGAAGTTGCTCTGCGCTAAAAGGCTGAGCGTGGCCTGTTTGAGGACTGGGTGGGGATGGTTAGTCACGCCCCTATGGTGAAGAGGCCCATTGGTTTCTAAACTCCCTATCATTGGGTCTTGATTAGGCCTATTGTTTGGGCTAAGGCTGAATAGCTACTTTCAGTT